>NC_090448.1:91922146-92228283 GCF_031143425.1 Pleurodeles waltl
GTATTATGCATTGTGTTTTTCCTTTTAGGTACCAACTGCTATTTTGATAGGGTCCTAGTTAGAAGTTTTCCAAATTTGTGTTGACTAAATTTGTTTTGCATGAAGCCCCACATGCCGATGCTAATTAGAGGTTAGTCGAGGTATTCATTCAATGTACCATGCTAAATTGAAATCTTGTTATGCTGACCAATGTATGCAATTAGTCAAATACAGTTAGTCATATTGGTAATTTGCATTGCGATAACAGAGTGTATCATTATTCAGATTTTACGTAGATTGCGTTTCTTCCGCCGTTATGGACAGCTAGTAATGTTCATATACATATATCAATTGGTTTTGAGACATATATACATCGTGTTAGCTTTGTTAATATAGGGAAATAAATTCACTAACTTTTAATAAACTGGTGTGGTTATTTATGACTGAAAGGTCATGGTGCGCTGAAATACCAAATGTTATTGATTTCTGATGTGCTATATTGATCTATTAATTGAGTATTGATTACTGACTACAATTAGTTATTGATTATTGATCTGAGTGACTCGACTACTTTAGGATGAGGAGAGCCGAACTTGGTTAAAAGATTCACCGACCTCCAACGTGTCCAGATGCAGGTAATTTATAAGGGCTGGACGCGTTAACACAGGTCACACCAGTGTTGCAGGTAGAGTGTAAAGACATGCCAAATTCAAAACGTTTTTCATCATGCGAGAGAAGGGGGGGGTGCTTGGAGAGTTTTGGCTTTGTGCAGTGCTTCAGAGGAAGTTCTACACACTCCCAAAAAAAGTCTAAAAAAGTAAGATTCTCAGTATTGTCACACCACATAATAGGCATCAGTTGTGCAGAAGCTCCAAACATGAGCCCCAATCCTACAATATTCATGGGTTTCCACTGACATATGCGCTGCCCTACGGCGAAAACTAGTAAATGAGGCCCAGGGTGAAAAAATAGCAACTACCAGAAGCAGAGACATCACGCATGTCACAGAGGTCTTACATGTATAGTGGAAAAACTGCAGTTATGTTTCAGATAACAGACATCTTGTGTTGCTGCGCACTACAGCAGTGACTCTTTCTCGAGCCACGTCAGGCCAGCGGTCCGAGTTTTGGGGCACCCTCACCGCCGCAGCCCACTGTTTTGCCTACCTTTTTCTGTGGTGCGATCCAGGAGGCACATTTCATGCTCTGGGTCATGCCGCAGCCCCTGCCACCCTCCCTGAATTCACCTACCGAACAGACAGCAGAACTATTGCTCAAGTCACACCAGTGTTGCAGGTAGAGTGTAGAGACAGCAGAACTATCACTCATGTGAGATAGTTTTTGCAGGTAGTGTGTAAAAATGTCAGGACTATGGTTCAGGTCACACCCAGCTTGAAAACAGAGGGTAAAGACAGCAGAGCTGTCACTCAGCTCAGACTGGTCTTGCAGATAGAGTTTGAAAATAGTAGAACTATCCTTCATGTTACAGCGGTGTTGCAGACAGCAGAGCTATTGCTCATATCACTTCAGTCTTGCACAGGAATAAAAGCACCCGTGTCTAAATGTTATAACTCATGTCATTCCTATAGTTATGACAATAACACTAAAAGCTTTCAGCCATGTCTTTGAGCACACACACTCTTCCCTGCACTGAGGACAAAGCATTCCACAGTTAATGCTGTGTTTGTGGCCATTTCCAATTAGATTGGAGAGAGCAGGAGGGCAGTAATGTTTTTCTTCTTTATAGATCCCCCACAGTCGTTGACACCGGTTTATGTGTTTGTTTTCAAGCATCCAGGAGTGAGTGGAGAGCTTTTCAATTGACTCGAGCCATTTAACTTCATTTCGTTCAAGCTCATGCACTGAGAAGCATCAGTTTGCTAGTATCAGGTAAGCAATTTGCATGAAAGCACACTGAGTGACTATAATCAACCTGACAGTGTGCCAACACCTTTCATACACATCTTTAAGTGAAATACGACCTGCTTCTGCCCTGGCCGGTCCAGTACTTGAATAGACAAGGCTTTGTTGTAAACTGTCAGCGGTTCCAGTACTGGGACGAGACAAGGCCTTGTTGTGTGTCTCACTTCTGCCCTGTATACCCTCTGCGGTTCCAGTACTGGGGCACGACAAGGCCTTGTTGTGTATCTCATTGTATACCCTCTGCGGTTCCAGTACTTGGACACAACAAGGCCTTGTGTGTATCTCACTGTATAACCTCTGCGGTTCCAGTACTGGGACATAACAAGGCTTTGTTGTGTATCTCACTTCTGACTTGTATACACTCTGCGGTTATAGTGCGGTTATAGTGACAAGGCCTTGTTGTGTATCTCACTACTAACCTGTATACCCTCTGCGGTTCCAGTACTGGGACACAACAAAGCCTTGTTGTGTATCTTACTTCTGACTTGTAGACACTCTGCGGTTCCAGTACTGGGACACAACAAGGCCTTGGTTTGTGTCTTACTTCTGACTTGTATACAGTATGAGGTTCCTGTACTGGGACACAACAAGGCTTTGTTGTGTATCTCAGTTCTGACCTGTATACCCTCTATTCCAGCACTGAGAAGCAACAAGGCTTTGTTGTGTATCTCACTTCAGATCGGTATACCCTCTGCTGTTCCAGCCCTGGGACACGATGAGGCTTTGGTGTAAATCTCAATTTGGACATCTGCCCCCTCTATTCCAGCAGTGGGACACAACAAGGCCCTGTTATGTATCTTACTTCTGACCTGCATAATCTCTGCTGTTTCAGTACTTAGTTGTGTAACTCACTTCTGACCTCTATACCTTCTGCTGTTCTAGTACTGGGACACAAAAAGGTTTTGTCAGTGCATCTAAATCTTTTCCTGCAGAACCACCTGCTAGTCCAGTACTAGGACCCAACAAAGAAATTACCGTGCATCTCAGTTTTGACCTGCACAGGGATCTGCTATTCCCTTACTGGCTCCAACCAAGCCATGCAACTGTTTCTAAAACCTAACTGGCATCTCTAACTCCTATTCTAGTACTGGGACTCAGCAAGGCAATGCCTGGGCATCTCAGTCTTGATCTGGATCTCCACCTGCTGTTTCAGTACTGGGGCTCGACAAAGCTGTGCAAAGAACACGCCCATCCTAGCCAGCGTTATCATTTGCTGTTCCAAGGTTTGGACAGCACTGGGGCATGGCAAGCCCATTAAGTACATCTCAGCCCTTCCTGTATGCCAACTAGTTGTTACTGTATTTAGACCCTAAAGGCCATACCCATTCACCTCAATCTTGACCTGCATGACGCTCTGCTGTTTTGTATTGGACCCACCAAAACCATGCAGTGCTTCCCACTACTGACCTACATCATCACCTGTTGGTCAAGGGCTGGGATTCTACAAGGGCATGTCTCAGACTCTAAGTCTTGACCTGTAGCTCCACTAGTTAGGCCAGTAATGTGACACGTGAAAGTGATTTCATAATGTCTCAGTTCTAACCTGTATTGTGATCTGCAGGTCTAGTGCTGTGACATGATAAAGCCATGTCACAATATTTCACTTCTAACCGGCATTATAATCTGCTAATCTAGTGGTGTGATATGTCCTGGGGCTATTGATAAACAGGTCCTAACGATGCTGCATCTGACCTGTTTATCACTAGGACCTGTTTATCACTAGCCCCAGGACGTATCATGGTCCTTGGAAGTTTCTCGGCCAACACTTTGGCCCTCATTCTGACCTTGGCGGGCGGCGGAGGCCGCCCGCCAAAGTCCCGCCGTCAGGTTACCGTTCCGCGGTCAAAAGACCGCGGCGGTAATTCTGACTTTCCCGCTGGGCTGGCGGGCGGTCGCCTTCAGACCGCCAGCCAGCCCAGCGGGAAAGAGGCTTCCACGATGAAGCCGGCTCGGAATCGAGCCGGCGGAGTGGAAGCTGTGCGACGGGTGCAGTTGCACCCGTCGCGTATTTCACTGTCTGCGCAGCAGACAGTGAAATACATGTAGGGGCCCTCTTACGGGGGCCCCTGCAATGCCCATGCCAGTGGCATGGGCACTGCAGGGGCCCCCAGGGGCCCCGCGACCCCCCCTACCGCCATCCGGATCTCGGCGGTCCGACCGCCGGGATCTGGATGGCGGTAGGGGGGGTCGGAATCCCCGCGGCGGTGCAGCAAGCTGCGCCGCCGCGGAGGATTCAATGGGGCCGCGGTACACTGGCGGGAGCCCGCCAGTGTTGCCGGTCCGACCGCGGCTTTACCGCCGCGGTCGGAATCCCCATTGGAGCACCGCCGGCCTGTCGGCGGTGCTCCCGCGGTCCTCCGCCCTGGCGGTCAAAGACCGCCAGGGTCAGAATGACCACCTTTATCATACTCTTAGAGTCATTTGGAGCTCTGCAAATGCATATTAAATAATGATAGCGATCAACGTCCAATTTGACGTTTTTTCACTTAACTTCAACATACCAATCACTTAATCTATGCATTAGAGCCTTGAGAAAGTCATTATTGACAAAACACATGTTGGCTGTTGATGTTTGTGAACACAAGAACTGTCTTGGCTTGATGACATCTTTCTCAGCTATCTACTTGCTGGGGACATATTTGGTTGAACGTTTATCAGACTTATCACGGAGGATTAAAAGATACCATTTTGAACCTGCGATGTGCCGTGGTTTCTCTTCTATTATCTAATCAACTGTGGACTGTTTTGGGCTCACAGCTATCACACCCTGTGGCTGGGTGTAGAACCGCTTGTGCACTCTCTCGAACATCATTTGGGACTTGATGATTAAATACCTTGGATCCAACCTTTAGCGTATATTTCGGAAGTGTGCACCACTCATACACAGCCACAATCTGCTTCTTTTGTAAATAAACATTAGGTTTGGCCTGACAGTCCAGCCATGTACAAGACCCCCTGTAACCAATTATTTAAAGTACACATAAAGTGGCTTTGGCTCCACCCAGAGTACTACTATTCTCTCGCCTCATGCTATTGGCTATTGACGCATCCTTCTCTCTTCCGGAAAGTGCTTCTATTGTAATACATGAGGAAGTATATTAAAACTGAAAAGTACAGTGATACTTCACAGTTTGTCACAATCAATTCTTTATCTCATAAACGTATTCAATATAGAAAGAAAGACCTTTAAAAACGTTTTTAGAGCAGAGCAATGCCATTAGGTCTCGATATTACGTGATAAAAATGATTTGTGCATGCAATGCATTTAAACACATTTCACACCTGTTTATGTTTATTGGCACATTAAAGCCAGTCCTTCTGTATATGCCAATGCTTGTTTAAAAGTATGTCACTCAGGCTGTATGGCAGAACATCGTTAACAAATACATCAGTCTACATAAACATTGCCTGTCGGGGTAGATTTTCTATTATGAACCCCAAAGGCGTGAGTTTTTTTATATTTAGGAGAGACATTTTTGTGAACTGATTTTTAGGTAACAATGCTGTGGTATCGAACTTTCACTGAATTAGTAGAGGGTAAGCTTTTTTTTACCCACGTACCTCATCTGTTATGGTGGATCTCTATAAGGTGGAGTTGGCTTGACATATTGGGGGTCATTCTGACCTCGGCGGTAAAAGGCCCTTACCGCCGGTCAGAAGACCGCCATTCTACTGCCGCGGCCGCGGTAAACCGCCACGGTCATTCTGACCCACAACGGCGAAACCGCCAAAATCCCGACATCCAAGGAAGGCCGCCTCATCAGCGGGCCGCGGAAAACTGGAGATGACCAAACCTCCACCGTCACGCCAACACAAACACGCCCATGCCATTCTGACCCACGAATCCACGCGGCGGTCTTTCAACCGCGGTATTCCATTGGCGGGACACACCGCCGCCCTCAAAATACACACACAGCTCCAAAACACAGCCACATTGGACAATTTGAAATACACACACCTGACACACATACAAACAACACTCCCACACATCCAACCAACTATAAAACACACACCCACATCACCCACAAACCCCTACGACCGAAGATCATATACGAAGGAGAGAGAGACACATCACAGAATAGAGAGCTACATCACACAGAGGCACACTACACCATCACACACACCACATAGAAGCACAAAGCACCACACACCAACACACTCTTCACCATATACACCACCCCACACCTCATCCACACCACCCCATGGCACCCCAAAGGCACCCACGCTTTTCGGACCAAGAACTCCGGGTCATGGTGGAGGAGATCATAAGAGTCGAACCCCAGCTCTTCGGCTCACAGGTGCAGCACACCACTATAGCCAGGAAGGCGGAGCTATGGCAGCGGATCGTGGACAGGGTAAACGCGGTGGGACAGCATCCCAGAAATCGAGAGGACATCCGCAAACGTTGGAACGACTTACGGGGAAAGGTGCGCTCGATGGTCTCGCGACACAACATCGCAGTGCAGAAGACTGGCGGGGGACCCCCACCCACACCACCCGAATTCACAGCATGGGAGCAAGAGGTACTAAACATCCTGCATCCTGATGGCCTCGCTGGAGTACACGGAGGAATGGACTCTGGTAAGTACAATCTCAACTACTTCACACCCCCCCCCAGCATGCCAACCCCCACCACCACCCTCACCCCCAACCCCCCATCACACATCCTCCCTGAGAATGTCTCCCCAGCACAACCCACCTAAAACCAACCCCTGCATGCCACCACAAACTATGGACACCCATCACCTAAGCATGACCACTGCACATACCCCCCCCCCAAACACCCCCACAACACCTCCCCCAAGGGAATGACAGCACTGGGGGACAAGGGCACCCATAAATCGCACACAATAGCACACACAGAAACAATAACCATACTCTCTTACCCCATGCAGGACCCGAACGCCAACACACCGGCCAGGAGGGTCCAGAAATGTCCATCCCCCCCCGGAAGAGGCACCCAGTGATGACAGCAGCTCTGTCGACCTGGAACCTGATGACCAGCCCGGACCATCGGGGACCTCTGGACAGTCGCTTCCCCACACACAGGCCACAGCAGACCCAACCCCCTCTGGGAACAACAGCACAGCTCCCACCCAGCGGGCCCATGGCTCTGTCTCTAGGACAGGTCAATCAGCGGTGTGTCTGCCACTACAGGGCCCCTAGGCTAACCCACCACCCCAACAACAACAGGGACCTGGGGGCAGTGGTAGTGGGCACACCGTCCAGGGGACAGAGTCCGGGGGAAACAGGGCAACTCGGAGGGCTGCTGTGCGACAGGGGGGGGAGGAGAGACCCAGGGAACCGACTCTCCAAGAGGCCCTCACCACCAACATGGCAGCCTACCACCGCTCACAAGAGACGATGGCGACGGTACTGGCCAGGTTCCAGGAGATCCAGGCACAGCAGGAGGAACGCTACATGGGGTTCAACAATCATCTCACCAACATCTCTACCGCCATGGGGAGCATAGTCCAGGCCCTCCACCGGATAGAAGACACGTTGCGGGACCATGTGGCACCACACAGGGCCCCTGTCACTAGCCCGGACCAGGAACAGCCTACCACCTCCGCCGGCACTAGTGGACAGGAGGCCCCACCACAACGACAGGCCACCAGAACCCCACCTCCTGCTGAAGAACAACCACCCCGCAAGAGGAGCTTGAGATCCAAAAAAAAGACAGAGTAGGATGTCAAGACCCCCGCCAGCATGAGATACCCCCTGAAGTCATCCCACTGTCCCACATTGCCACCCTGTCCAACCTTGAACTGCCCCTGCTCCATCCTTCCACAGGCATATGGACAATGCACCTGTGAGACTGAGAACTGGACTCTGCCATGGACATTACTCCACCCCCACCCATCACCGTGTGAATATCATGTACCATCATCTAGCACCAAAAATAAATCACGCAATGCACTGAAATCATGCTGGAGTCAGGCTGTATTATTTACAAACGTAAAACACATTACCGATCAATTATGTTCTGTAAACTTTGTGCTGAACACATACCGAGATCAATAAGCATTAGTCCATGGGCTAACCAAGCAGAAGTCACGCAGTGGGTCATACAGCACTGAAAAGGGAAGGGAGAATCAAACATCAGTTTCAAATAACTGGGGGGTCATAGACAAAGTTGAGAAGCACGAGGCATTCAGGAAAATTAAAATGGCGTGTGTGATTCTTACCTGTGTGCTACTGAAAATACTGTTGGATAACTCTGTCCCTGTTGTCTGGGTCGTCCTCTGAGGCTTCCTCCTCTTCACTCTCCACAGCTGCTTCAACACCACCATCTGGACCATCCTCCTGCAGGAAAGGCACCTGACGTCGCAATGCCAGATTGTGAAGCATACAGCAGGCCACGATGATCTGGCACACCTTCTTTGGTGAGTACATCAGGATCCCCCTGTCATATGCAGATACCTAAACCTGGCCTTCAGAACCCCAAAGGTCCTTTCTATGATCCTCCTAGTTCGCCCATGGGCCTCATTGTACCGTTCCTCAGCCCTGGTCCGGGGATTCCTCACTGGGGTCAATAGCCAAGGCAGGTTGGCGTAACCAGAGTCACCTATTAGCCACACACGTTGTCTCTGTAGCTGTTCCATCACATAAGGGATGCTGCTATTACGCATCACATACGCGTCATGCACTGAACCAGGGAACATTGCATTCACATGGGAGATGTACTAGTCAGCCAAACAGACCACCTGGACGTTCATAGAATGGTAACTCTTCCTGTTTCTGTACACCTGCTCATCGTCTTTTGGGGGACTAAGGCTACATGGGTCCCATCAATGGCACCAATTATGTTGGGAATATGTCCAAGGGCATAAAAATCACCCTTCACAGTGGGCAAATCAACCTCCTCAGGGAATATAATGTAACTCCGCATGTGTTTCGTCAGGGCAGACAACACTCTAGACAAAACCTTAGAAAACATTGGCTGAGACATTCCAGATGACATGGCCACTGTTGTCTGGAATGAGCCACTTGCAAGAAAATGGAGGACTGACAGCACCTGCACCAGAGGGGGAATTCCTGTGGGTTGGCGGATGGGGGACATCAGGGCTGGCTCCAGCTGGGCACACAGTTCATGGATAGTGGCACGGTGAAGTCGGTATCGTAGTATGATGTGGCGTTCTTCTATTGTCGACAGGTCCACCAGCGGTCGGTACACGCGAGGATTCATCCTTCTCCTCGGAAATCCCAGCGGACGGTGCCTAGGAAGGACAACATGGAGCACAGAGTCAAGATAATCACTGGTACGTTCACCACTGCTTGTATGGCACACGGTTATCTAGGTATTGAAAGGCGTGTATGTGTGGCAATGCCAGGCCTAGGCCTGTGTGTCGCAGTAGAGATTATGCCATGTGGGCCCTTGAAATGGCGGCTGCCTGACCTGTGAAGTGGGACAATGGGATGTGAGGTCACTGCGCTGGCGGAGCACACGTGGCGGTAGGCGGTCGAAGACCGCTATACGGAGCCGCATTGGATAACATTGAAGCCTATGGGTTTCAGGAGCCAATGACGATGTGCGCCGGCGGTCGCGGTACGCACCGCCGCGGTACGCACCGCCGCGGTACGCACCGCCGCGGGCGTGACCGCCATTTTCTATCTGCTTAATCACTCGAGACCTGATCATCCACAGGAGAGGACCTATACTGCAAGTGCTGCTGTGAACTCGGTCTGGAAGTGACAATGGCTGCTGCGACTGGGGAAAGGGCCCCTGCCTTCCCGTCTGAAGAGTTGGAGAAGATCGTGGATGGGGTCCTCCACCAGTATGCGTTACTCTACGGTCCTCCAGACCAACAGGTGAGTACATCGGGTGCACATGGAATGGGCGATGCCTGTGTGGAGTGGGGTGGATGTAAGTTGGTGGGGTGGGGGGCGAATGAGGAGTGCAACGCACGACAGATGAGAGCATGTGCTATATTGCAAGGTTGGGGAGGGGGGGCCAATCACATCTAACATGCAGTAAATTGATGAATGTTTCCTTCCCACCCTGTACATGTCACATAGGTCAGCGCCCATCAGTCGGGATTTGGCGTGCCATCGCCAAGGAAGTCCGGGCCCTGGGGGTCCACGTCAGACGGGGCACCCACTGCCGCAAGAGGTGGGAGGACATCCGCCGCGGAACCAGGAAGACCGCCGAGTCACTGCTGGGGATGGCCTCCCAACCTAGGAGGGGTGCCAGTCGTACCCTGACCCCCCTGATGTCCCGGATCCTGGCGGTGGCCTACCCTGATTTGGATGGGCGCTTGAGAGCATCACAGCAGATACAAGGGGGTGAGTATCAGCACATTCAGCTATCTTTCTGCGCAGTGGAGGCGTCTGGGTGGGGGAGGAGGGTTGGGTGTGACATTAGGCCAGGGCGCTTTCTGTAGTGTAGTCCTCTCCCTTAGGCATGGCCCTGTGCTCCCGGCCCCCACCTCCGTAGGGTGACAAGTCCAGCTATTGATGGTCCAGCCTCACACATGTGCGCGTTTGTCGTCTCCTGACCTGTTGTCCGAGTCAGAAGTACTGAGTAGTGTGCCCCGAATGCGTGGCTTAGTGCATGCGGCTCCTGTGTCTGTCCTCTCCGCCAACGGTGTTGACATTGCATGCACTCAACCAGGTCTTCTCTTTCTCCCCCCACCCTTCTTCTTCATCTTCTTGTGCATGTGTGCATTAGCATCATCAGGCGGAGGAGATTTGGCATCGGAGCACGAGGGAGCTGCAAGCCACAAGGCCCCGGTGGGCACAGGAACAGACACCGAGGGCCCAAGTGAGCCGGAGGGCGAGGGGAGCACCATGACGGGGACCGCTGGTGAGAGCAGCGACACGTCCTCGGATGGGAGCTCCCTAGCGGTGGCGGCAACATCCGGGCCCCCCGCCTCTACAGGTACCACCGCCACCCAGCGCACCAGCCCCGCCCTCCCAGCAGCCCCTCAGCCTACGCTCCGTGCCCGCTCACCCAGGAAGGCGGGCGTCTCCTTCGCCCCAGGCACCTCAGCCCCTGCCCCTGTTACCCCTGCTGCCCTCAGTGAGGAGGTCATTGATCTCCTCAGGACACTCATTGTTGGGCAGACTACCCTTTTGAATGCCATCCAGGGGGTAGAAAGGGAGGTGCATCGGAGCAATGCCTACCTGGAGGGCATTCATTCGGGTCAGGCTGCCCATCAACGATCGTTCAATGCTCTGGCCTCAGCACTGACGGCAGCCATTGTCCCTCTTTCCAGCCTCCCTCTTCTGACTGCCTCCACCCTGTCTCTGTCTCCTGTTCCTCAGCCTATCCCATCCACACCATCTGACCAGCCTGCACACACCTCAACACCCAAGGGCAGCTCATCCAGACACAAGCACCACAGATCCCACAAACACTCACCCAAGCAACACACAGATGCAGACATCCCAACAGTCACTACCACCCCTGTGTCCCCCTCCTCCTCGTCTCCCTCCTCCCTCCCTGTGACGTCTCCACTCACACCTGCATGCACACCAACATCAGCCAGTTCTTCCATCACCACCACACCCTCCTGTACAGTCCGCACGCGTGCAGTCACCACCCCCACTGCCATTTACACGTCCCCTGTGTCCTCTCCCACTGTGTCTGTCACCACCCCTTCCAAGACACACAAACGCAGGCAGACACCCACCCAACAGACATCCACCTCACAACAGCCTACAGCACCTGCACCTTCACCCAATGACAGCACACCTGACTCTCCTACAACCACATCCTCTTCCTCCACTTCCATCTCCACTTCTCCTACCTTTTACCTTGGCCCTAAAAATGTTTTCCTGGCTAATCTTGACCTCTTCCCCTCCGATGACCTACCCCCTCCATCTGCAAAGAGTCCCAAGAGCACCACAGCCACCACCAGCCCAACTTCGGGTGTCACTGTTGTGCATGGGTTCTGGAGTCCACCCTTTGCCAGCAGTGACACCTCCATCAGCAGCAAGGACACATCCAGCCCCCCCCCGGCAAGAGGACCAGGAAACACAAGGGCCGCCGTGCGAAGACTGACACGGCTGCCCCCAAGGAGCAGAGTTCGCCCACTTCACCAGCCACAACGTCTAGGGGAGGCAAGGGCCCGAGAGCCCCATCTAAGGAGCGTAAGGGCAGCAGGGCGGAGACGTCAGCCAGCAGGAGCGCGGAGCAGGTGGGCCCCACATGCCACATTCCAGCTGTAAAGGAGGACACCAAAGGGCCCAGGACTCCGTCACCGAAGGGCCCAGGAACATCACGGTCGGAGGGCGTCTGAGCACGGAGTCCAGGCCAGGTCTGGCTCCCTTGAACCTACTGGATGTGCACCGCTGAACAGGGCCCGCCGTGCAGAAGAGCACCGCTGAACAGGCCCCGCCGTGAAGATAGGCACCGCTGAACAGGGCCCGCCGTGCAGAAAAGCACCGCTGAACAGGGCCCGCCGTGCAGAAGAGCACCGCTGAACAGGGCCCGCCGTGCAGAAGAGCACCGCTGAACAGGGCCCGCCGTGAAGATAGGCACCGCTGAACAGGGCCCGCCGTGAAGATAGGTACCGCTGAACAGGGCCCGCCGTGCAGAAGAGCACCGCTGAACAGGGCCCGCCGTGAAGATAGGCACCGCTGAACAGGGCCCGCCGTGCAGAAGAGCACCGCTGAACAGGCCCCGCCGTGAAGATAGGCACCGCTGAACAGGGCCCGCCGTGAAGATAGGCACCGCTGAACAGGGCCCGCCGTGAAGATAGGCACCGCTGAACAGGGCCCGCCGTGCAGAAGAGCACCGCTGAACAGGGCCCGCCGTGCAGAAGAGCACCGCTGAACAGGGCCCGCCGTGCAGAAGAGCACCGCTCCGCTGGGCCCTTCCTGTCAAGCACCGCTCCGCTGGGCCCCGCCGTCTCAAGCACCGCTCCGCTGGGCCCCGCCGTCTCAAGCACCGCTCCGCTGGCCCCTTCCTGTCAAGCACCGCTCCGCTGGGCCCCGCCGTCTCAAGCACCGCTCCGCTGGGCCCTTCCTGTCAAGCACCGCTCCGCTGGGCCCCGCCGTCTCAAGCACCGCTCCGCTGGGCCCCTTCATCTCAAGCACCGCTCCGCTGGGCCCCGCCGTCTCAAGCACCGCTCCGCTGGGCCCCTTCATCTCAAGCACCGCTCCGCTGGGCCCCGCCGTCTCAAGCACCGCTCCGCTGGGCCCTTCCTGTCAAGCACCGCTCCGCTGGGCCCCTTCATCTCAAGCACCGCTCCGCTGCGCCCCGCCGTCTCAAGCACCGCTCCGCTGGGCCCCTTCATCTCAAGCACCGCTCCGCTGGGCCCCGCCGTCTCAAGCACCGCTCCGCTGGGCCCCGCCGTCTCAAGCACCGCTCTGCTGGGCCCTTCCTGTCAAGCACCGCTCCGCTGGGCCCCTTCATCTCAAGCACCGCTCCGCTGGGCCCTTCCTGTCAAGCACCGCTCCGCTGGGCCCCGCCGTCTCAAGCACCGCTCCGCTGGGCCCCTTCATCTCAAGCACCGCTCCGCTGGGCCCCGCCGTCTCAAGCACCGCTCCGCTGGGCCCCTTCATCTCAAGCACCGCTCCGCTGGGCCCCTTCATCTCAAGCACTGTTTATGGTTCACTGTGCCCACCATGCCTCCTCCTTGACCAGTGGAGACTGTTATCCACTTGAGAGACTGTGGCTTTGCACTCCCCAGGCTGGCACAGTGGGCAACCCACCCACTGTAGAGACTTGAGAGACTGTGGCTTTGCACTCCCCAGGATGGCACAGTGGGCAACCCACCCACTGTAGAGACTTGAGAGACTGTGGCTTTGCACTCCCCAGGATGGTACAGTGGGCAAGCCACCCACTGTAGAGACTTGAGAGACTGTGGCTTTGCACTCCCCAGGATGGCAGAGTGGGCAACCCACCCACTGTAGAGACTTGAGAGACTGTGGCTTTGCACTCCCCAGGATGGCAGAGTGGGCAACCCACCCACTGTAGAGACTTGAGAGACTGTGGCTTTGCACTCCCCAGGATGGCACAGTGGGCATGGTGGCCCCTTCGTGGATCTTGCGTCGTGGACTCATGTGGCTGTGGTGCCCCCCCCCCTTTTCCCTTCCCCCTGAGGTGCCTGTAGTATTTTCATCAGATGCCCCTGCAGTGTTCTCTCCAAAGGACTCAGGTCTCCTGTGTGGGCTTTGCCCTTGTGTCGCTACACTGTAGCCCACGGACTGTTCCATTTGACTTTGATGTAGCGGACTAATTGCCTCGGTTCTCCATGGCAGTGTGTATAGTATTATTTTGTTATGGATATTTTGCATAGTTGCCGATACATATCAGAGTCTATTTTTTATATAAAATTTTGGTTCACAATTTAATTATGTCTTTGCATTTTTCAGGGGGGTTTGGGTGGTGTCACTGTGCATTGTTGCTCTGCATTGGTGTGTACATAGTTTGGTCGCATATGTGTGTGCCCGTAACCTTTCCTCCTCCCCCCTCCCGTGTGTCGTAGGTGCAGTACTCACCGTTGTCGTCTGCGCCGGAGTTCGTACTCGTGGTAGATGAGCAGGTAGACGAGTGCAGGTAGGATGTTTAATTCGGGTTCCATGCTGTCCTCCGTACTCGTGGAGTGTGTTTTGGTGAGCGTTTTCCCGTCCGTAGTCTGTTTCCGCCGTGTTTTTATCGGCGGGGCTCCCGCCCCGGAAAAGGTGGCGGATTGGTGAGTTGTAATACTGTGGGCGGTACATTGTCTGCCGCCTGCCTGTTGGCGGTGACCGCCGCGCTGTTTGTCTGTACCGCGGTGGCAGTCAGAGTGTTAATGTGGCGGGCTGTGTTGGCGGTTGCCGCCAGGGTCAGAATTCCATTTTTTGGACCGCCGGCCTGTTGGCGGGTTGGCCACCGCTTTATCACCGACCGCCAGGGTTAGAATCACCCCCATTGTGTGTGGAGATTAGCAGAGATAGTCCCCACCTAATTTAAGACTGCAGTTTTCCTCTGCTGATATGAATAAACAGAAAAAAAACTATTTATCTCTACAGTTAAGTCTCTAAACCAGAAATGATGGGATAATTACTTATATTCCTCACATGTACCATAAGTGAAATTAGAAAATTACAGATTAATCTGCAAAGAGTGCAATTTTGTGATTTTGTGATCAGCAGCAACTGTACCTTGCTGCAAACATGGGGCCAGATTTAAGAAAAGTGGTGCTGCATTATATGTGGAGCCACTTTTCTTGCGGGTCCTTCCGCTTCCCCTACTGCCACCATGTGTGCGTATTTAATGTACGGCGCACCATGGTGCAGGGTACTCTTAAGGATTAGCACCAAAATGTTGGCGCTAATCCTGTAGAGTACATAGGGGCCCTTTATAAATAATGGTATACCCCTCATTTAACTCTGTGTATGGCATGCCTCCTTTTAACTCTTTAGCTCTGAGCAGGTATTAAAAATGCTAAAAAAAATGACGCAAGAAATCTATTACATTTCTTTGCACCATTTTTTCAACACCCCCTAACAGGGGTAGGTCCTCTTGCATACATTATGCCAGGCGCTTTTGTAAATCAGCGATTTTGGCCTCGTTGAGCCACATTAGCGTAAACAAATACGCTAATGTGGCGCAGGAGGCGCGAGGCCCCCTGAAACCTGGGCCATGGTTTCATGGCTGAATCAAATAGCAGGGGGCACAAGGCATATTCTTTTTTTCTACTGCCTACAGCAAAAAATTAGTTTTCACACCATCATTAATCACCCCTGAGGTCGAAGGGTCTTTGAATCGGGTCGTTGTATCTCTTTAAAAAAAAAAAGATTAGATTAACGCCAATTCTTAAGAGACCAGCAAAATAGAAAGGCCAATCGTAGGGCCAATAGTTATGTAAAGGCACCTGCCTTCGGCCTCAGGCATGCTTACTCGAAATAGTCTTGACTTGGAAAGATTCCATGCTAGGAACCTGTAACCATTAAATAAGTAATTTTGGAGCACAGTGGGGCAGTGTATATATTGCCATGAATACCCACTGCCCTCTAGTGGTCACTAGGACGCCGCTCAAGCGTCATTTACCACAGGAAATAATCATACCAAGCACTTAGAAGTATTGTATGAAGACGAGATAAAATATTAAAACTTGAAATCAATAAAAAGAAGAAGAAATTGATTCGCAATTGATTTGTGAGTAGTCAAAAGGTGTGATTTAAAAATGGATTTAGCTATTATGGCATTCAAGCTCATACTCCCATGTAGAAATAATGCCAGAACTAGGCCTCGCTTCATGCGGTGAGCTAAGGAGGCGCTAAGCAGATCTCCTGGTGGACAGGGAAAGCATGCTAGAAGTTAGCAGGCTGACCCCTAAGGGCAGTTTTAAGGCGCTTTATTCTATTTCATACCAGATTTATGAAACTCGAACTCACCATTATACAATCATAATTTTTTTTTTTAAATGTTCAACAGTTCAGATTTTCAAGGGCATCTTTTACTCCAGAGAGTTTGGAGTTGAACAATACGATTTTAACAAGCAGAAATATGTACAATGGTATATTCATGCAGAATATCCAATTTAAAGTGATAAGCACACTTCGGTACTATCCAACTGAAAACCGAGATGGCCGCCCGCAGATCGAGGCACAATAGAGCACGCCTTTCATTGCCTCCGCTGCTTCGTTTTGAACGACTCTCAGGCATCAAATACTTGCACTGAAATGTTATTGAAATTGTAGAATCTCTTTGAGGTCCTCCATATGTTAAGCCAAAACTAGCTTTGCCATGTTGATACTGGTGTTTTATTTTTTAAGCTATGCCTTCCTCTCTTTCAGACTTGAACTGTTTTGTTTTATATTTGCTTTCTCTTTCTCTTTCAAAAGCTGTACACTGCCCTTATTTTATACAGAGTCCTTGTAGCTCAGCAGTAAAAGAGGTCGTCATCAAAAAAAGAGCTCGCAGAGATGCAAATTGCTATTTCTGGGTCACTGGTTGCATAGATCGAGACGTTTGAGAAGTTTGAGTTTGCGATGCCTCGTTCAGGAGAGAAGCACTCAACAGCCTCAGCCTGTAATTTGCCATCGAATTAGGCCTTGCAGTTGCCTCCAAGACCAAAGGCGCTGTGGGCTTCGATTCAAGCAAGGAAAATTGGCCCATTACCTCTCCTCCCCTGGTTGGGTCATGAAAGACAGACATAAGTGGGACACAGTGGGCCCCTCACGCCCATGGACTCCAGGACCACTGCATTTGCTGCTCTTATGGTAGCTACAACCATTTGTCCAAGTAATTCTTCAGTGCCTGGTCTGAACAAAACATACATATTTCATTAAACAGAAAAAGAGATTTATAAGGCATGCTTTCATTGTCTGTGCTTCTCGTTTTTTTCTCAAAGGACCCACTCTCAGGGCCTGTTTCACAAAGGTATACTATATAAAGGTATACTAGTTCTATCTTTACGACTGCGAGTCTCCGTACATAACAAGATAGAACAGTCCACATATTACGAAAAGCTCAGGTGCAATAACCAAACTGATAACAAGGAAGAAAAGAGTTTATGAGCACACACCAGTTTGCCTTGAATTTTCTCTTCAATGATGTCAAATTGTCAAACAAGCATTGGCATGTGTTTTAGCCATGTTGGACACCAGAGTGCCTACTGTTCAGCATGGCTAAAGGTTAGTGGCATAGGGGAGAGTGGAATGTTGTACAGTGGAATGGCAAATAGTGTCATGGAATGGAGTTTCATAGAGTGGAGTATCATGGAGAAGAGTGGAGTAGAGTGGAGTGGGGGAGCGTAGAATGGATGGGCATTGCATGGAATAAAGGTGCGTAGAGTGGTGAAGAGTGTCTTAGAGTGGAGTGGCATAGTGTGTAGTGCAGTGGAGCGGAGTGGTGTAGAGGGAAGTAGTGCAGTAAAGTTGAGTAGTGTGTCGTAGAGTGGAGTGGCATAGAGTGGAGTAAAGTGGCATTGAGGAAGTTGTGTAGAGTGGAGTGATGTAGAGAATCATAGAGTGGCATACAGTTACAGTGGAGTAGAGTGCCGTGCAGTGGAGTGTCTTAAGGTGGAGTGGCGTAGTGTAGAGTGGAGTAAAATGTTGTAGAGCAGAGTGGGGTGGCTTAAAGTGAAGTGGAATAGAGTGGAGTATTGTGTCACAGAGTAGAATGACATACAGTATAGGTGCCTAGAGTGGAAGGGCGTAGAGTGGAGTAGCATAGAGTGGATTAGCGTAGAATGGAGTAAAGTGTTGTTGAGTATTTTAGAGTGGAGTGGCACTGAGTGGAGTAGAGTGGAGTGGCATAGCGTACACTGGAGTGGTGTGGCATGGAGTGTTGTAGGATGGACTGTCATAGAGTGAAATTACATTGAGTGGAGTGTTGTAGAATGGAATGGTGTACAGTGAAGTGGAGTGACAGAGTGGAATAGAGTGGAGTGTCGTGGAATGGAGTGTGGTGCAGTACAGTGTTGTGGTGTGAAGTGAAGAGGAGTGTTGTAGAGTGGAGTGGCATAGAATGGAGTGGAATACAGTAGAGTATGCATGGTGTGGTAGCGCACACCATTACGGATAACACATTTTCAAATGAAATGACCATTACATAGACACATACATTTTTAATGAAAAAACTACACACCGTACAACTATAACGTGGGGGAAATGGCATAATCTATCATATTGATTTGTTTAGTTAATAAAATATTTGTTTCCATCACCCTTCAGAATTATTTAAAAAAATGTGCTTCAATTGTGCTTTCCTAATTCTGTTTTTTGCACAGTTCACTTTACAGACATTTACATTTTGTTGTGTGCTAGAAATATACTTTTCCATTCCCACCACCAAGTATCCAGAAAGATTGTGACATAAATCTTCCCACTTTGAAGTCATTGAAAGAAAAGTAAACAAGCACCAAGGTCTCTCAGAAGACAGAGCCTAACATTTGACCTCAGTCTTTGAAGAAACAGCACATGTGACAAGATAAGAAGAAAATTTAAAGGTCTGCTTAGCAGCACTTGTGGAAGAAAACAAGGAGCAATTATAAAAAGGCTATGCTCCATGGGAAGGACCAACACATGCTTCCAGCAAATAGAAGCAACCAAATGTGAGTTAGAAACCACAAAGCCAACGGTAAGCAATAGGTGGAATGTATTCCCAGAGAAGCTTTCAGAATGTCCCTAAGAAATATTTTAACAACCAGACAGCTAGGCTTTGACCCAAAAAGTGAACTCAGGCTTTGACTTAAACTTTGGTGGAGCAGACACTCCGTCACAACAACAACAGAGTATCCTTAACCCCTTCGCTGCCAGGCCTTTTCCCCTCCTGTGCCGAGCCTTTTTTTGGCTATTTGGGGCAGTTCGCGCTTAGGCCCTCATAAAGTTTTGTTCACATAAGCTACCCGCGCCAAATTTGCATCCTTTTTTTCAAACATCCTAGGGATTCTAGAGGTATCCAGACTTTGTGGGTTCCCCTGAAGGAGACCAAAAAATTTGCCAAAATACAGTGAAAATTTTGTTTTTTTCAAAAAAATGGGAAAAAAGGGCTGAAGAAGAATGCTTGTGCTTTTTCCCTGAAAATGGCATCAACAAAGGGTTTGTGGTGGTAAGATCACCATCTTCCCAGCGTTTAGGAACAGGCAGACTTGAATTAGAAAACCCAATTTTTCAACACAATTTTGACATTTTAATGGGACATACCCCGTTTTTACTATTTTTTGTGCTTTCAGCCTCCTTCCAGTTAGTGACCAAAATGGGTGAGAAACCAATGTTGGATCCTAGAAAGCTAAACATTTCTGAAAAGTAGACAGAATTCTGAATTCAGCAAGGGGTCATTTGTGTAGATCCTACAAGTGTTTCCTACAGAAAATAACAGCTGAAATAAAAAGATATTGAAATTGAGGTGAAAAAAACAGCAATTTTTTTCCACGTTTTACTCTGTAACTTTTTCCTGTGATGTCAGATTTTTGAAAGCAATATACCGTTACGTCCGATGGACTCTTCTGGTTGCAGGAATATATAGGGCTTGTAGGTTCATTAAGAACCCTAGGTACCCAGAGCCAATAAATGAGCTGCACCTTGCAATGGGTTTTCATTCTAGACCGGGTATACAGCAATTAATTTGCTGAAATATAAAAAGTGAAAAATAGGTATCAAGAAAACCTTTGTATTTCCAAAATGGCCACAAGATAAGGTAGTGAGAAGCAGTGGTTATTTGCACATCTCTGAATTTCAGGGTGCCATACTAGCATGTGAATTACAGGGCATTTCTCAAATAGACGTCTTTTTTACACACTGTGGAGTAAGACAAGGGACAATAATCTTTGTTTTGCTATTCTGTGTTCTCCCATGTCTCCCAATAAAAATGGTACCTCACTTGCGTGGATAGGCCTAGCGCCCGCGACAGGAACTGCCCCAAAACACAATGTGGACACATCACATTTTCACAAAGAAAACGGAGCTGGTTTTTGCAAAGTGCCTAGCTGTGGATTTTGGCCTGTAGCTCAGCTGGCACCTAGGGAAACCTAGCAAACCTGCGCAGTTCTGAAAACTAGACACCTAGGGGAATCCAATATGAGGTGACTTTTGGGTCTCTGACCAGGTTCTGTTACCCAGAATTCTTCGCAAACCTCAAGATTTGCCAAAAAAATACAATTTTTCCTCTCTTTTCGGTGACAGAAAGTTCTGGAATCTGAGAGGACCCACAAATTTACTTCCACCCAGCGTTTCCCAAGTCTCCCGATAAAAATAGTACCTCACTTGTGTGGGTAGGCCTAGCACCCGCGAAAGGAAATGGCCCAAAACACAACGTGGACACTTCACATTTTTCCACAGAAAGTGCCTACCTGTGGATTTTGGCCTCTAGCTTAGCTGGCACCTGGGGAAACCTAGCAAACGAGTGCATTTTTGAAAACTAGACACCCAGGAGGATCCAAGATGGGGTGACATGTGGGGCTCTGACCAGGTTCTGTTACCCAGAATCCTTTGCAAACCTCAAAATTTGGCCCAAAAAAACACTTTTTCCTCTCATTTCGGTGACAGAAAGTTCTGGAATCTGAGAGGAGCCACAAATTTCCTTCCACCCAGCATTCCCCCAAGTCTCCCGATAACAATGGTACATCACTTGTGTGGGTAGGCCTAGCGCCCACGAAAGGAAATGGCCCAAAACACAACGTGGACACATCACATTTTTTCACAGAAAACAGAGGTGTTTTTTACAAAGTGCCTATCTGTGGATTTTGGCCTCTAGCTCCTGGGGAAACCTAGCAAACCAGCACCTTTTTGAAAACTAGACACCTAGGGGAATCCAAGACAGGGTTACTTGTGGGGCTCTGACCAGGTTCTGTTACCCAGAATCCTTTGCAAACCTCAAAATCTAGCCAAAAAAACACAATTTCATCTCATTTCGGTGACAGAATGTTCTGGAATCTGAGAGGAGCCACAAATTTCCTTCCACCCAGCGTTCCCCCAAGTCTCTTGATAAAATGGTACCACAATTGTTGGGTAGGCCAAGCGCCCACGAAAGGAAATGGTCCAAAACACAACATGGAAAAAACAGAGGTGTTTTTTACAAAGTGCCTATCTGTGGATTTTGGCCTCTAGCTCCTGGGGAAACCTAGCAAACCTGCAAATTTTTGAAAACTAGACACATAGGGGAATCCAAGATGGGGTTACTTGTGCGGTTCTGACCAGGTTCTGTTACCCAGAATCCTTTGCAAACCTCAAAATTTGGCCAAAAAAACACTTTTTCCTCTCATTTCGGTGACAGAAAGTTCGGGAATCTGAGAGGAGCCACAAATTTCCTTCCACCCAGCGTTCCCCCAAGTCTCCCGATAAAAATGGTACTTCACTTGTGTGGGTAGGCCTAGCGCCCACGAAAGGAAATGGCCCAAAACACAACGTCGACACATCACATTTTTTCACAGAAAACAGAGGTGTTTTTTACAAAGTGCCTACTTGTGGATTTTGCCCTCTAGCTCAGCCGGCACCTGGGGAAGCCTAGCAAACCAGCGCATTTTTGAAAACTAGACACCTAGGGGAATCCAAGATGGGGTGACTTGTGGGGCTCTGACCAGGTTCTGTTACGCAGAATCCTTTGCAAACCTCAAAATTTGGCCAAAAAAACACTTTTTCCTCTCATTTCGGAGACAGAAAGTTCTGGAATCTGAGAAGAGCCACAAATTTCCTTCCACCCAGTGTTCCCCCAAGTCTCCCGATAAAAATGGTACCTCACTTGTGTGGGTAGGCCTAGCGCGCACGAAAGAAAATGGCCCAAAACACAACGTGGCCACATCACATTTTTTCACAGTAAACAGAGGTGTTTTTTACAAAGTGCCTACCTGTGGATTTTGGCCTTCAGCTCAGCCGGCACCTGGGGAAACAAAGCAAACCTGCGCAGTTTTGAAAACTAGAAACCTAGGGGAATCCAAGATGGGTTGACTTTTGGGGCTCTGATCAGGTTCTGTTACCCAGAATTCTTTGCAAACCTCAAAATTTGGCCCAAAAACACTTTTTCCTCTCATTTCGGTGACAGAAAGTTCTGGAATCAGAGAAGAGCCACACATTTGGTACCTCACTTTTGTGGGTAGGCCTACTACCCGCAAAAGAAAATGCCCCAAAACACTATCTGGACACATCAAAATTATCAAAAACAAAACTACCTGTCTTTGCGGGGGCACCTGCATTTTTGGTCCTGGGCTCAGCAGCCATCTAGGGAAACCTACCAAACCCAGACATTTCTGGAAACTAGACACCCGAGGGAGTCGAGGGAGGTATGACTTGTGTGGGTCCCCCAATGTTTTCTTACCCAGGATCCCCAGCAAACCTCAAATTTAGCTAAAAAATCCAATTCTTCCAACATTTCTGTGTGGGATTTCTGCACTGGGACAAATTTCATACCACTCAACATTCCCCTCAGTCTACCCGGTAAAAATGATACCTCATTTGTGAAGGTGGGCCAAGTGCTTGTGAAAGGGAAGAGCCAAAAACATGTCGATATTGAGGGGGAACCAAAAGGGGTGGTTTGCAAAAAAACATATTTAGGCTGACAAGTGCAGCAGAATTTTTATCGGTATAGATGAGACAATGCTGGGAGGTAGGAATTTTGTGGATTCCTGCAGATTCCGGAAGGTTCCATCACAAAAACGTGGGGAAAATGTGTGATTTCCAGCCAAGTTGGAGGTTTGCAGGGCATTGTGGGTATGAAAATGGTGCGGGTGCATGTGAAACACACCACCCTGGAATCACCCAGATGTTTTTCATTTTCAGATGTGTCTAGGTCTTGTGGATTTTTCTACATGGCAGCGTCCCAAAGTCCATAAAGTGCAGCCCTCACCATTCCAAGTGGGACGATTTTGAGAGTAGGCCAAGCTCTCATTGCCCAAATGTAAAACTAAAACCCAAAATAATCAAATGTCTTCTTGCTTCCTGTGGGATAAGATGTTTTACTGTGCTGGGGAGAGCTGAAAGACTGTTACCCCCTTCAGTTGAAGGGGGGCATATCCAGGCCCATACTGGTTGGTAGCCACCACCCCAATATATATTTTTTTTTTTACTTCCCTGGCATCTAGTAGACTTTCTGACCCCCAGGGTGTTGATCAGGGGTAATTGCCCCATCTGCCCACTGGTGGGCAGAACAACTTTGGCCCTATTTATTTGGGGTGGGGGTATGGCCATACCCCCACCCTCTTATTTTTGAAAAAAAAAACTTCCCTGGCCTCTGGTGGGCTTTCTGCCACCCCTTGGGTGCAGATGGGCCTTTCAAAGATAGGCCCATCTGCCCCCAAGGGGGGAAGTTATGGGCAACAGTAATGTGCCCCCCTGGGGAGCAACCCTTACCCAAAGGGCTGCCCCCCCAAAGAAAACACACGCATACACACACACCAAACCCTGATGCCTAAGTGGTTTCTGCCCCAATGGGGGCAGATTGGCCTAACAAAAACCAGCCGATCTGCCCCCAAGGGGGCAGAAATGGTCTAAATACAATTTGCCCCCCAGGGGAGCAACCCTTGGCTAAGGGGTCGCTCCCCACCTCTAAAAAACAAAACAAAAAAAATAATATTTTTTTTTATCCCTGGCGCCTAGAGGCTTCTGCCCCCTGGGGGCAAATCGGCCTAATAACAATAGGCCAATCTGCCCTGAGGGGGGGCAGAAATGGCCTAATATAAATTTGCCCTCACCCCGGGGAGCAACCCTTGCCTAAGGGGTCGCTCCCCTTCCGTGAATTTGGCATTAAAAAAATAAAACTCCCTGGTGTCTAGTGGTTTCTGCCCCCCTTGGGGGCAGACTGGCCTCATAAAAATAGGCCAATCTGCCCCCAAGGGGGGGCAGAAATGGCCTAAATATAATTTGCCCCCTAGGGAGCGATCCTTGCCTATGGGGTCGCTCCCCAACTAAAAAAAAACAAAAGAAACACAAAAAAACAAACAAAGAAAATGATCCCTGGCGCCTTGTGGATTCTGCCCCCCCCCCAGGGGGCAGATCAGCCTAATAAAAATAGGCTGATCTACCCCCAAGGGGGGCAGAAATGGCCTAAAATAAATTCCCCCCTCCCCAGGGGAACGACCCTTGCCTAAGGGGTCGCTCCCCTTGCATGAAATTGATGCAAAAAAATAAAGATCCCTGGTGCCTAGTGGTTTCTGCCCCCCTTTGGGGCAGATCGGCCTAATTAAAATAGGCTGATCTGCCCCCCAGGGGGGAAGAAATGGCCTAAAATAAATTTGCCCCCCCAGGGGGGCGACCCTTGCCTAAGGGGTCGCTCCCCTTGCGTGAAATTCACGTAAAAAAACTCCCTGGTGTCTAGTGGTTTCTGTCCCCCTTGGGGGCAGATTGGCCTCATAGAAATAGCCCAATCTGCCCCCAAGGGGGGCAGGAATGGCCTAAATATAATTTGCCCCCTAGGGGAGCAACCCTTGCCTAAGGGGTCGCTCTCCACCTCTAAAAAAAACAGAAAATGATCCCTGGAGCCTAGAGGTTTCTGGCAGAAAAGGCCTTTAAAAAAATGCCCCCCTTGGGAGCGACCCTTTGCCCAAGGGGTCGCTCCCCATATGCCAATTTCAACAAAAAAATAAATCCCTGGTGTCTAGTGGGCATTTTAGCAGTCGGATCGCTTCGCAATCCGGCTGCTAAAATGCTCAGAGAGACTTCAAAGGGAAGGAAATTAATTTTCTTCCCTTTGAAGCCTCTCAGGCCTCCTCCACGTGATCTGAAGAGAAATGCTGAGCATTTCTCTTCCGATGACAGGAGGCCTCTCTGATCGCTCTCTGATGTCACAGGGGAGGTGGGGGGTTAGGGGGGCTGCCGGGGGTGGAAGGGGAAGTGCTTCCCCTTCATCCCTGCCTTTGGGGGGTGGGGGGAAAGAACTCTGTGCCCAGGACGTAATGGTTACGTCCTGGGCACACGAGCACTGTGCCGCAGGACGTAACCGTAACGTCCGCGGCTCAGAACAGGTTAATAGCAAACTGAAGTGCCACCTATCTTATTTAGATTTGGATGAACTTCAGTATGTCAGCAATGGAGAGTACTTCGTCTCCACCCCTGGTATACACCTTCAATGGCCCTGACTCCATCGGGCCATTGGAGGTTTGCCCGTTTGACCACCCACCAAATTTAGAGCAGACAGTCTAATGGGCAGTTTTCACTGTCCATTACTGCCAGGTAAAATCTGGTGGAAAGGGTAGGTGAAAATGATAAAATGACCCCTGTATCATGGGAGCTAACTCCCATAGTGTGGCGATCATTATTATTTTTTTTATTAAAAATCCTGGTTTGGGATTTTGTTTTTGAAATAAAAAAAAGGTTCAAAGTTTGACGAATTATGCCGTCACATTGATGAAGCTGCCTGTCAAACTGCTGTGATGGTGGTTCCTGACAATCTAAGAGATGCCCACTGGGCTAGCAGACATCTATAGATTCAGTGTACAGGTAATTATCGGGGCAACTGACTATTTTACTCTCTCTCCCAGATAGAGTAAAGCCCGCAATTCCCCTGCGGTCTAAACCAGAACCAAAGTCACAGTCTAGTTATATTGACATAGATGTATGAGGCACAAGGGATCAGATGTATAATGCATTTTTATGGTTGCA
Organism: Pleurodeles waltl; assembly: GCF_031143425.1. Classification (NCBI taxonomy): domain Eukaryota; kingdom Metazoa; phylum Chordata; class Amphibia; order Caudata; family Salamandridae; genus Pleurodeles; species Pleurodeles waltl. The sequence continues at coordinate 91,948,018 of NC_090448.1, forward strand.
AATACTCTCAAACGGAGTTTGCCATTGCAAAAATACTTTGTGCAATGTACAGAACCCATTTTGCTATTCCAATAACAAAATGGGTTTAGATCGTGGTAACAAATCATTTTAGGTGGGGTGTTGTGGGCATTCCTTTCAAAAATCGATTTGTTACAGCATATTTCAATGTTTTGCAAATAAAAACCAGTCACAAAAAACTTTACAGACTCCCAGCCTGGGATGGTAACCCGTTTGCAAGACGGAAGTGGTCCCCATGAGACCTCTTCCCATTTGTGAATGTCAAAAAAGTTTGTTCTGGAGTAGGCTGTGGTCCACTGTCCACTCTCAAATAAACTTTTAAAAGGTTTAACAAGTTCTTTAAAGAAACCCTATTTTATCTTAAGAAAAATGGCATGCACAAAAAAAGTTTGAAAGTGATCACAGACATTGTGGTCTGCTGACCCCAGCAGGCCGCCATCCTTGTGAGGGTCACCAATTGTAGTAAGTTGCAATTTGAGACCTACATCATGTGTTAGCTCAGATAGTGATCCACAACAATAAAGAATTTTGGGAACCGGCCTAGTAGTACATAGGTCAGTTCACAAAATTCCACAATAGTTGCAATTTGTGACCAGTATTTTGAGACCAGTGTGCCATACAACAGCCCCAAGAACTCAGTTGAAAAAGTCCATCAGCATTTTAAAGCCTGGAGACTTTTTTTTTATTAATACTTATTATTTCATAAATAGGTTTTCCACTGCGACCATTGACTTATAAAATACTCCAGCTAGCTAAAGGCACGAACACACCTTTCTAGCCACACTACATTCATGTAAACAGGCAAAAAACCTTCACTCAGGTTTACAGACTTTATAATTGCCTAATAACAGTCGACTTCACAAAACAGATGTGAGGCAGAGCCAAGATTTCCAATAGATAAAAAAGCTGTAACTTTAGCACTCTGCATTAATGCCATCCTGAAGGTTGTATCAACTTACTTGCCAGACAAACTAACCACTGACAGAAGAAGGATGATTGAAAGCCAATTATATTTTAGAAAAGATTACCTAGTACATAATATTTTTCAGCTGTTTGGTACCATAGTAACCACTGCCCAAATTATTCTTTTTTTTGTTGTTCTATAACCTTTTGGATTGTCTCTTTGGCAACCCCACCCAACAAACACGGCCTTCTATATGTTATTGACAAGAAACGTTTACGACGAGGGGACCGGACCTTCAACTCTTTTAATGGCTGCTGCAGCATTGTTTTCTAGCTGTGGTCACCCAATCAAATCACATACCAGACTATATACAGAAGTACCAAAATGGCCCATGAAAGAAAACGTTCCCTGGGCCACTCAGAGAATCACATTTTTAAAATTATGGTCTAGCGGGACAACCCTCCCAATATCATTATCTTTTGAACTGCATCATGGCCACCCGAGCACTTCTTTAAATGTGAATTCCTCGAAAATGGCTAAACTGATTCACACCAAATACTGAAAAGAGCAATTTCTGAGTGAAGTTCTAACTTTTTGCTAAATTTAGTGTAATACCTTTCAGGCAATGTTTTTGTATTGGACAGCAGACGCTCCTACAGGAATTAAAATAGGAAATTGCACTTTTTGGACCCATTTGTTTCTTGGTTCCATTTGACCAAAGAGTGCAAATCTTCCCATGAAAGAGCCAAAGTCTATCTATTCACTGAAAAAACGAAGATTGAAGTAACATGGTAGTTAGGTGTAATAAATACATCTGTTTGTGTTAAAAATAAAACCTTAGAAATTAACTGAAAAAAAAATGATTAAATGAGATTCATAGGTGAAATTGTCAGTGACAACATTAAAGTTTTGAACTGAAAAAAACACAGAAATTTACCAGTTATAGTTAGCAGAGCTAATTATCACTTGCACCCCCGCCATGCACTGCTCACATGTGACATAACTGCTAAGCGGTGTTGGCCAGAGGACGTGGCCTGTGGCCAGGCCCTGCAGCCAACACCCCACATACAGACAAACCATTTGAAGGCAGCCAACCCCACGCTACACAGTTCCTTCAGTCATGTATCGAGGAGGGTTGGCCCTGTGGCCAACCACCCTAAAGTCAGTCAGCCCTACATTGAACAGGGCCTTCGGGTGTGTGTGATGGGAGTTGACCACAGACCAAAGACCTGGGTACTCCATCTTCCAGAGCCATATATATTTTATAGGGGAGAGGGCAGCATGTCCCACTCTCCAAGCCTCATTAGGCTCTAGGGACCTAATCTCCACGGGCCACTACTAATAAGGGGAGGGGGACTGCACTGCGCCCTCCCCAAACCTTGTTAGGCCCTGGGGACCACATCCCCACAGGGCCACTCATTTCATTAAAGGGGAGGGGGCAGCAAGGTCCCAACCCAAGCCTGGGTGGGCCCTGGGGACCACATCCCATGGGCCACTCATTTCAATAAAGGGGAGTGGACCGTGTGGCCCACCCTACCCAAGCCTTGTTAGGCCCTGGGGAACCCATCCCTCAGGACCATTTATTTCAATGAAGAGAAGGGGGGCAGCACACCCCCTAAGCTTTTTAGACCATAGGGACCCCATCTCCCACACAGCCCCCACCTCATTACTTGGAAGGCCATGGGGACCTCATCCTCCAGGGCTATTACTAAAATTAAAGCAGAGGGGGGCCGGGTGTCCCCCTCACTGAACCTTGTTAGGTCCTGGGTACCCCAGTGCCTCCGGGGCTGACCACGACTTCAACCACCGCCACCCCATCGGGACCATGTTCCTGGCTATGGTGGCGGTTCCTTGGCAGTCCGACTTCCAGGGTTGTAATCTGGCAGTCAGACCCCCAGGAGTGTGGCGGTCCGACTTCCACTGCGAGTCTGGCAGTCTGACAGCCAGACTCGTAATGAGGCTGTAAGTCCCGGTGGCCTGTAATGGCAACCAGCACCATTTTTCTCATGTTATATTTATTTATTTATTTATTATATATGATATTTTTCACCAGGGTGCATGCAGATCTGTGGGCAGGGGGACTCACAAATCTTGCTACAATAAAGCTTGTATGGGTTGCCAGGACTGCTCTCTCATCAGGAAGTTGGCAAGTTTGATGCTGAGAATGGTTTTTTGCACCAGTTAGTGGGCCTTCCCGGCAGCACATCCCTAATACGATTAAGGCTGGACCTGGGAATTTTGCCTATTGAAGAGGGAGTGGGGGTCAGGCCTTTGCTATTTTGGCAAAAACTCTGGGCTACTCCAGAGCTAATCTCTTATAGGGAAGCTGTAAAGGACGTATTAAGCCTCCCAAATGCTAAATCACTTCCTTGGTTCAGGTATGTTAGAGAATCTCTTTATACCATAGGTGTAGCGAATTATGGTCGACTTCAGAGTCTTCCCAAGTATTGGGAAGGCACTGTTATAAAAAATGGTAGTGGGAATATAAAAGTGGTCAACTAATAGCATGGTCCTCTAATGGTGTTTTGCGATTCTCATTCCTTCAGATTAAGGATATATTTTGCCAGAGAGAATTTTTGGGTCAAATAGAACCTCCCTTGGCAATGAAACTATACATACAATTCCGATATAGTTCACTACCAGGTGCCACTTTTACAGGCAGATGGTCCCGTAAGAAAGACCCTATTTTACTTGCCTGTGATCTGTGTGGAGCTTCTAAGCAGACAGAGGAGCATATCCTTTTATTGCCCTGCCTATGTAAAGTGTAGAAAGACCTGGATTCTTCCTGTGTGTTGCTCACTGGGGGTAAGAGAACGTCAAACCGCTTTTCGAATGTTGAATTCTCACACCAGATGTTTTCTAGTATGTGCAGTATCCAGTTTTTTTAGTAGCGATGTGGAGGATTAGGCAATATGTACATATCAAATAACTGCGACCTGAATAATGATATAGATATTTTATTTGTAAATTGTTTTGTGTAGTTTGATTAACTAAAATTTAATAGTGATGATTACGACATCTTGTTTTTTTATACTATGGATTTATCATCCACCTTTAAAGTCTAAAGTTTTTTTTTCCTTATAAATTGCTGTCTTTTAATCTTGGTTTTATGGATTATGTACTTCTTTGATTTTCTCATGTTTGAGTTTCCACCTTTCAGTTACACATATTTATTTATGATGATTTATCTATAATGTTATTTTATGATTGTGATGAAAGAAATAAAGATTATATATATCTATGTATATGTCTGTATATATATATATACCATATTGGTAAGTGTAGCAGAATTAAGGATAGACAAATTGATACTGAGCCAGTGTAAATGTGTACTTCTAGCCCTGCTAGTTTAAGTGTAGAACATCTTGTTTAACGAATCTCACTACCATCATAAAATATTTAAACTCATTTCTTCCAGGGGTTCTCATGTCTGAACAGATATTTCGTGTCTCTCTGCTGTGAAAATGATTAGGCAGTCCTCACTGCAAGAAAATGTTTTGCAAATGGAGTGCAGCGATCAGTCAGGGTTGAGAATACTTTACGTTACAGAAAATCCTTAAACAAAAACCACCAGAAATCCATGGCATGTCACCATAAATAAATAATTAAATGACTGAATAAATCTCGCCCCCAGACATGAAGGCATCACAACAGCTCAGCATTTCATCGATAATAAATTTCACTGGAAGACGCGGAACAAAGAATGGTTGCCACGCAGGGTGAATGGCAATGAACATTCTGGCAGAAGATGAAGGGAAGAATGTGAGGCTATATGAAACGAGCAAAGAATCCAAAACAGTCTTTAAGTGTGAAGGCTGATGGGAGGCCAGAGATCCAAGCCCCGCTAAGGTGGCCGGAGCTGGTAAGAGAAGGATGCAAGGTAATGCTTTGTGCCGCTACCCAACCTCTTCCCAGACCTACTACATCCGAGGTGATTTTAAAAGTGGAACTGCTGCGCCGCACAGGGGGAGGAAGAGATATCTAGATGAGCTTTAGGGAGCTGGTGATGGATCTCTCCCAGCCCCATGCAGGTCATAGAACAGGGGTGTCCAACGTAGGCGCAGAAAAGCCAGCTCTATGATGGATTTTAGGAATAAACACTGACTACTTAAATGAGTTCCATGGAGAGTCAGTACATGAAAGTGGATCGAATGAGAACGTCCTGAAACCTGGCATGGATACGGGCCTCCTGGACCTATGTTGGGCACTGCTGTCATAAAAGCACAAGGCTAAAGGAGCCTCGTTGCTAGCTCAATTAATTCTTAGGTGAATTAGATAGTGATGGCCCTCTTGTACATTCTCCTAAAACAGTTTTACCATTATGAGGCTGTTTGGAGATTGGAAGTACCACCACAAACCTCCACTCCATGCTGGAGATGAACTTACAACAATCTATGTCAGTGGTACTCAAAGTAGAGTCCAGGCGCACATTTGGCCCTAATGACTTTCACTTGCGTCCCCCAGCTGAATGAGTGCATGGGGCTGCTGTTTACTTCAGAAAGCACTAAACTACAAAAATATTTTAAATAAATGGGAAATCGTTTATTTAAAAGATAAATTAGGTAAAAGAAAAGAAGCAAATTAGGTGTCCTGAAAAATGTAACTCTAAGAACACAGTCATTTTTCAGTACATCTAGCAAAATATATACATTCTTTTCAAAATTCAAAAAGTGTATTTCAGTAATACGCAGAAGTGTTACACCATAGGTCACCATGACAGATAAGTGCATGCACATGTATTTTATCTAAAACTGATTGTTTAAAAAATGAGTGTAGAAATAGTCATGCCTCCACTCTCACAACAATGCCAATAGTTAACTAAGAGACAAGTCAGGATTGGTATTATAAATGGACAACATTATAGTTTATTAAATCAAGCTGAATAGGTTTGTACAGCATGTATCCTGAACTCATGCATTTCATGGTGCTCTTTCATGTCATAATGAAGAAAAAGGAGGCAAAGTGAAATTAGGCTATTGCGTAGGATCAGACAATTCAAACAAGTGGGGAAGCTGGGATTGATCCTAGGTTTTCTGGTTTCACATTGTGCAATTTTATTTCATTTCAATTCAGTTCAAAAATCAAGTTACTTCCTTTTTACACTTGCTTCTCCCAAAGTAGCAAGTGCAAGCAGAAACCCTTACTCCAAGGTGCGTTAGAGGGATACCAATTCAGATGCAGAAAAACACAATATTTTCAAATCTGCAACTCTTCTAGAGAGGAGGAGCTTAATTTAGAGGGCAGTATGCAAAGAAACTCTCAAAATAGCTTTATGCCTCACTGACCACACCATGTATGTGATTTTCTTCCCCTTGCCCCATCTTCACCTCCCCGCTCCCCACAAAGCCCTACTTCCACCGTGCTTGCATTAATGCAGCCCTCTGGCACACCACAGACCACGGTTTGTGGCCCCTGGGGAAATGTTTGCGAGAACCCATGTTCTATGTCAGGGATACTCAAAGTACGGCCCGCGGGGCAACACCTTTATTCACCTTTACATGCGGCCCCTGGGGCAACAGGAGCACTGGGCAGCTGTTTGCTCGACTCCGCACTAACAAAAATATTAAATACACACACAATCATTTATTTCAAACTTAACTGGTGTTAAAGAAAGGAAGTAACTTGGGACTTCCGCACTTTCCTTTAGAAACTCCTTCATTTTTAAAGACATCTTGCAGCGTAAGTGTAAACTAAGACAGTCTCTTCAAAATTAAGTGTATTTAGTTAACATGCAGAACCTTTTCGCCTTAGTACAATTTATTTTATCAGTGCATTGAGATGTATTCATTTTAAAGTGATAGTTTTCAAACATAAATTTGGAAACATTAATTATTTCCCTTACCCTGAGAACACCACCAATAGTAAATTAAAGAGGCAAGTCACTTGGTATTTGCACTTTATGGGTGGCCTGGGTTCCTATCATACATAAACAACATTATAGTTTATTAAATCAAACATAGAAGCAGGTTTTTTGAAGTGCACACCATGAATCATGTATTTCAAGGTCATCTTAAATGTGATAATGCAGAAAAAGGAGGGAAAGTGACACTAAGCAATTGCCTAGGATCACAGCATTTGGAAAAGTGAGTAAGCCAGGATTAATTCCAGGTTTTCCGGTTTCCCATTGTTTTATTCACCCACTAGATGTATATCCTTTGCTTCCCCTACACCTATCTTGCCACCAATCCCCCTAGTCACCCCACACGACCGCCACCACCCTGGCATCAATGCGGCCCCCAGGCACGTCACAGACCAAACTTTTTGGCCCCTGGGAAAATGTTTGCGAGTACCCATGTTCTATGTGGTCCCAGGAAGGCACACTGCATGCTCTATTGTCAGCACAAAGACATGGGCTGTGAGGGATGGATGGTGGACATTTCCGGTACTGTACAGGACTGCTAGATTCCAATGGTGTTTATACCAACAGAACCACATGCACTCTTCCGATGTTCGAGCTCCAAAACCAAAGCACACTCTGGCCTGTGATTGAATCCTAACTCACTGCAGACAGATACGTGCGCCATTAGCGCTGCACGGCCGTACAAATGGCATTTCAGAGCCTCACTTCTTGAGTTCTGTAAGAAGCAGAAGACCTGGGTCTTCGAGTATCTCTTCGAGTATCCCCACAGGGACCTCACGCCCTGCGCACCTGCTCAAGGGCCTGGGTATGCTCATGGGTGATTAGTGTGCCATACAAAGCGTTATAACATAACCAATGAGCGCTATGTATATGTGCCTAATGTGACATAAAAGTACAGGTTTTGACGCAAGATGTATGTAAGATTTCATGTGAGCCCTTCCAGATCACGGAGGCGTCAATAGGCAGCGTATCAGTTCACGCCATGATGGATCACCCGAGGTCATGTAGACACAGAGGACATTAATCAAAGGCCCATCTTTTTGCAGGAGACGGCTGTAGGATTGTGTTCTTCTGAATAGGTCATGCGGTGTCAGGTTAGGAAGGAAACTCACAAATCCTTCATATAAAATCCATCCTTTTCTCAATCGGCCTTTCTGATAGCAGTATTCATGACCTTGGCTCAGAATTCAGGCTTGTCAGTGAAGTTAACATGCCTATGGCGTCAGACAACGAGGGGGCGTGTCTCTGGAGTGCCTCATCTGTGGAGCAGGCTCAGAGAAACCGAATGAATCCCTGTGGTTAACAGTGCAGGCACGATTCACAAAGCCGTTTGTAATTTGACTTGTACTCACAAATAATTGGATTTTCATCTGAAAAGAATTTTCATAAATTGACATTGCTGTACAAACTCATGTATTTATAAGTATATTGCCCTATGATAGAGTAATACTAAAAGGTAGTAAATCCCATGCACTGGATGGGGCATCGTATCTGCGAAAGGGCTGCTACACTAAGCCTGTTTGTGCACTCACAATGATGTTTGATCATTAATACAATATATTATTTTATCCAGCAGCTCCTAAGCATATCTGTACACCATTTTACGTATCTACCTTATTTTTATTGATCTACCTTTTGACGCCTCAGGTATCTTCAACTACCTACTGTGTATACCTTCCTACAAAAGTGACTTTGCATTTTTTGTTTACAGTTTTTTATGGGGAAAACTAGCCAAAAGGTACTAGACCGCTTTACAACAGATAAAGACATACATTATCTATGGGATGAAATACCCCCTGCTGTACAAACAAACAAAACAGGATTTATAGAGCACAACTACTAACCCTTAAGGGTCTCAAGGTGCGGAGAGGGTTTGTCCTCTGAGCTTCAGTTGAAGAGCCAGGTTTTAAGGCCATTCCTGAATTGAGGTAGCGAGGGTGACTGTCTGAGGTGCAGGGGCAGGGTGTTCCAGCTTTTTGCGGCGAGGCAGGCAAAGGATCTTCCACCAGCCGAGGTCTTCCATAATGCGGGTAATGTGGCTAATGCTTGTTGAGTGGAGCTGAGAGGTCTGATGGGGGAGTAGAAAGTGATGTAGTGGTAGGGGTAGGTGGGTCCTAGGTCGTAGAGGGCCTTGTATGCGTGGACGAGGAGTTTGAAGTGAATTCTTTTCTCAATAGGAAGCCAGTGGAGGTCTCTTAGGTGATTGGAGATGTGTTTGTGGCAGGGAATGTCCAGGATGAGTCTGGCAGAGGCGATTTGGATGTGCTGTTGTTTCTTCAGGTTCGTCTGGGTAGTGCCGTAATAGAGGGTGTTGCCATAGTCGAGTCTGCTAGGTTACGGTTCTGCAGCAGTCCTTCGGGATCCATTTGTAGATCTTCCAGAGAAGTCGGAGTGTGTGACAACAGGAGGATAAGACTGAGTTGACTTGGCGGGTCATGGTGAACGATGAGTCCAGTATGAAGCTGAGGTAGCGTGCGTGGTTTGTTGGGGTAGGAGGGTGTTGAGGGTGGATGGCCACCAGGAGTCATCCTAGGCTGATGTGGAGGGCCATAAGATGAGGATCTCGGCCTTGTCTGAGTTGAGTTTGAGGCAGCTCTCCTTCATCTAGGTGGGGATGGCTTCCATCCTGTTGTGGAAATTCTTCTTGGCCTTTGTGAGGTTTCCGGTCAGTGAGATGATCAGCTGGGAATCGTCGGCATAGGAGACAATGTTCAGCCCGTGGTTCCAGATGATGGATGCGAGCAGGCCATGTAGATGTTGTAGAGTGTGGGGCTCAGGGAGGAGCCCTGAGGAACTCCGCAGCTGATCTTCACAGGTTCTGACAGGTAAGGCGGGAGTCTGACTCTCTGTGTTCTGCCAGACACGAAGGAGTGTATCCATTGTAGGGCCTTTCAGCGGATTCCATCTGCATGGAGTCTGGAGCAGAGGGTGAGGTGCAAGACAGTGTCAAAGGCGGCCAATAGGTCTAATAGGATGAGGGCTGCTGTCTGGCTGTGGTCGAGGAGCCAGCGGATGTCATCTATGGAGGCGAGGAAGAAGGGTCTCTGTGCTGTGGTTGCTCCTGAAACCTGATTGGGAGATGTCCAGGATGTTGTTGTCCACGAAGTGCTTACCGAGGTGAGAGATGATGGCCTTTTCGATACCTTGATGGGGAAAGGCAGCAAGGAGATGGGGCGGTAATTCTTGAGGGTGGCTGTGGGTTTCTTCAGGATCGGGCGGATCTCAGCGTGTTTCCAGTCCTCTGGGAAGGTGGCTGCCTCTATGGAACAGTTGAGGATGTGGCGGAGCTCGGGTGTGATGGAGATGTTGGCTTTGTTAAAAATGTGGTGAGGACAGGTGTTAGAAATGGGATCTTTGGTTGGCAGTCAGGTTACCCCCTTTCTAAGCAAAGACCGCCACTCTAGTCAGGGTAAAGGAGAATCATCCTCAGTTAACCCCCGTTTACCCATTTGGTAGCTTGGCACAAGCAGGCAGGCTTAACTTCAGAGTCTAGGTGTAAAGTATTTGTACAAATACACACAGTAACTCAGTGAAAGCACTACAAAAATACACAACACAGGTTTAGAAAAATAGGTAATATTTATTTAAACAAAACAAGACCTAAACGTCAAAAATCCACCATACACAAGGCAAGTTATGAATTAAAAAGCAAAAAGAGTCTTAAATCCTTAGAAAACAGTGCTAACACTGTTAGCATGAAAAAGTACATGGATTGCGTCAAAATGACACCGCACGGGCGAGTGTGCACCGGAAAAGGCCATTGATGCGTCGATTTCTCACTCGCAAGCGAGACTGTGCATCGTTCCTCCTCCGGTTGGGTCGCCGCGCACCGTTTTTCCTCTCTGCAGGAGAGCGGTGCTTTGATTCAGAGAGGCACCTCGGATCCAGGCAGGCTTTGCGTTGGTTTTCCTCACCGAGCGAGCTTTGCTTAAAAAATCCAGTTGCATGGAGTCAGAAAACCACACTATGTGGGGTTGCGACATTAACAGCCTCCGTCAGTGGTTGTTGCGCTTCGTTTCTCCAGCCATGTGCGTTGATCTTCCAGCCGCGGTCAGGTGGAGCGTAGATTTCAGCCGTGAAGCCGGCAGCGCAACGTTTCTCAGCCACATCTCGGAAGGTGCGTTGGAAATTTCCTAGCGCGGCGGTCTGTGCGTGGATTTTCAGTCTGTGGCTGCCAGCTTCACCTTTCAAGGGCCCAGGAACTGGATAAGGCACTACTTGGCAGTAGTCTCAGCAGAGAGTGCAGGTGTGGGCAGGGGAAGTCTTTGATGGCTCTGAGACTTCAACAAAAGGAAGCAAGCTCAGGTCAAGCCCTTGGAGATTTCTTCACAAGCAGGAATGCACAACAAAGTCCAGTCTTTGTCCCCTTTGACAGACAGAAGCAGCAACTGCAGGATAGCTCCACAAAGCACATTCACAGGCAGGGCAGCACTTCTCCTCAGCTCTTCATCTCTTCTCCTTGGCAGAGGTTCCTCTTGATGTCCACAAGTGATCTAATTTTCATAGGTTAGGGTGCTCTTCTTCTACCAATTTTGGCATTTGAAGTAGGCCTACTTCAAAGGAAAGTCTCTCTTGTTTGTGAGATCCTGTCTTGCCCAGGCCAGGCCCCAGACACACACCAGGGGGTTGGAGACTGCATTGTGTGAGGGCAGGAACAGCCCTTTCAGGTGCAAGTGACCACTCCTCCCCTCCCACCTAGCACATATGGCTCATCAGGATATGCAGGCTACACCGCAGCACCCTTTGTGTCACTGTCTACAGAAAGGTGCAGACAGCCCAGCTGTCAAACTAACCCAGACAGGCAATCCACAAACAGGCAGAGTCACAAAATGGTTTAAGCAAGAAAACGCCTACTTTCTAAAAGTGGCATTTTCAAACACACAATCTCAAAACCAACTTTACTAAAACATGTATTTTAAAATTGTGTGTTTAGAGACCCCACACTCCACATGTCCATTTGCTCCCAAAGGGTATGTACACTTTAATCATATTTAAAGAAAGCCCCCATGTTAACCTATGAGAGAGATAGTCCTTGCAACAGTGAAAAACGAATTTGGCAGTATTTCTCTGTCAGGACATATAAAACTCATAAGTACATGTCCCACCTTTAACATGCACTGGACCCTGCCCATGGGGCTACCTGGGGCCTACCTTAGGGGTGTCTTACATGTAAGAAAGGCCTGGCAAGTGGGTGCACTTGCCAAGTTGAATTGGCAGTTTAAAACTGCACACACAGACACTGCAGGGGCAGGTGTGAGCCATATTTACTGGGCTACTAATGTGGATGGCACCACCAGTGCTTCAGGCCCACTAGTAGCATGTGATTTACAGGCCCTGGGCACCTCTAGTACACTATACTAGGGACTTACCAGTAAATCAAATATGCCAATCATAGAAATCCAATTACATACACATTTTATATCGGAGCCCATGCACTTTAGCACTGGATAGCAGTGGTAAAGTGCCCAGAGTAACAAAAACAGCAAAAAGAGAGTCCAGCACACATCAACAACCTGGGAAACAGAGGCAAAGAGTTAGGGGAGACCACGCCAAGGATACCAAGTCTAACAACAGGGGTCCATAGGGGCTCTGGAGCGGATGTTGCACATGATGGTGTGGGTCTCGTCTGTGGTGAGGGTGGTCCAGCAGTGCAGGATCTGTAACGGTTCGGTGGGTCAGAGCTGGGGAGTTGTTGGAGGACTTGGAGGGTTTTGTGATCTGAATCTGTCATAAATGTCTTCAATTTTCCAGTGGAAGAAGTTGGCTAGTCTGTCGCAGAGGTCTTGAGATGGAGGGATGCTTTCTGTTTTTCAACTGGGGCTTGGCAAACTCTTTGACCACGGCGAAGAGCTCTTCGGTGTTGTGTGCGGTGGCACAGATAGGGTCCTGCAGGAAGGCTTTCCAGGTGACTCTGATGAGGTGGTTGTGGGATTTGGTGGCAACTTTGAAGGCCTCAAAGTCTTCCAGGGTCTTGCTGTTTCTCCATCGTTTCTCTAGCCGTCTGCAGGTGCACCTGGAGTCCTGGAGTGCAGGGAGAACCAGCTGGCCTTCTTGAGGTAGTGTTAAACTGAGGTCTTGCAGAGAGGTGCTATGGTGTTGGCGCATTCAGAGATCCATTGCTGGAAGTTCAATGCAGAGATGTTAGCATCTGCGGCGAGGGCAGGAAGACTTGCTGAGGGTGTTGGTGAGCTGTTCCCCGGTTATCTGGTTCCATTTTCTGCTTGGGGCTTGGTGTGCAGAGGTGGATGATCAGTGAGGTGATGGTGAAATGAATGCAGTGGTGGTCAGTCCAGTGAAGCGTGGAGGTGTTGTCAATGGTGATATTGCTGGTGGAAAAGATGGTGTTGAGTGTGTGTCCAGCAATATGTGTTGGTGAGGTGACCAGTTGCTTTATACCTATTGTAGCAAGATTATCGAGCAGGGAAGCGGTGTTGATGTCTTTGCCATTGTCAATGTGGTAGTTGAGGTCACAGAGGAGGAAGTAGTTCTAGAAGGCGAGAATGTGAGTTGAAATTATGTCGATGATGGAGTCGCTGAAGGCTGGTCAGTAACCAGGTGGCCTGTAGATGAGGGTGCCATGGAAGTTTAACTTGGGGGTGGCATGTATCTGGAAATGGAGGTGCTCCATGAGGGGGGAAGTGTTGTTCCACGTTGGTTGTCAGGCGGAGGGTAGATTTGTGTGAAATGGCCAGGCCGCCGTCTGGGCGAGAAGGCTAGTCTTTGCGGAGCAGTTTGTAGTCACTGGGGATGGCGATGTCCAGAGCAGATGCTGGGTTTGTCCATGTTTCGGTGAGATAGGTGATATCTGGGTGGGTGGAGTCTAGTAGATCCCAGAGTTCTACGGCGTGTTTGTGGAGGGAGTGAATGTTGAGGAGGATGCCACTGTGGCACTCCGGGTCGGTGTTTTTTCATGGCTCAGATGTGTGAGGGTCTGATGCTGGGTTTCGGGTGAGTGTGCGGTGGCAGTAGAGGCAGGAGAACGGTACATTGGTGTCTCTGGGTGATGTGAGAGGAAAGGTGGCTGAGTGTCCTGTGTTCAGCGCATGGAGGGTCTCCGCGTTGTAGCAATGGAAGGTCGGAGGTCCAGGGTTTGTGGCGCTGGGCACGGTTCTTTGGTGCACCTTATGCGTGTCGGAACGCCGCTGCGGAGCACAGCCGTCATGAAGAAGGGGAGAGAGGCAGTTGTGTCTGGTCAGCAGGGAGGTGGAAGGGCAGGAGCTAAATTAGGTAAAAGAAAAGAAGCAAATTAGGTGTCCTGAAAAATGTAACTCTAAGAACACAGTCATTTTTCAGTACATCTAGCAAAATATATACATTCTTTTCAAAATTCAAAAAGTGTATTTCAGTAATACGCAGAAGTGTTACACCATAGGTCACCATGACAGATAAGTGCATGCACATGTATTTTATCTAAAACTGATTGTTTTAAAAAATGAGTGTAGAAATAGTCATGCCTCCACTCTCACAACAATGCCAACAGTTAACTAAGAGACAAGTCAGGATTGGTATTATAAATGGACAACATTATAGTTTATTAAATCAAGCTGAATAGGTTTGTACAGCATGTATCCTGAACTCATGCATTTCATGGTGCTCTTTCATGTCATAATGAAGAAAAAGGAGGCAAAGTGAAATTAGGCTATTGCGTAGGATCAGACAATTCAAACAAGAGGGGAAGCTGGGATTGATCCTAGGTTTTCTGGTTTCACATTGTGCAATTTTATCTCATTTCAATTCAGTTAAAAAATCAAGTTACTTCCCTTTTACACTTGCTTCTCCCAAAGTAGCAAGTGCAAGCAGAAACCCTTACTCCAAGGTGCGTTAGAGGGATACCAATTCAGATGCAGAATAACAATTTTTTTTCAAATCTGTGACTCTTATAGAGAGGAGGAGCTTAATTTAGAGGGCAGTATGCAAAGAAACTCTCAAAATAGCTTTATGCCTCACTGACCACACCATGTATGTGATTTTCTTCCCCTTGCCCCATCTTCCCCTCCCCGCTCCCCACAAAGCCCTACTTCCACCGTGCTTGCATTAATGCAGCCCTCTGGCACACCACAGACCACGGTTTGTGGCCCCTGGGGAAATGTTTGTGAGAACCCATGTTCTATGTCAGGGATACTCAAAGTACGGCCCGTGGGGCAACACCTTTACTCACCTTTACATGCGGCCCCTGGGGCAACAGGAGCACTGGGCAGCTGTTTGCTCGAATCCGCACTAACAAAAATATTAAATACACACACAATCATTTATTTCAAACTTAACTGGTGTTAAAGAAAGAAAGTAACTTGTGACTCCTGCACTTTCCTTTAGAAACTCCTTCATTTTTAAAGACATCTTGCAGCGTAAGTGTAAACTAAGACAGTCTCTTCAAAATTAAGTGTATTTAGTTAACATGCCGAACCTTTTCGCCTTAGTACAATTTATTTTATCAGTGCATTGAGATGTAGTCATTTTAAAGTGATAGTTTTCAAACATAAATTTGGAAACATTAATTATTTCCCTTACCCTGAGAACACCACCAATAGTAAATTAAAGAGGCAAGTCACTTGGTATTTGCACTTTATGGGTGGCCTGGGTTCCTATCATACATAAACAACATTATAGTTTATTAAATCAAACATAGAAGCAGGTTTTTTGAAGTGCACACCATGAATCATGTATTTCGAGGTCATCTTAAATGTGATAATGCAGAAAAAGGAGGGAAAGTGTCACTAAGCAATTGCCTAGGATCACAACATTTGGAAAAGTGAGTAAGCCAGGATTAATTCCAGGTTTTCCGGTTTCCCATTGTTTTATTCACCCACTAGATGTATATCCTTTGCTTCCCCTACACCTATCTTGCCACCAACCCCCTAGTCACCCCACCCGACCGCCACCACCCTGGCTTCAATGTGGCCCCCAGGCACGTCACAGACCAAACTTTTTGGCCCCTGGGAAAATGTTTGCGAGTACCCATGTTCTATGTGGTCCCAGGAAGGCACACTGCATGCTCTATTGTCAGCACAACGACATGGGCTGTGAGGGATGGATGGTGGACATTTACGGTACTGTACAGGACTGCTAGATTCCAATGGTGTTTATAACAACAGAACCACATGCACGCTTCCGATGTTCCAGCTCCAAAACCAAAGCACACTCTGGCCTGTGGTTGAATCCTAACTCACGGCGGTACAAATGGCATTTCAGAGCCTCACTTCTTGAGTTCTGTAAGAAGCAGAAGACCTGGGTCTTCGAGTATCCCCACGGGGACCTCACGCCCTACGCACCTGCTCAAGGGCCAGGGTATGCTCATGGGTGATTAGTGTGCTATACAAAGCGTTATGACATAACCAATGAGCGCTATGTATATGTGCCTAATGTGACATAAAATTACAGGTTTTGAAGCAAGATGTATGTAAGATTTCATGTGAGCCCTTCCAGATCATGGAGACGTCAATAGGCAGCGTATCAGTTCACGCCATGATGGATCACCCGAAGTCATGTGGACACAGAGGACATTAATCAAAGGCCCATCTTTTTGCAGGAGACGGCTGTAGGATTGTGTTCTTCTGAATAGGGAATGCGGTGTCAGGTTAGGAAGGAAACTCACAAATCCTTCATATAAAATCCATCCTTTTCTCAATCGGCCTTTCTCATAGTATTCATGACCTTGGCTCAGAATTCAGGCTTGTCAGTGAAGTTAACATGCCTATGGCGTCAGACAACGAGGGGGCGTGTCTCTGGAGTGCCTCATCTGTGGAGCAGGCTCAGAGCAGCCGAATGAATCCCTATGGTTAACAGTGCAGGCACGATTCACAAAGCCGTTTGTAATTTGACTTGTACTCACAAATAATTGGATTTTCATCTGAAAAGAATTTTCATAAATTGACATTGCTGTACAAACTCATGTATTTATAAGTATATTGCCCTATGATGGAGTAATACTAAAAGGTAGTAAATCCCATGCACTGGATGGGGCATTGTATCTGCCAAAGGGCTGCTACACTAAGCCAGTTTGTGCACTCACAATGATGTTTGATCATTAATGCAATATATTATTTTATCCAGCAGCTCCTAAGCATATCTGTACACCATTTTACGTATCTACCTTATTTTTATTGATCTACCTTTTGACGCCTCAGGTATCTTCAACTACCTACTGAGTATACCTTCCTACAAAAGTGACTTTGCATTTTTTATTTACAGTTTTTTATGGGGAAAACGAGCCAAAAGGCACTAGACCGCTTTACAACAGATAAAGACAAACATTATCTATGGGATGAAATACCCCCTGCTGTACAAACAAACAAAACAGGATTTATAGAGCGCAACTACTAACTCTTAAGGGTCTCAAGGTGCGGAGAGGGTTTGTCCTTTGAGCTTCAGTTGAAGAGCCAGGTTTTAAGGTCCTTCCTGAATTGAGGTAGCAAGGGTGACTGTCTGAGGTGCAGGGGCAGGGTGTTCCAGCTTTTTGCCGCGAGGTAGGCAAAGGATCTTTCACCAGCCGAGGCCTTCCGTAATGCGGGTAATGTGGCTAATGCTTGTTGAGTGGAGCTGAGAGGTCTGATGGGGGAGTAGAAAGGGATGCAGTGGTTGGGGTAGGTGGGTCCTGGGTCGTAGAGGGCCTTGTATGCGTGGATGAGGAGTTTGAAGTTAATTCTTTTCTCGATAGGAAGCCAGTGGAGGTCTCTTAGGTGATTGGACATGTGTTTGTGGCGGGGATGAGTCTGGAGGAGGCGATTTGTATGTGCTGTTGTTTCTTCAGGTTCGTCTGGGTGGTGCCGTAATAGAGGGTGTTGCCATAGTCGAGTCTGCTGATAACCAGTGCATGGGTTATGGTTCTGCAGCAGTCCTTTGGGATCAATTTGTAGATCTTCCAGAGAAGTCGGAGTGTGTGAAAACAGGAGGATGCAACTGAGTTGACTTGGTGGGTCATGTTGAACGATGAGTCCAGTATGAAGCTGAGGTAGCGTGTGTGGTTTGTTGGAGTAGGAGGGTGTTGAGGGTGGATGGCCACCAGGAGTCATCCTAGGCTGATGTGGAGGGTCCCAAGATGAGGATCTCGGCCTTGTCAGAGTTGAGTTTGAGGCAGCTGTCCTTCATCCAGGTGGGGATGGCTTCCATCCTGTTGTGGAAATTCTTCTTGCCATTAGTGAGGTTTTAGGTCAGTGAGATGATCAGCTGGGTATTGTCAGCATAGGAGACAATGTTCAGCCCGTGGTTCCTGATGATGGATGCAAGCGGGCCATGTAGATGTTGAAGAGTGTGGTGCTCAGGGAGGAGCCCTGAGGAACTCCGCAGCTGATCTTCACAGGTTCTGACAGGTAAGGCAGGAGTCTGACTCTCTGTCTTCTTCCAGACACAAAGAAGTATATCCATTGTAGGGCCTTTCAGCGGATGCCATCTGCGTGGACTCTGGAGCAGAGGGTGAGGTGCGAGACAGTGTCGAAGGCGGCCAATAGGTTCAATAGGATGAGGGCTGCTGTCTGGCCGTGATTGAGGAGCCAGCTGATGTCATCTATGGTGGCGTGGAGGAGGGGTCTCTGTGCTGTGGTTGCTCCTGAAACTTGATTTGGAGATGTCCAGGATGTTGTTGTCCTCAATGTGCTTACAGAGGTGAGAGAAGATGGCCTTTTCGATATCTTGATGGGGAAAGGCAGCAGGGAGATGGGGCGGTAATTCTTGAGGGTGGCCGTGGGTTTCTTCAGGATCGGGCGGATCTCAGCGTGTTTTCAGTCCTCTGGGAAGATGGCTGTCTCTATGGAACAGTTGAGGATGTGGCGGAGTTCGGGTGTGATGGAGGTGTTGGCTTTGTTTAAAATGTGGTGAGGACAAGTGTTAGAAATGGGATCTTTGGTTGGCAGTCAGGTTACCCACTGTCTAAGCAAAGACCGTCACTCTAGTCAGGGTAAAGGAGAATCACCCTCAGTTAACCCCTGTTTAACCCTTTGGTAGCTTGGCACAAGCAGGCAGGCTAAAGTTCAGAGTCCAGGTGTAAAGTATTTGTACAAATACACACAGTAACTCAGTGAAAGCACTACAAAATTACACAACACAGGTTTGGAAAAATAGGTAATATTTATCTAAACAAAACAAGACCTAAACAACAAAAATCCACCATATACAAGTCAAGTTATGAATTAAAAAGCAAAAAGAGTCTTAAATCCTTAGAAAACAGTGCTAACACTGTTAGCGTGAAAAAGTACATGGGTTGCGTCAAAATGACACCACACGGGTGAGTGTGCATCGGAAAAGGCCAGTGATCCGTCGATTTCTCACTTGCAAGCAAGACCGTACATCGTACCTCCTCCGGTCGGGTCGGCGCGCACTGTTTTTCCTCTCTGCAGGAGAGTGATGCGTTGATCCAGAGAGGCACCTCGGATCCAGGCAGGTTTTGCGTTGGTTTTCCACACTGGGCGAAGTTTGTGTCAAAAATCCAGTCGCACTGAGTCAGAAAACCGCGCTATGTAGGGTTGCGACATTAACAGATTCCATCAGTGGGTGTTGCACGTTGTTTTTCCAGCCGCGTGCATCGATCTTCCAGCTGCGGTCAGGTGGAGCGTAGATTTCAGCCACTAGGCTGGCAGACCGTCGTTTCTCTGCCACATCTCGGAAGGTACGTTGAAAATTTCCCCGCACGGCGGTCTGTGCGTGGATTTTCAGCCTGTGGCTGCCAGCTTCACCTTTCAAGGGCCCAGGAACTGGATAAGGCACCACTTGGCAGTAGTCTCAGCAGAGAGTGCAGGTGTGGGCAGGGGAAGTCTTTGATGGCCCTGAGACTTCAACAAAAGGAAGCAAGCTCAGGTCAAGCTCTTGGAGATTTCTTCACAAGCAGAAATGCACAACAAAGTCCAGTCTTTGTTTCCTTTGACAGACAGAAGCAGCAACTGCAGGATAGCTCCACAAAGCACAGTCACAGGCAGGCCAGCGCTTCTCCTCAGCTCTTCAGCTCTTCTCCTTGGCAGAGGTTCCTCTTGATGTCCACAAGTGATCTAATTTTCAGGGGTTAAGATGCTCTTCTTATACCGATTTTGGCATTTGAAGTAGGTCTACTTCAAAGGAAAGTCTTTCTTGTTTGTGAGATCCTGGCTTGCCCAGGCCAGGCCCCAGACACACACCAGGGGGTTGGAGACTGCAGTGTGTGAGGGCAGGTCCAGCCCTTTCAGGTGTAAGTGACCACTCCCCCCCACCCCCTTGCACAGATGGCTCATCATGATGTGCAGGCTACAGCCCAGGACCCATTGTGTCACTGTCTAGAGAAAGGTGCAAACAGCCCAGCTGTCAAACTAACCCAGACAGGTAATCCACAAACAGGCAGAGTCACAAAATGGTTTAAGCAAGGAAACGCCTACTTTCTAAAAGTGGCATTTTCAAACACACAATCTCAAAACCAACTTTACCAAATTATTTATTTTTAAATTGGGTGTTCAGAGACCCCACACTCCACATGTCCATCTGCTCCCTATGTTAACCTATGAGAGAGATAGTCCTTCCAACAGTGAAAAACAAATTTGGCAGTATTTCATTGCCAGGACATATAAAACAGAGGAGACATGTCCCACCTTTAACATACAATGCACCCTGCCCATGGAGCTACCTGGGGCCTACCTTAGGGGGTGTCTTACATGTAAGAAAAGGGAAGGTTTAGGCCTGGCAAGTGGGTACACTTGCCAAGTCGAATTGGCAGTTTAGAACTACACACACAGACACTGCAGGGACAGGTCTGAGCCATGTTTACAGGGCTACTAATGAGGGTGGCACCACCAGTGCTGGAGGCCCAATAGTAGCATTTGATTTACAGGCCCTGGGTACCTCTAGTGCACTGTATTAGGGACTTACCAGTAAATCAAATATGCCAATCACTGAATGCCAATTACATACACATTTTATATAGGAGCACCTTGACTTACATACTGGATAGCAGTGGTTAAGTGCCTGAAGTAACAAAAACAACAAAAACAGAGTCCAGCACACATCAACAACCTGGGAAACAAGAGGTAAAATGTTAGGGGAGACCACGCCAAGGATGTCAAGTCTAACATGTGTCCTCCCCAGCTGAAAGTGGGGAGCAACTACCCAACCTCATGGGAGTTCTCATCAATAAGACGAAAGAATCTGGACAGACCTTCAGCATTGGCAGGCTCTGTACCATGGCTGTGTTCCACTGTAAAGTCCATCCCCTGTAGGGAAATGGACCACCTCAACAGTTTTGGATTCTTACCCCTTGTTAGAAATGGGATCTTTGGTTGACAATCAGGTTACCCCCTGTTCAAGCAAGGACCCTAACTCTAGTCAGGGTAAAAGAGAACCACCCTCAGCTAACCCCTGCTTACCCCGTTGGTAGCTTGGCAGAGCAGTAGGCTTCACTTCAGAGTGCTAGGTGTAAAGTATTTGTACCAACACACACAGTAACTTAATGAAAACACTGCAAAATGACACAACACCAGTTTAGAAAAATAGGAAATATTTATCTAAACAAAACAAGACCAAAACGACAAATATCCAACATACACAAGTCAAGATATGAATTTTTAAAGATTAAAGTCAAAAATAGCGCTTAGAAACAAAAATGCTTTGATGAGTTGTTAACACGGCGTCGTGACAGAGTTGTTCCTAACAAGCCAAAACCAGCGGTGCCAGACACGGAGTCGCGTAGACCCCCAAGTACAGTACCTTTGATGAAGAGTGAAAACAAGCCGATGCGCGGTCGGAGATCGCGGCGTCTGTTCGAAACATTGAATCCGCGCACCTCGAGCGGCGTCGGTCACGACGTGGTGCGGCAACTTCCACGGAGTCGCGGACTTCAGCAAGGTTGCAATGGCATCGGGCCTTCGAAGAGCGTCGCGTTCCAGCTTCAGGGACAAGATTCATATGGAGAGCAGACTCATACCCCTTGAACCACAAGAAAATGTCATCCTCCCTTTTGTAATCCTTCACAAGATCTTTAGGAATGTGCACCCTCCTCTCAGGCTGTACTGTGATATTGCTGCCACCATCTCTACTAGACTGGCTCCTCTGATCTAGCTCCCTTCAACTATGCTCATGTGCCAGCAGTATCTTCTTTTCCCCAATGGCCATCTTTCTCTTTTCCCTCTCCCTCTCCATATTGAGCTTGAACTTCTCCACCTCCAATCGGTATTCACTCTCTGCCTGTCTGTCCTGTAACTCTTCAGGTGTCGGACCCTTGGAGGACACACTGCTACCTGCCCTGGAGACTCTCTTCCTGGACATAACAAGCCCACACACTATACCATTGTGAATGGATTGCACCTCCTCCTTATCAATCTCTTCTTCCTCCTTCGTGTGCCCCTCAGTTTCTTTGGCTGTTACCCAGGCCCTCAGTGCCTTCTGCAGCTCCTCCTTCCTGGTGGAGCACTTAATGGGACAAGCAAGGTTTTTGCAGACCCGCTTTAACTGGGCAACTGTATAGTTCTCCAGTTTCTCTAAACCAAAAGCAGCTCCAGCTGATGCATCTCCAGACTGAGACATGATGAAGAGTTAAGATTGCAAAGTTCCAAAGGCAGAACAACAGGTTTCCAAATGAAGTTCAAAAAAAGTCAATCAGGAGATCAGAAAAATAAGGAAGTAGAACAAAAAAGAGTCCCTAAATAGAAAAATCAAAAATCAAAAGACAAGTAGTATGTGGTCATGTAGTGATCTGCACTGAAAATAGTAGTGCATACATAATCACTGTATGTCAAGTACAAATACAAGTTCAATCTCAACCGCTGATCACCAATGTTAGAAATGGGGTCTTTGGTTGGCAGTCAGGATACCCCAGTCCAAGCAAGGACCCTCACTCTAGTCAGGGAAAAGGAGAATCACCCTTAGTTAACCACCACTAACCCCCTTGGTAGCTTGGCACAATCACGCAGGCTTAACTTCAGACTCTAGGTGTAAAGTATTTTTAACCAACACACACAGTAACTCAGTGAAAACACTACAAAGTGACACAACACAGGCTTAGAAAAATAGGTAATATCTATCTACACAAAACAAAACCAACATGAAAAAAATCCACCATACACAAGTCAAGTTATGAGTTAAAAAGCGAAAACAGTCTTAAATGCTTAGAAAACAGTGCTAACACTGTTAGTGTGAAAAAGTACTTGGGTTGTGTGAAAATGACACTGCACAGGTAAGTGTGTGTCGGAAAAGGCCAGTGATGCGTTGATTTCTCACACACAAGTGAGGCCATGCGTCGTTCCTCCTCCTGTCAGATCAGCGTGCGTCTTTTTACCTCTCTGCAGGCGAGCGATGCGTCGATCTGGACAGGCACCTCAGATCCGGGCAGGCTTTGCGTGGGTTTTCCGAACCCAGCGAGGTTTGCGTTGAAAATCCAGCCACACGGTATCAGAAAACCTCACTATGTGGGGTTACGACATTAGTAGCCTCCATCAGCAGGTGTTGCACGTCGTTTCTCCAGCCGTGTGCGTCGATCTTCCAGCTGCGATGCAGATGGCGTGTCGTTTCTCAGCCGTGTCTCGGACGGTGTGTCGAAAATTTCTCTGCACGGCGGTCTGTGTGTAGATTTTCAGTCTTTGACAGCTTCACCTTTCAAGGGCCCAAGAGCTGGATAAGGCACCACTTGGCAGGGCAGGAGTCTCAGCAGAGAGTCCAGGTGCTGGCAGGGGAAGTCTTTGATGGCCCTGAGACTTCAACAACAGGAGGCAAGCTCAGGTCAAGCCCTTGGAGATTTCATCACAAGCAGGAATGCACAACAAAGTCCAGTCTTTGTCCCCTTTCACAGGCAGAAGCAGCAACTGCAGGATCACTCCACAAAGCACAGTCACATGCAGGGCAGCACTTCTCCCCAGCTCTTCAGCTCTTCTCCTTGGCAGAGGTTCCTCTCCACAAGTGATCTAGTTTTCAGGGGTTTGGGTGCTCTTCTTATATCCGTTTTGGCCTTTGAAGTAGGCCTACTTCAAAGGAAAGTCTCTCTTGTTTGTGAGATCCTACCTTGCCCAGGCAAGGCCCAAGACACACACCAGGGGTTTAGAGACAGCATTGTGTGAGGGCAGGCACAGCCCTTTCAGGTGTAAGTGACCACTCCTCCCCTCCCTCCTAGCACAGATGGCTCATCAGGATATTCAGGCTACACCCTAGCTCCCTTTTTGTCACTGTCTAGAGAGAGGTGCAGACAGCCCAACTCTCAGACTAACTCAGACAGGGAATCCACAAGCAGGCAGAGTCACAGAATGGTTTAAGCAAGAAAATGCCTACTTTCTAAAAGTGGCATTTTCAAACACATGATCTCAAAACCAACTTTACTAAAAGACGTATTTTTAAATTGTGAGTTTAGAGTCCCCAAACTCCACATGTCCATTTGCTCCCAAAGGGAATCTACACTTTAATCATATTTAAAGGAAGCCCCCATGTTAACCTATGAGAGAGATAGTCCTTGCAACAGTGAAAAACGAATTTGGCAGTATTTCTCTGTAAGGACATGTAAAACACATAAGTACATGTCCCAC
Source organism: Pleurodeles waltl (assembly GCF_031143425.1). Lineage (NCBI taxonomy): Eukaryota > Metazoa > Chordata > Amphibia > Caudata > Salamandridae > Pleurodeles > Pleurodeles waltl. The sequence continues at coordinate 91,972,256 of NC_090448.1, forward strand.
CTTTAACATGCACTGGACCCTGCCCATGGGGCTACCTGGGGCCTACCTTAGGGGTGTCTTACATGTAAGAAAGGCCTGGCAAGTGGGTACACTTGCCAAGTTGAATTGGCAGTTTAAACTGCACACACAGATACTGCAGGGGCATGTGTGAGCCATATTTACAGGGCTACTAATGTGGATGGCACCACCAGTGCTTCAGGCCCACTAGTAGCATGTGATTTACAGGCCCTGGGCACCTCTCGTACACTATACTAGGGACTTACCAGTAAATCAAATATGCCAATCATAGAAATCCAATTACATACACATTTTATATAGGAGCCCTTGCACTTCAGCACTGGATAGCAGTGGTAAAGTTCCCAGAGTAACAAAAACAGCAAAAGCAGAGTCCAGCACTCATCAACAACCTGGGAAACAGGCAAAAAGTTAGGGGAGACCACGCCAAGGATACCATGTCTAACAACAGGAGTCCGTAGGGGCTCTGGAGTGGATGTTGCACATGATGGTGTGGGTCTCGTCCGTGGTGAGGGTGGTCCAGCAGTGCAGGATCTGTAACGGTTCGGTGGGTCGGAGCTGGGGAGTTGTTGGAGAGCTTGGAGGGTCTTGTGATCTGAATCTGTCATACGTGTCTTTGATTTTCCGGTGGAAGAAGTTGGCTAGTCTGTCGCAGAGGTCTTGAGATGGAGGGATGTTTTCTGTTTCCAATTGGGGCTTGGCAAACTCTTTGACCACGGCGAAGAGCTCTTCGGTGTTGTGAGTGGTGGCGCAGATAGGGTCCTGCAGGAAGGCTTTCCTGGTGACTCTGATGAGGTGGTGGTGGGATTTGGTGGCAGCTTTGAAGGCCTCAAAGTCTTCCAGGGTCTTGCTGTTTCTCCACCTTTTCTCTAGCAGTCTGCTGGTGCACCTGGAGTCCTGGAGTGCAGGGGAGAACCAGCTGGACTTTTTTGAGGTGGTGTTAAACTGAGGTCTTACAGAGAGGTGCTATGGTGTTGGCGCATTCAGAGATCCATTGGTGGAAGTTCCATGCAGAGATGTTAGCATCTGCAGTGAGGGCAGGAAGACTTGCTGAGGGTATTGGTGAGCTGTTCCCCTGTTATCTGGTTACATTTTCTGCTTGGGGCTTGGAGTGTGCTGAGGTGGATGGTCAGTGAGGTGATGGTGAAATGAATGCAGTGGTGGTCAGTCCAGTGAAGCGTGGAGGTGTTGTCAATGGTGATGTTGTTGCTGGTGGAAAAGATGGCGTTCAGTGTGTGTCCAGCGATATGTGTTGGTGAGGTGACCAGTTGCTTTAGTCCTATTGTGGTAAGATTATCGAGCAGGGAAGCGGTGTAGATGTCTTTGCCATTGTCAATGTGGAAGTTGAGGTCACAGAGGAGGAAGTAGTTCTAGGAGACGAGAATATGAGGAGAAATTATGTCGATGATGGAGTCACTGAAGGCTGGTCGGTAACCAGGTGGCCTGTAGATGAGGGTGCCATGGAAGTTTAACTTGGGGGTGGCGTGTATCTGGAAATGGAGGTGCTCCATGAGGGGGGAAGTGTTGTTCCACGTTGGTTGTCAGACGGAGGGTGGATTTGTGTGCTATGGACAGGCTGCCGTCTGGGTGAGAAGGCTAGTCTTTGCAGAGCAGTTTGTAGTCACTGGGGATGGCGATGTCCAGAGCAGATGCTGGGTTTGTCCATGTTTCAGTGAGATAGGTGATATCTGGGCGGGTGGAGTCTAGTAGATCCCAGAGTTCTACGGCGTGTTTGTGGAGGGAGTGAATGTTGAGGAGGATGCCACTGTGGCACACCGGGTCGGTGTTTTATGGCTCAGATGTGTGAGGGTCTGGTGCTTGGTTTCGGGTGAGTGTGCGGTGACAGTAGAGGCAGGAGAACGGTGCATGGGTGTCTCTGGGTGATGTGAGATGAAAGGTGGATGAGCGTCCTGTGTTCAGCGCATGGAGGGTCTCCGTGTTGTAGCGATGGAAGGTCGGAGGACCAGGGTTTGTGGCGGTGGGCACGGTCCTTTGGTGCACCTTCTGCATGTCGGTACGCGCCTGCTGAGCACAGCCGTCATAAAGAAGGGGAGAGAGGCAGGGTGTCCGGTCAGCAGGGAGGTGGAAGGGCAGGAAAGCGCTTCACAGAGAGGAAGGGGTGCGGGCCACAGAAGCACCAACGGTGGGGAATGGAACGTGGGAAATGCAGGGAGAATGAAAGGCTGAAGGAGAGACTAAGGGACAAGAAAGAAAGAAAAGAAAAAATAAAGATGACGGAAAAATAAGCAAAAGTAAAAAGTGACAGCAAAATACATACAGATGGCCACTAGACCACCAGGGATGAGGCGCAGGTGGGAGCTTGCGGGTGGAGGTGGGCCTCGAACTGAGGGTCAGGCAGGCTCTCAGTTTGAATGCGGCAGAGGCAGCAGCAGCAGTAACAGGTGAAGCTGCGCAGAGGAGAGTGGGCATACACTGACCAGGAGGTCAGAGGAGTCACCCTCTCAGTGTGCAGCAGCCACCATTAAGAAGGGACAGGAGGTGAGGGGTCGGTCAGCAAGGAGGCAGGAGGGTGGGAAAGCGATTCGCAGGAAGGGAGGGTGGCGGGGCCAAAAGGGCAGCAGCGGCGGGGAGTGGAATGTAGGAAACACAGGGAGAGTGAAAGGCTGAAGGAGAGAGAAAGAGACAAGAAAGAAAGAAAAGAAAAAATTAAGATGACAGAAAAATAAGCAGAAGTAAAAAGTGATAGCAAGATACTTACATACAGATGGCATTAGGCCACCAGGGATGAGGCGCAGACAGGAGCCTGCGAGTGGAAGTGGGCCTCGAACTCAGCAGACGCTTAACAGGTGGTACGCATAGTTCCAAAAAAAAAAAAAATGAACTACTGCAAGAATAGATTAAACAAGCATTTACAATGCAACGGGTCTCGCATTTCTCTGAGTTAGAGCTATTTGCAGTTGTAAACTCCCAACCGGATTTTTCTTGGCACATTAAATGGAGAAAAAAAAGAGCGCGATCTCGCTGCTACAGTTCACTCGTAGTGGAACCTATCGGCAAAAGTGCAATTATCTACGTAACCTGCAAAAGTGCAATTAACTATGTAACAGGGTCAATGTCATGCAAAGCGCTCAACTTCTGCCAAGTGAGATCGTGCTGCGAAAAAAGATAAAAAGTAGTCCACAAACCTGACGGAAAACAGCAAGCCTCGTATGTTTTCAGTACTTCGTTGCTGCTCTCAAGGAGGGCTAACCACCGGAAAAGGCATTACGTATGCCTGCCTTCCACTAATGAAAGCAAGCTGATTTTTAAAAGGCAAGCCCACCAACCAATGAAAGACACTGACGTGACATGGACGGCGCTCCGAGCCCTTTTCTAACTACTAAAGCGTCTCACAAGCAATACGCATGCACAAGCGCATGCGACGCAGACTCAACCCTAAAAACATGAAATGAAAGGAGAACGAAGTCTACTTTTTAGAAGGGTATGCATGTGTGCAAGAGCAAAATGCAGGTTCTTACAGTAAAGAGATCCAGTGCTTGAAATGGGCTGATCCATTTGTTCATGCTGTATACAGTGGTGAGTGGAAGAAAAATGGGAATGCCACTTTCCTAGATGGCTCTTGGAACAGAGGAGACTTGCAAAACAACTAGAGCTTTTTCCAAGCCAGACCTAAAAAAGGATGCACTGTAGTGCACAAGGCTAGAGGAACTTCCTAGTTTATGTTTTAAAAAAGCACAAGAGTCTGTTGGATTTTAACATTAACCCAATGCCCTGTTTGGTCTCAACACCCCCCACCCACTGCCATGCCTGTGTTGCTTCTCATGACAGCCTCAATAGACAGTGAAAGTTGACTTCCAGCTACAGCCAGCCTACTAAGGTGTGGCTCTTATGACTGGCTTACAGTGAGGGGGTGGGGTTTGTGTATGGATGGGCACCAGAGATCTTTTGCAAGAAGGGTCTCCAAGACCTCTACAATGGGAGGACAGGGAGGACCTAGTCCGGTAGTTCACGCTGGATTGGATCAAGGTCAAGACAGATTTGTATGTGGCAGGGTCAAAACTGAGGTGACATAATGTGCAAAATAACAATATACTTGAAAGCAGTAAAAGTAGTTACTAGTGCTAAGATTAATTCAATCATACCATATATCAGTTTTTTTATACTTCAATGCTTTGTGTGTGTTATTAATTTGCTGAACAACCCATTGTATTGTTGTTTTACACAAAATGACATTTTTTTCCTTAATTATTTAAATATGGTCTAACCAATGAAATCTATTTAGAATATTGATTGGTTTATGTGTTTAACATAGCTAGTCCATCCTGCCATGCCATTTCATACCATGAAATTCACGTAGCTTCTGTACCCTGAAATGTTTATTTAGGAGAAGAGCCAGTTTCCTTCTGGGTTGACAAGGCAGACTCTGCACCAGTCTGCCTTCTGTCAAGTCTGTCTATCTGATTTATATTCAGTCTTTTGACTGACTTCTTTGGGTGCAGACTCTCTGACAGTCTATCTTTTGTTTTATATGTAGTTCTTTGTTTGGCTTTCTTTAGAGGCAGGCCTTATGTTAGTCATCTTGCAGAACAATACTTTGACTATTTTGATAGGGCTAATTCCTAATTGACTAATTATTTTTTTGCTTTATGTAATGATCATATTTTTTAACTTGGAATTTTTGTCATGTGCAGGTCTTTTTATTTTAGCAACACAAAAGAATGATGGATGGAGTGCTGAAAGTTTTTAAGCACTTGCCTCCAGTCACAGGTCTTGGTTAAATCCATTGTCCTTTTGAGCACTATGGCACCCCAGTTTGGATCCAGCCATGTGCAAATCAGTCTTGTCCTGCTCCCCATGGGAACAGTCCAGCCCAAACTGCCAGACCAGGTCCTCCCTGGACTGGAAACAAGCATCCTGGGACCAATTTAGGGGTATCACCCCCCAACCCCTCATCGGCCAGGCTGGCTTGAAACCAATGGCACAGTGAGCAAGAGACCCATGTCTGGACATTCCCTGGCCACTTATGGTGACTATAGCAACACAAAAGGATGATGGATGGAGAGTTGAAACGTTTCAAACACTCATGCCCGTCACGGCTCTGGGTTAAATTAATCGTTCTTTTGCTCACCATGCCACCCCAGTTTGGACCCAGCCATATGAAAATCAGTCTTGACCCTGCTCCAAATGGAAACAGTCCAGCTCAAACTGCCAAGTCAGGCCCTTCCTGGAGTGCAAACAAGCATCATTGGCCCAGCTTTGGGGTATCACTTCTTTTTGGCCAGACTACCTTGAATCCAGTGACACGGCAAGCAACGGACCCACATCTGGGCATTCCATGGCCACTTACGGCGACATTAGCAACACAAAAGGATGATGGACAGAGTGCTGAAACTGTGGCATGGTGTGCAAAATAACAATCTACTTAAATGAAGTCTAAGTAGTTACTAGTGGCTGAGATTAATTCAAGCATTCCATCCATCACTTTTCTGCATACTTCAATATTTTGTGTGTTATTAATTTGCTGAACAACCCATTGTAGTGATGGTTTACATAAAATGTCAATTTGTTTTATTAATTAGTTACACAGTCTAACCAATTAAATGTATTTAGAATAAGTTATTTAGAATATTGATTGGTTTATGTGTTTACAACACAGTTAGTCCTACCCTACCATGCCATATCATACCATGAAATGCATGTGGCTTCTGTACTCTGAAACGTTTCTTTTTGGGTTTCCAAGGCAGACTCTGCACTAGTCTGTTTGTCTATATGACTGTCAAGTCTGTCTATTTGATTTATTTTCAGTCTTTTGACTGGCTTCTTTGGGTGCAGACTCTATGGCAGTCTATCTTTTGTTTTATATTTAGTCCTTTCTTTGGCCTTCTTTCAGAGGCAGGCCTTATGTTATTCCTCTTGCCGAACAATACTTTGACTATTTTGAAAGGTCTAATTCCTAACTGACTAACTAATTACTTGTTTGCTCTCTGTAATGATCATGCTTTTTAACTTGGAATCCTTGTTATGTGCAGGTCTATTTATTACCTTAGGAATAAGTCTTAGAAAGACTCACAAAGTCTTAGAAAGACTCACAGTCCTGATCAACCCTCTCATCAGTTAATTTACACATCAACAGAATAAATACTTATAAATAAAAAATGGTACACACCAGAACACCATTTTCAAATATAAAATATGGTGCCTGATGGAACCTTGAAACAAATTACCACAAACCCCCCAAAACAGCCCAACCCAGGAACGTTCTTGTAATGCAGGCCCACGTTGATGACCAGCCAGAAGTCCCCACGCAACTCGTTCCATCGCTTTGGAGAAGATGCAGTGAAGGTTTGATTCAAACAGCTTATATTTGTTAACTATAGGATGCCAAGTCTCACCAGCGCTTTACAAGCATTAACTTGGAATTTCCCATGTACTCACCAGTTACATTGGTGGTTCCCAACTAAAGGCCATCCTATACAGTTAAATTGGAACTAACAGCAGTAGCATCAGGCAGGCCCAACTGAGGGTGGCAAAACGGATGTAAGATGGTTACATTTTCTAGCATCCACCACGAATATGTACCCAATTTGAAACTTAATTTAAGGCAGGAGGGTAGAGTAGTCCGAGAGAGACCATAGACAGGTTTGTCAGCAAACCTACAGCATCTGATGCCATCTACGGATATTAGCCATATTAGAAGCCTTGCCAGTAATAAATATAGCAGACTGGCTACAAAATCTTCAAATAAATGTTATAGCGTAAGTACAAGGTCCTCAAACAATGATGCCTCCTCGCTCCCAATATCGGACGGGCCTGCAAACTCCAATCTAGTTATGATCACATGTCCTATCGCAGTGTACAGATTAAATTGTATGAGAGAAGGGATAACATAGCAAATTAATAGCAGCAACTATTGGCATACTTTGCAACATCAATTTGAAGGAATTTGGTACTGCATCAGTGTTGACTAAATTATGCCCAAGGAAAGGCAAGTTGTATGTCATAGTGCAGCATATTTTGAAGCAGCATTACCTCACCATTTTTTCATTTTACACATTAATACTTTATAGGCAAAGGTTTAACCTAATATCAGTTTAACACCTAAATACAGCAACCTGCAAGTGAAAGGTGTCATGCCTTTGTGCAACATAAGGCATGGCACTCTAGCAACAGAGTGGTAGCATTTTTAGTAACTTTTGATCTGTTTGAGCCTGAAATTCTTTTGTTAGAATATGCAAATTATGCAAATGATGGATAATGTGGAAAATGTGGCAACTTGATAATTATGTTGAAAACACTGCAGCCGCAAAGTCACATAATTTCAGTGGCCCTGGCGAAATTGCATTGTTCAATGTTTATTTATTAAATAGGCGCATTCTGGGAGTTGTGGTCCTTAGTTAACTCAATGGAAGTAATTAGATTAGGTCTCAATTATTTGTAGTTGGAAAAAGTGGACAAGAATATAGTATCCCCAATGACCTGCAGTCTTCTGGTGACCCTATCCAGCACTTGAGGGATGGCGGTCCTCTTCTCCGTCAGTGACTGTGCTGCTCCTCACAGTCTGAGATCGCCACTGCAGAGCAGGTTATTACTCCCATCTGTCACCCTCTTCAGCCCTCCCAGTCCCAGACACACCATGCAGCCAGCATGGCGGCTAGATGGTCGCTGCGGGGCTTGTTAAACGCTATATATTGGCATCTCTCTGAAATATTATCTACTAAACTCTTAAGGGTCCGACCTGGAATTAGCAGGGAGTCTATTTCTCCTCCTTCTGTCAGGTTACATGTGATCTCGGTGCCTCTCATTCTAATTGAAGACCGTAGATCAGACCACGGGTGTCCGTGGGCCTAGGCGGCGAACCACCTCTGTAGGACATGTTTATTTCGGAGTTTGCCTGTCGTAAATAGAAGGGTGCCGCAGGGGCATGTGGGAAATACAGCTAGTTAGAATGGGTGCAAACACTGCGTATGCTTTGCATATTAAAGATGAGGTTAATGCACTCATACATGAAGAGAGATTCCGGGTAAGGGCAGGGCATGGTAAACATACGCGCAGTCTACCTGCATACATGTGTGACGGGTTCAATCTAGTCATGGTAAGTAAGCATGTTTTCAATCCGCTCATTCACAGAAAGATGCCTCAGGCATAGTAACATGCAGTCCTTGACTGGTGCTTGGCAGGGCGGCAGACCATGTACCATGGTAGTGACAACCCAGGTCAAACTGAATTACTTTAGAAGCTATCCTGTAGTCATTGAATGATCATCCAACTACTTAAGAAGTCATTTTCATGTCATCAGAGATCATCAAGCTCTTGAAGATATCAGCAACCTTTAGAAACTAGGCATGACGATTTGAGGATGACTTGAAAATTACTTCTTGATTACTTCACAAGGTGGAATTGTTCCAGAGGAATTGAAGATGATTTGAAAATGACTTTATGATTACTTCACAAAACAAGATTCTTACTGATGATTTGAGGATGAGTACACGATTACACAAGTTTGTTAATGTAGGGAACTAAGAATATCAGTAGTTAGTTCGCAATGGACTTCATCCTGATTTCTATATGTCTAAATTACTATTTTACATATTAATTCCACCTACTACATAGCATATATATATATATATATCCATGAAAAAAAGCATTATTTTTAATAACATTTTACATAGGAGCTGCAGAATAAAATATTTATAGAATTCACCCTTAAGAAATGTTTGTATTTTTTAAGTGTTTGAATTTCCTTAGCAAAGTGTGTTAAAATAAACTAACAAGATAATAATGTTACAGAATTTTCTGAATGATTTCTCTTTTGTTGAGACGTAATTAACCTTGTTGAAGCTTGTTTTCCTATTATTGCATAATTTCGCTGGCTATAACAATAATAACTAATATATTTGGCAACATCGCATGATCCTTAACCTCCATGTACCTAAAAAAAGGTGCAACCTCTGGCTCTCATGTGTAAAAATATCTCGTTGTCGTGTAAATAACTCTGATGCCTTTGGGATACATCAGCGCTCTATAAAACTGCATTTAAATATTTCACAATCAAAACAGATTAAAATGTGTGCATTGTTTTTCCTGCTTCTACAATAGTAAGCTCAAATGATAAAAATAAAGGCTTCTACAGATGGTGTGCGCATCTGCAGAAAGGCTGTTGGTAGCACATACACAGGGGTGGCTCTTTCCAATGGCGAAGGAGCGTCGCCCCACTTGGTCAGAGCCAGCAACTGAACAACAAAATGATTTTTGATTATCATTTTATTTTTCAGCTGCCGTCTCTGACGAAGCATGTGCAGGGAGGGGTGATGCTGGCCATGGGAGGGGGTAGCAGGGGTGGAGTGAATACACCTAAGTGTGCATGTCAGTTTGTCCATCTGTCTTCGGCCGGCCAAACTGACATGCGCACTTAGGTTTCAAAGAGCACAGACTCCAACGTAGTGTCTGAGCCTCAGACCAAGCCGCTCAGACCAATCCTGATGCTGCTCTCATGCTGGCATAGCATGAGAGCGGTGCCAGAAGTGTATGGGGAGCCTGTGCTGGTGTCCCAGGGACTGCTGGGACACCAACAAGATTGGGAGAGGAACGAAGCAGCCGGCGGTGATGGGGAGGTAAGTGTTTGTTTTATTTACTTTTTATTTTATTGTTTCCCGTTCCCGTCCCCACCCCTCCCCCCTTGAGATTTGTGGCGGCCGCCACTTCACATACATTCTATAAGTTAGGACACTGGTTGTCATTGCTAGTGCTTGACATTCGCCAAGTTAAGATGCATGGATTCGGTGAAGAGATCATTAAAGAGGGGAAATATTCTTCCATTTCGGTCGGTATTTTTTGTAGGGGTGGTTACAGGGAGAAGCAGAAAGTGTGGTGGGTTTGATTTCCCATCTCTCCTCGTCCTTTCGGGTTCTCTGTAACTCCTGCGCTTTTTTGATGGCTGGAGTCCGCCTTTTAAATGCAGCCCAAGAATGTACTGCTGGTCCATTTGGCGCGGAAGTGATGTTGGTACTTAAATGGTGAGGGACTGTTGTATTTTGGGGAAATTATGGTTTTGTAATGTCTAGTTGTTCGCGCTCTAGTTCGAAGGGGCGCTGCGGAGGAGTAGCAAACGCACCTCACGGAGCTTTTATCGGTACCATTTGTATGGAAATCATGAAAACGCACTTTCCCGTTTTTGATTACAAACTCAGAAGGAAGTTCCTGGTGAGCATGTGATGTTTTTCTCCAACTGTGGTCTTACCATTTTTCCTCTGTAGTTCCCCCTGTATTATTTGGAAGAGGTGGATGCAGGAGTCTGTATCTGTCGTGATGCTTACAATTGTGGCTTTTTATAGTGTGCGTACAGGCTTTGTTTAGGACCCTACACATGGGCTGTCAAATGAGGCACTGCCATGAAGGGGTAGAAGTCTAGCTAACAAATTGAGGAAGGACTGAGCTAAAGCTGAAAAGAGATGGCCTGGCTGGTAGAACCCATGCACAAGTCGAGCCTTGAGACTGTTGTGAATGTTAACCATGCAGTAAATATCATAGACAATGGTACCTGTCTTTAAAACCTTTAACATGCCAGAGCATAGCACATTGAAATATCAGATTTTAAGATTATATCACTGCATTGATAAGGATTTATCACAAGTGATATACTAAGAAACATTACTGCCTCCGATCTGATGACAGTTTTGTTAGAGAACTAAGAGGCAAGTCCGTTGGTCATGTTTACCCTGTATGTGGCCTAGATTTGTATTCTGTACAGAGTAAAATTATACTTAATTAAATCAAACATCAGAGGATTTTTTACAGCGCACATTCTGAACTCAGTTATTTGAAGGTGCCCTTTTTTTATATGGGATAGTGAACAAAAAGAAGACTCACAAAGGAGAAATACGTATTTGCCGGGGATCACACAATTTGGTCAAGCCGGGATTGATCCCACTTTCCTGACTTTACACTGAGCGAATCGGCCACAATATGGGTATCTCTTTTCCCATTAAAATTAATGTTGTGCTTTTAATTGTTGCCATATGTGATTGAAACCCGTAGGACGGCCAGTAACTACTTTTTGGGGGGAATTTTATGCAGAGCAAAGCAAACCTTTCCCAAGGACATAAGAGCTCACACAGACTATACTACACGTGTTCTTGTCAGCACAGGGAGGTTTGGCCAGACTCACAGGTTGTTGAACTAAAGCTGAAATTTGAACCTGGTTCCTAGGAGTGTAGATTTCATTGGTGCAGCAGGTGCAGTGGCACCGTGGCACATAGGCCTTGAGCATCCCACTGAACCCTGATTATTTCTGTATTTGACAATTGAAACAGCAGCCATGGGGGGCATTTCTTCCTTGCACTAGGGCCCATAACACTGGCTATGCCACTGCTGGTTTCCCTTATAACAGGGTTGGCATCTCTAAACACTAGATGACATCTTCTCCTGTGAAAGCTCACCTCGTTTCAGCTCGAGGTTCCAAGGGCACTCTTGTGAATGAAAATGAACCTACGTGCTAATAGATCAGTATGCTAAATTCCAAATCGTAGTGGGTTGCAATTTGACTTACCTCCTTCATATGCAAGAGCAGGTTGGAATTGTGACCCCCTACGATTGGCTAGAGTCATACAGATGCCGGCCTGCTGGGGTGAGCAGACCACCATGTCTGTGAATGCTTTTCAATGAAGCAATCTTTTTCTCTTCTTTTTTTTTTAAATGTATGCTGTTTTCCTAAAAGAAAAACTAGACACGCCTAAAAAAAAAAGAAACATTAAACATTTTTAGAGGTAGGTAGTGGTAACATTGAACCACTGCCTACTCCCAAAACATTTTTGTCAACATTGTCAAAAGGGAAGGGGTCTCCTGGAGACCACCAATTTGTATTTGATGGTTCAATCAGGTTTTGGTTGCAAAAAATTAATACATTAATACATTTGTTAATCTGAGAGTTTGCGACTGTTAAACCGTTTTGTAAATCTGGCCCCAGGTAACTTTAAGTATTGGAAATGTCATAAATGAGTAACATTTGATTACTGTGGGTGATGTTGTGGACAGAGTTAGTTGGGTGAAAGTGACTGAAGACATAAAGTGGTGATTGTGAAGCAGGCGATAACTTTTTTTTTACAAAACTTTTTTATGTTTTTAAAGTTGTAAATGACAGTTGTTACTGTTACACTGTTTCATCATACTTCATTTAGCAACCTCAGAAGGATGGAATACAGAGTTTGGTTGAAGGGATATGGTTTTGTGACCTGCAGATTACTAGAAATCTATGTGAGTATTTTCCTCACTGAGATATTTTCCTGATTTCAAAAAAGAAGCTGGACTGACAGAAGGGAACACGCTGTCAGGATGTTACAAAGGAATGTCCACGATCCTTAGGTTATCCTTATGAGTTTATTCGTAGAACACACCCTGGCATCGGTCTACTCCTAGGTCCCAGAGTCAACTGGCATTCTTGGAATATTCCACGCCTTACAATCTAGAACTCCCAAGTTGACATCATAACACAGGACAGCCTAATGAATGTGATAGAACAGACAATGAAAAGGGATTATGTCAAATGAAGATAGGTTTATATAGTTTGAGTAGATGGTTCTTTTGGAGAGGGTGAGATTGGAGGGTATTGTATTGAAGGATTGGTGGGACAAGTATGGCAGTTTGATAGAAGTGGGCAGGGAATGAGTGACACTGGATAGATGTGGGAGAACAGTTATCAGAATATAGCTGGGATGTGTCACAGTAGAAGTAAATTATAGTTAAGAGAAGGAATAAGTTGACGTTGCATGGTGGGAGAAGATGTCATTAAATATGAGAGGGCTGTTAATTCGTGGCATAAGCACAAGGGGCAGTCAAGAGATGGGCCACAGGTAGGAGCAGGTAATGGGTGCCAGCAGGTGTGTTATAGTTGATGGCTGATGGGTGTGAAAGGAGACATGTTACAGATGAGAAATGTAGTGCAGAGGTGACAGGAAAGAACATGGGATGCATGGTGTGAATGGTTGAGAATAGGGATAGGAGGGAGGAGTGGATGCTGGGCAGGTGAAGGAGGAGTTGGGTGACATAGGAGTGGGTACAGGAAGGGATGACTTAGAGGAGGGGACAAATCCATTTAATATGGAGGTGGTTTTGGTGCCAAGACAGGATCACAGAATGGTGACGGGGGTGGTGTCCTGACTGAAGGGAAACTATGTTGGGTGACAGGAAAGGGACAGGCTGAGGTAGAGCTGGGGTGAGTGATGTGTACTGTGCATGCAGTATTAGTGGTAGTAGAGTGTTGATGGGTGTAGGAAGCTGGCTCTTTATATAGTATAGCAAAAAGAGGTATACTGTGCAAAGAGTCCAAGTATTCCTTTATAAGTGGACAGTGGCTTTCTCTAGCATTCCCAAGGTGCTTGCTTAGGGGGCAGTGTGGTTGAGCAGCCTTAGGCTTATCAGAGAGGAGTGTTAGAAATCTGCTGCAGGCACACAGTCAATAAATAATACACACAACTCAAAAAGAGACCCACTCCAATTTATAAAAATAACACTTATATTTATATATATTTCTGGGCACCAATATTACAATCAGGTGAGTATGTTTTGAATTAGAATTTTTTTCATGTTTGTAAAGTCGACAGTGCAATTTCTGAAGCGGTAATGTTAACCTATGGAGGAAAGGCATATATTGCATACAGGTGCTTCACAGTGATTTACGGGACCTATCTTCCAGACATAAGGTGAGTATGGGACAGGATTGTACAGGGGGACCGAAGGTATTGCCAATTGAGGAACAGTTGTACAGTTTAGGGAAAGAGATCTGGCACTGGGGACCTGGAATGCAGGAACCCAGTGCACTTTCTGTCAAAATTGCATCGAATACCAGGCAAAAAGTGGGGGTGACCATGTCAAAAAGGGACACTTTCCCACAATGGGATGATTAAAAGGGCGTGGCAAACTGGCAGGGAGATGCTTGACAGAGGAATTAAAGGGTTGTGTGATAGGAAGGCATATGATATGAGCGAGGTTATGGTGTTTGGAGGGTTCCTATGCTCCTTTGTAGAAAAAGTCTAGTTTGTGTCTGTGATCAAAATTTGGTCCACCTTCCATACTTTTCAATATAAAGTTGAAGCAGCATTGAATAATAAGAGGAGCCTTTCATTCCAGCATTCAAAGACGGAGAGCTGAGGCATGTGACTGAAGAGTCAGAGGGCTAGTGGATGTTGGTGAGCACTGGTTAACTGGTGGCTGCAGGACATGTCTTTTGACTTTGTTATTAACATGGTAGAGAGTAAGTGCCACTCTGCTGGACCTGATCTGTGAATAAGAACTTAAAATTGCCTGTGCCTTGTTCTGTAGCTTTAAGAGATGTGTGGTTAATGTTTTTAGTATAACTTGTGTATGATTTTATCCATTACATATCAAGACGTTCCGCTTCAAATGATCTGTTCTCTTGGTTTACTCACCAGTGCCAGTAACCAGATTCTTTGGCTATCTCACCTGATCACAGATGTCAGGAAGAGGGAGTGATGGATGTCAACTCTGCATTGGCTGGGCATTCAGACTTTGTACTGATTGTCTACTAAGACAATTGCCAGTGTCAAATACCCTTTTCTATTTGGCTGTACTTGTTTTAACTTTTCTACTGCATGAGTGGCGGGATTGGCAAGGCCTGCACTGTTCTCATGAAAAGCTTTGTGATGGAAGGTTAACATCTGTGGGCAGAAGAGGAAAATTAAAAGCAGCAGCCTACTATATAATTTAGGAGGGACTACATGTACTATTTACTGCTAGCGAAAGTACTGGTCTCAAATTACATCCAGTATTTTGCGACCATTAAATAATTTTCCAAACTGACCTGTGTACAAATAGGTCAATTCAGAAAATAAAATTTCAGAGTGGGCCCAAATCTGGGGTGGCTCATTAATAATCATAAGGTAGGTTGTAAATTGTGACACATTTCGATTGGGGACCATCAGGTCTGTGATTGGCTCTCAGTAGAGTAAACATTTTTTTAATGCAGCCCATTGTCTCTCAGTAGAGTAATTTTTTTTTTAATGCAGCCCATTGTCCTGAAAGGTTGAGGCACTAAACACATACAAGATGCAATATCACTTGTCGCCATCGCCTTTTTATTAAAAGCTCACAGTAAGCAATTGGTTGCACGCACCAACAGTCGTCTCTTCAGAACACCAATATGGCACAGATTCACAGCCCCACTTATTTCATCAGTCACTTACTCCATTCATTTACCTTCTGGCTTTTGCAAAAGCACTTGCTTTTGGCGCCAAACACTTACACTATCACACAAACAAGGGATACCTTGTCTACACAACTATATCTCATCTCCACCACTAACTTTATCCCTTGCCACATTACTCTGGCTTTCTTATCCCTTGACCATTCACAAAACCACTTTCACTGCACACCTCTCCAGTAGCCACTCACTGTCACTTTTCTACGCAGTCACTCCAACACTCTTCGGAAGATATCTTGTTATCGTTTGCTTGTAACCTCAATTGGCACAGCCATTAACATCTTTTAACCAAACCACTCACTTTCAGCTACATGCATCATTCATTCTCCAATACTCATTAACAACAATCATCCACACAACCAATCTAGCCACTTCACATCATTCACCTACACCAACAATGAGCTGCAGCCACTCGCACACTCTTTAACTTGAATGACCAAGTCACTCAACTTTTCTTTCACAACTCGCATCGCAACCTGCAATCACTCACAACTCTGCCACTTGTAACACTCATTCACTACTTCACATTAATTGCATCCCGCACCACTCATTACTTACTAAGGTTCTTCACAACACAATGCATAACTCATCCCCAGCAATATGCTGTACTAACCCACAGTCATTCAGCAACTCTGACCTGTCCCATATCCACTTACACCACCCCAGCACTGTGATTCGGTCATGTGCTATATCCCTTGCAATATTTCTGCAACCACTCACCTATGCCCCTCTGCTCTACAACATTCTATGTCCCTCTACTCCACAACACCATGCCCTCTGCTCTACGACAATCTACTCTATTCCTCTACATCCCTCTACTCTACAAGTTTACTTCTATCTACACTACGACCATCCATTCTACGCCACGCCCCTCCACTCTGCCCCTCTCCACTCTACTATGCACCCCTCCACCCTAATCCACTCTATTGTACTCTGCACCACTCTTCTCCATGACACTTTACAACCCTCCAGTATGCGCCCCTCCAGAGTTCACCACTCTACTGCATGACACTCTGGGACCCACTGTAGGAAAGTGCCCTTGTTGGCATGGTTACCCCCCTCTTTTTGCCTAATATAGATGCCAACTTGACAGAGTATGCTGGGATCCAGCTAACCAGGCCCCAGCACCAGTATTCTTTCCCCAAAACTGTACGATGTTTCCACAATTAAGTCCCTTGTAAAAGGTACCCATGGTACCAAGGGCCCTGTGGCGAGGTAAGGTCCCCAAGGGCTGCAGCGTGTATTATGCCACCCTGGGGGACCCCTCACCAAGCACATGCACACTGCCTTGCAGCTTGTGTGTGCTGGTAGGGAGAAAAAGACAAAGTTGACATGGCACCCTTCCCATGGTGCCATGCCCACAAACCACTGCCTGTGGCATAGGTAAGTCACCCCTCTATTAGGCCTTACAGCCCTAAGGCAGGGTGCACTATAACATAGGTGAGGGCATAGCTGCATAAGCAATATGCCCCTACAGTGTCTACATCCATTCTTAGACATTGTAAGTGCAGTGTGGCCATATTGAGTATATGGTCTTAGAGTTTGTCATTACGAACTCCGCAGCTCCATAATGGCTTCACTGAATACTGGGAAGTTTGGTAATACACTTCTCCGCACAATAATAAACCCACACTGATGCCAGTGTTGGATTTATTGAGAAATGCACCCAGAGGGCATCTTAGAGATGCCCCCTGTATGCTAGCCAAATTTCTAGTGCTGGACTGACCAGTCTGTGCCAACATGCCACTTTCAGATGAGTTTCTGACCACATGGGTGTAGGAGGCTGGACTGGTTTGTAGTGAGTACCAAGGGGTACTTGCACCTTGCACCAGGCCCAGTTATCCCTTATTAGTGTATAGGGTGTCTAGCAGCTTAGGCTGATAGATAATGGTAGCTTAGCAGAGCAGCTTAGGCTGAACTAGGAGACGTGTGAAGCTACTACAGTACCACTTAGTGTCATATGCACAATATCATAAGAAAACACAATACACAGTTATACTAAAAATAAAGGTACTTTATTTTTATGACAATATGCCAAAGTATCTTAGAGTGTACCCTCAGTGAGAGGATAGGAAATATACACAAGATATATATACACAATAGCAAAAATATGCAGTATAGTCTTAGAAAACAGTGCAAACAATGTATAGTTACAATAGGATGCAATGGGGAAACATAGGGATAGGGGCAACACAAACCATATACTCCAAAAGTGGAATGTGAACCACGAATGGACCCCAAACCTATGTGACCTTGTAGAGGGTCGCTGGGACTATTAGAAAATAGTGAGAGTTAGTAAAATAACCCACCCCAAGACCCTGAAAAGTGAGTGCAAAGTGCACCAAAGTTCCCCTAAGGACAAAATAGTCGTGTTAGAGGGAGAATGCAAGGAAAACACAAATCAGCAATGCAACAACGATGGATTCCTGTCTGAGGGTACCTGTGGAACAAGGGGACCAAGTCCAAAAGTCACAAGCAGCTCGGAGATGGGCAGATGCCCAAGAAATGCCAGCGGTTGGTGCAAAGAAGCTCTTACTAGGCTGAAGAACTGTGAATACTGCAGGAACGACAAGGGCTAGAGACTTTCCCTTTGGAGGATGGATCCCCCACGCCTTGGAGAGTCGTGCAGAAGTGTTTTCCCGCCGGATGGACGCCAACAAGCCTTGCTACACGCAAATCGTGCGTTTGGCGTTTTTGGACGCTGCTGGGGCCCAGGAGGGACCAGGAGGTCGCAAATTGGACCTGCAGAGAGAGGGGACGTCGAGCAAGACAAAGAGCCCTCACTGAAGCAGGTAGCACCCGGAGAAGTGCCAAAAACAGGCACTACGAGGATGCGTGAAACGGTGCTCGCCGAAGTTGCACAAAGGAGTCCCACGTCGCCGGAGACCAACTTAGAAAGTCGTGCAATGCAGGTTAGAGTGCCGTGGACCCAGGCTTGGCTGTGCACACAGGATTTCCGCCGGAAGTGCACAGGGGCCGGAGAAGCTTGCAAAGTCGCGGTTCCCAGCAATGCAGCCCAGCGAGGTGAGGCAAGGACTTACCTCCACCAAACTTGGGCTGAAGAGTCACTGGACTGTGGGGGTCACTTGGACGGTGTCGCTGGATTCGAGGGACCTCGCTCGTCGTGCTGAGAGGAGACCCAAGGGACCGGAGATGCAGCTTTTTGGTGCCTGCGGTTGCAGGGGGAAGATTCCGTCGACCCACGGGAGATTTCTTCGGAGCTTCTGGTGCAGAGAGGAGGCAGACTACCCCCACAGCATGCACAAGCAGGAAAACAGTCGAGAAGGCGGCAGGATCAGCGTTACAGAGTTGCAGTAGTCGTCTTTGCTACTATGTTGCAGGTTTGCAGGCTTCCAGCGCGGTCAGCGGTCGATTCCTTATCAGAAGGTGAAGAGGGAGATGCAGAGGAACTCGGCTGAGCTCATGCATTCGTTATCTAAAGTTTCCCCAGAGACAGAGACCCTAAATAGCCAGAAAAGAGGGTTTGGCTACCTAGGAGAGAGGAAAGGCTACTAACACCTGAAGGAGCCTATCAGCAGGAGTCTCTGACGTCACCTGGTGGCACTGGCCACTCAGAGCAGTCCAGTGTGCCAGCAGCACCTCTGTTTCCAAGATGGCAGAGGTCTGGAGCACACTGGAGGAGCTCTGGACACCTCCCAGGGGAGGTGCAGGTCAGGGGAGTGGTCACTCCCCTTTCCTTTGTCCAGTTTCGCGCCAGAGCAGGGGCTAAGGGGTCCCTGAACCGGTGTAGACTGGCTTATGCAGAATTGGGCACATCTGTGCCCAACAAAGCATTTCCAGAGGCTGGGGGAGGCTACTCCTCCCCTGCCTTCACACCATTTTCCAAAGGGAGAGGGTGTCACACCCTCTCTCAGAGGAAGTTCTTTGTTCTGCCATCCTGGGCCAGGCCTGGCTGGACCCCAGGAGGGCAGCTGCCTGTCTGAGGGGTTGGCAGCAGCAGCAGCTGAGAAACCCCAGGAAGGGCAGTCTGGCAGTACCAGGGTCTGTGCTACAGACCACTGGGATCATGGAATTGTACCAACAATGCCAGGATGGCATAGAGGGGGCAATTCCATGATCATAGACATGTTACATGGCCATATTCGGAGTTACCATGGTGAAGCTACATATAGGTAGTGACCTATATGTAGTGCACGCGTGTAATGGTGTCCCCGCACTCACAAAGTTCAGTGAATTGGCTCTGAACAATGTGGGGGCACCTTGGCTAGTGCCAGGGTGCCCTCACACTAAGTAACTTTGCACCTAACCTTTACCAGGTAAAGGTTAGACATATAGGTGACTTATAAGTTACTTAAGTGCAGTGTAAAATGGCTGTGAAATAACGTGGACGTTATTTCACCCAGGCTGCAGTGGCAGGCCTGTGTAAGAATTGTCAGAGCTCCCTATGGGTGGCAAAAGAAATGCTGCAGCCCATAGGGATCTCCTGGAACCCCAATACCCTGGGTACCTCAGTACCATATACTAGGGAATTATAAGGGTGTTCCAGTAAGCCAATGTAAATTGGTAAAATTGGTCACTAGCCTGTTAGTGACAATTTGAAAGTAATGAGAGAGCATAACCACTGAGGTTCTGGTTAGCAGAGCCTCAGTGAGACAGTTAGGCACCACACAGGGAACATATACATGCACACCTATGAGCACTGGGGCCCTGTGTGACAGGGTCCCAGTGACACATACATATAGGCCACAAACCTATGAGCACTGGGGTCCTGACCAGCAGGATCCCAGTGACACATAACAACCATACTGAAAATATAGTGTTTTCACTATGAGCACTGAGGCCTGGCTATCAGGATCCCAGTGAGACAGTGAAAACAGTGACAAACACTCTGACATACACTCACAAACAGGCCAAAAGTGGGGGTAACAAGGCTAGAAAGAGGCTACCTTCTCACACAACCCCCCCCCAAACGAAGGACAATAAGGCTAACCTTGGCCAGTTGAGACTTTATTGTCTAAGTGGTGATAAGTAGAGAGTAGCTCTGCAATAGACTGGTTACTCCCTTTATCATCCACTATATGGTTACTTCCCTGTGGGGATGTAAACCACCCTGTTTGAAGTTTTTTAGCTAACCAACAATGTGAAGTTGTATTTTCAGAGTTTCTATCAGTAAGTTTTAGTTTAGAGCAGTGGGAATTATCCACTGAACCTATTTGTAATGACGGAAATGCCAGACAGGGATGCTGTCTCAGAAAAGCCATAGCTGGGCAAAAACTTTGTCCATCTGGCTGGAAGAGAGAACAGGGATGCTGTTTCTCTTGAGTTGGAGCAGGGCAGGGATGCTGTCCTATGAGCTCCACACTAGGGCAGGGATGCTGTCCTAAGTGTTGTGAGGTAGTGCAGGGTTTCTGCACTAAAGTTTCTCTGGGAGGGTTGGAGGGATGCTCCATGTTAACTAAAATGGTGCTCTTTTTCTCACCAATGTTAGTTATCCCACAGAGAGGTACTTCCACCTCAGGGAGTCCAGCTTTGCCAGCTGATGATTCCCTTGGAACAGGTGCCACCCCAGGAGAGGTTTCTCCCACCACAGGAATAGTATCCTGAATGGTAGGGTGGTTAGGGGATACAGTGATACCCTTTTTACCTGTTGATGGAGAGGGATCCTGAGTTTTCAGGCCTTCTCTCCTTTGCTTTTTCATTTCACTTGAAATGAGAGGGAACAATTCCTCAGGGATGCCTAGCATGGCTGCATGGGCATAAAACTCTACATCAGCCCAACCTGAGGCCTCTAGGTCATTACCTAAGAGACAGTCTACAGGTAAGCTAGGTGATACCACCACCTGCTTAGGGCCAGTAACTCCACCCCAACTAAACTGAATTATAGCTAAGGGCAGAAACTTAGTGGAGTTATGGACATCAATAATCTTATACTGTTGTCCAATGATGTGTTGTTCAGGAGGCACTAGGTTTTCAGTCACCAAAGTGAAACTGGCACCTGTGTCCCTGTAGGCCAAGGCCTCAACACCATTTATTGAAACTGTCTGCCTGTACTTATCCATTGTAAGGGGACAAGCAGCCAGTGTGGCAAGGCCAGTGCCACTAGGTGTGACAGAAACTGTCTTGGGACTGATTACATCAGTTTCCACTATGGACCCATAAGTGAACCCAACTACACCCTTTGCTTGACTGTTGCCAGCAGTCCCACCACTAGTACCACTACTGCTAGGGGCACTAGAGCTTGATGTATTAGTGGTGGTAGGCTCAGGGGGTTTACCTGGACAGGACTTATCCCCTGGCCTATGGCCTCTGTTTTTACACACAAAGCACCAAGGCTTTTTAATGTGTGCAGGTTGGGAAGAAGAGGAAGAATTTGTTTTATCCCCACCCTCTGAAGAGTGTTTAAGATTTGAAGTGGGATCTTTGGTTTTACCCTTATCCCCATGCTTATCTTGAGATTTTTCACCATCTTTCTTCTTATTGCCATCTTTGTCACCCCCTGTATGAACTTTTCTGTTCACTCTTGTTCTGACCCATTTGTCTGCCTTCTTTCCCAATTCTTGGGGAGAGGTCAGATCAGAGTCTACCAGGTACTGGTGCAACAAATCAGACACACAATTATTAAGTATATGCTCTCTCCGGATTGTGTTATACAGGCTTTCATAATCAGTAACTTTACTGCCATGTAACCACCCCTCCAAGGCCTTCACTGAATGGTCAATGAAATCAACCCAGTCTTGTGAAGACTCCTTTTTGGTCTCTCTGAACTTTATCCTGTACTGTTCAGTGGTTAAGCCATAACCATCCAGGAGTGCATTCTTAAGAACTGTAAAATTATTGGCATCATTTTCTTTCACAGTAAGGAGCCTATCCCTACCTTTTCCACTAAATGATAGCCATAGGATAGCAGCCCACTGCCTTTGAGGGACATCCTGTACAACACAGGCCCTCTCAAGTGCAGCAAACCACTTGTTAATGTCATCCCCCTCCTTATAAGGGGGAACTATCTTGTGCAGATTCCTGGAATCATGCTCTTTTGCAGGATGACTATGGGGAATACTGCTGCTGCCACCATGGGTATCTAAACCCATCTTCTGTCTTTCCCTCTCTATTTCTAAAGACTGTCTATCCAAATCCAGCTGTTGCTTCTTGAGCTTCAGTCTGGTTTGCTCCACTCTCAATCTATTGAGCTCCCTTTCTAACAATCTGTCATCAGGGTGGGTGGGAGGGACATTTCTAGATACAGAGGTATGATGGGAATGAACAGAAGGAGACCTGTCCCTTACCAAGGGCACCCTAACAGCTTGGCTACCAGCATAATGTGAGAGCACATCATCAGTATGATGTGATTCAACCTCTGTACCAACTATGCTAGACTGTCTAGTAATGGGCAGGCTGAGAAGTTTCTTTCCTGAACCTTTTCCTGGGGGAGTCCCTGGATCAGATTGAGAACCATTAGCTACTTTTTCTACAGATTGGGCACTTATGGCCTTATCCTGTACTCTAAGCATATTAATTAACAGTTCTAAGGAAGGATTCTTCCCTACACTCAAACCTCTCTCTATGCAGAGACTCCTTGCTCCTTTCCAGCTAAGGTGATCATATGCAAGTTTGGACAGTTCAACTTTTTGGCCTGTGCCAGACATTTTTAGAGAGAGTTAAAGTGATAGACAAAGAGAAAAAAGTTTTCAGAACTTTTTGGAAAGACAGAAAAAAAACTTTTTAAACTTTTAAGAACTTTTTGAAAGTTTAGAAGTACTTTTCAGCACTTAGAAAAGAGTGAAAAGAGGAAATGCAAAACTTTTTGGCTATGTGTATATACACTGACCTTGTTTTGTATATTTTTCTCTTATGAAAAGTACAATGACAAGAGTGGTAAGTAGTCTCAAAGCACTTATCCCACCGCTGCACAACCAATGTAGGAGGCTGGACTGGTTTGTAGTGAGTACCAAGGGGTACTTGCACCTTGCACCAGGCCCAGTTATCCCTTATTAGTGTATAGGGTGTCTAGCAGCTTAGGCTGATAGATAATGGTAGCTTAGCAGAGCAGCTTAGGCTGAACTAGGAGACGTGTGAAGCTACTACAGTACCACTTAGTGTCATATGCACAATATCATAAGAAAACACAATACACAGTTATACTAAAAATAAAGGTACTTTATTTTTATGACAATATGCCAAAGTATCTTAGAGTGTACCCTCAGTGAGAGGATAGGAAATATACACAAGATATATATACACAATAGCAAAAACATGCAGTATAGTCTTAGAAAACAGTGCAAACAATGTATAGTTACAATAGGATGCAATGGGGAAACATAGGGATAGGGGCAACACAAACCATATACTCCAGAAGTGGAATGTGAACCACGAATGGACCCCAAACCTATGTGACCTTGTAGAGGGTCGCTGGGACTATTAGAAAATAGTGAGAGTTAGTAAAATAACCCACCCCAAGACCCTGAAAAGTGAGTGCAAAGTGCACCAAAGTTCCCCTAAGGACAAAATAGTCGTGTTAGAGGGAGAATGCAAGGAAAACACAAATCAGCAATGCAACAACGATGGATTCCTGTCTGAGGGTACCTGTGGAACAAGGGGACCAAGTCCAAAAGTCACAAGCAGCTCGGAGATGGGCAGATGCCCAAGAAATGCCAGCGGTTGGTGCAAAGAAGCTCTTACTAGGCTGAAGAACTGTGAATACTGCAGGAACGACAAGGGCTAGAGACTTTCCCTTTGGAGGATGGATCCCCCACGCCTTGGAGAGTCGTGCAGAAGTGTTTTCCCGCCGGATGGACGCCAACAAGCCTTGCTACACGCAAATCGTGCGTTTGGCGTTTTTGGACGCTGCTGGGGCCCAGGAGGGACCAGGAGGTCGCAAATTGGACCTGCAGAGAGAGGGGACGTCGAGCAAGACAAAGAGCCCTCACTGAAGCAGGTAGCACCCGGAGAAGTGCCAAAAACAGGCACTACGAGGATGCGTGAAACGGTGCTCGCCGAAGTTGCACAAAGGAGTCCCACGTCGCCGGAGACCAACTTAGAAAGTCGTGCAATGCAGGTTAGAGTGCCGTGGACCCAGGCTTGGCTGTGCACACAGGATTTCCGCCGGAAGTGCACAGGGGCCGGAGAAGCTTGCAAAGTCGCGGTTCCCAGCAATGCAGCCCAGCGAGGTGAGGCAAGGACTTACCTCCACCAAACTTGGGCTGAAGAGTCACTGGACTGTGGGGGTCACTTGGACGGTGTCGCTGGATTCGAGGGACCTCGCTCGTCGTGCTGAGAGGAGACCCAAGGGACCGGAGATGCAGCTTTTTGGTGCCTGCGGTTGCAGGGGGAAGATTCCGTCGACCCACGGGAGATTTCTTCGGAGCTTCTGGTGCAGAGAGGAGGCAGACTACCCCCACAGCATGCACAAGCAGGAAAACAGTCGAGAAGGCGGCAGGATCAGCGTTACAGAGTTGCAGTAGTCGTCTTTGCTACTATGTTGCAGGTTTGCAGGCTTCCAGCGCGGTCAGCGGTCGATTCCTTATCAGAAGGTGAAGAGGGAGATGCAGAGGAACTCGGCTGAGCTCATGCATTCGTTATCTAAAGTTTCCCCAGAGACAGAGACCCTAAATAGCCAGAAAAGAGGGTTTGGCTACCTAGGAGAGAGGAAAGGCTACTAACACCTGAAGGAGCCTATCAGCAGGAGTCTCTGACGTCACCTGGTGGCACTGGCCACTCAGAGCAGTCCAGTGTGCCAGCAGCACCTCTGTTTCCAAGATGGCAGAGGTCTGGAGCACACTGGAGGAGCTCTGGACACCTTCCAGGGGAGGTGCAGGTCAGGGGAGTGGTCACTCCCCTTTCCTTTGTCCAGTTTCGCGCCAGAGCAGGGGCTAAGGGGTCCCTGAACCGGTGTAGACTGGCTTATGCAGAATTGGGCACATCTGTGCCCAACAAAGCATTTCCAGAGGCTGGGGGAGGCTACTCCTCCCCTGCCTTCACACCATTTTCCAAAGGGAGAGGGTGTCACACCCTCTCTCAGAGGAAGTTCTTTGTTCTGCCATCCTGGGCCAGGCCTGGCTGGACCCCAGGAGGGCAGCTGCCTGTCTGAGGGGTTGGCAGCAGCAGCAGCTGAGAAACCCCAGGAAGGGCAGTCTGGCAGTACCAGGGTCTGTGCTACAGACCACTGGGATCATGGAATTGTACCAACAATGCCAGGATGGCATAGAGGGGGCAATTCCATGATCATAGACATGTTACATGGCCATATTCGGAGTTACCATGGTGAAGCTACATATAGGTAGTGACCTATATGTAGTGCACGCGTGTAATGGTGTCCCCGCACTCACAAAGTTCAGTGAATTGGCTCTGAACAATGTGGGGGCACCTTGGCTAGTGCCAGGGTGCCCTCACACTAAGTAACTTTGCACCTAACCTTTACCAGGTAAAGGTTAGACATATAGGTGACTTATAAGTTACTTAAGTGCAGTGTAAAATGGCTGTGAAATAACGTGGACGTTATTTCACCCAGGCTGCAGTGGCAGGCCTGTGTAAGAATTGTCAGAGCTCCCTATGGGTGGCAAAAGAAATGCTGCAGCCCATAGGGATCTCCTGGAACCCCAATACCCTGGGTACCTCAGTACCATATACTAGGGAATTATAAGGGTGTTCCAGTAAGCCAATGTAAATTGGTAAAATTGGTCACTAGCCTGTTAGTGACAATTTGAAAGTAATGAGAGAGCATAACCACTGAGGTTCTGGTTAGCAGAGCCTCAGTGAGACAGTTAGGCACCACACAGGGAACATATACATGCACACCTATGAGCACTGGGGCCCTGTGTGACAGGGTCCCAGTGACACATACATATAGGCCACAAACCTATGAGCACTGGGGTCCTGACCAGCAGGATCCCAGTGACACATAACAACCATACTGAAAATATAGTGTTTTCACTATGAGCACTGAGGCCTGGCTATCAGGATCCCAGTGAGACAGTGAAAACAGTGACAAACACTCTGACATACACTCACAAACAGGCCAAAAGTGGGGGTAACAAGGCTAGAAAGAGGCTACCTTCTCACACAGGGGAAAGAGCCTTTGGGGCTCATTCTGAGCCCGGCGGGCGGCAGGAGCCGCCCGCCTGGAGGGAGCCGCCAAATGGTCGCTCCGCGGTCGAAAGACCGCGGAGGCCATTCTGGCTTTCCCGCTGGGCTGGCGGGCGACCGCCAGAGGGCCGCCCGCCAGCCCAGCGGGAAACCCCTCCCCACGAGGAAGCCGGCTCCGAATGGAGCCGGCGGAGTGGGTATGTGCGACGGGTGCAGTGGCACCCGTCGCGTATTTCAGTGTCTGCAAAGCAGACACTGAAATACAAAGTGGGGCCCTCTTACGGGGGCCCCTGCAGTGCCCATGCCATTGGCATGGGCACTGCAGGGGCCCCCAGGGGCCCCACAACACCCCTCACCGCCATCCTGTTCCTGGCGGCCGGAGCCGCCAGGAACAGGATGGCGGTGAGGGGGTCGGAATCCCCCATGGCGGCGCAGCAAGCTGCGCCGCCATGGGGGATTCCCAGGGCAGCGGAAAACCGGCGGGAGACCGCCGGTTTTCCTCTTCTGACCGCGGCCAAACCGCCGCGGTCAGAATGCCCTGCGGGGCACCGCCAGCCTGTTGGCGGTGCTCCCGCATCCCCGGCCCCGGCGGTCCTTGACCGCCGGGGTCGGAATGACCCCCTTTGTGTCTTTGGTGGCCCTGTCCAGGGTGGAGGTGCTTCACATCTACGGGAACTGTAACACCTGGCGGTCAGCCTGAAAGGCTCAGGCCTCTTGTTACAGTGCACCAGGGCACTCGAGCTAGTGGAATTGCCCACCCCCCAGACAAAGCCCCACTTTTGGCGGCAAGTCCGGTGGGAAAACTAAGGAAAGCAGGGAGGAGTAACCACCTCGGCTGGGACCACCCCTAGGGTGTCCAGAGCTGAGGTGACCCGCTCCTTGCAAAATCCTCCATCTTTTTCTGGAGGGCAGGGACCAGTAGGGTTAGGTCTGTGTCCCCTTCCCAAAGGGAGTGGACACAGGAAGAGTGTAGCCACCTGTAGCTATTGGCTACTCCCCTCTGACCCCTGTGATGTCCCTAAATCCATGATTTAAGGACCCCCTAGAACCCAGTTCGTCAGATTCCTGGCGAACTCACAAGAAGAAAGAAGAAGGATTGCTAAGCTGAAACCCCAGCAGAGAAGACTGAAGATGCAAACTGACTTGGCCCCAGCCCTACCGGCATGTCTCCAGCTTCAAAAGCCCTGCAAAAAGAAAGTGATGCATCCTGCAGGAACAGCGACCTATAAGAAGACTACAGAGGACTGCTTGCATCACAAAGAACCAAGAACTCCCGTGGAAAGCGCCCCTGTCGAAGGAGAAACTCCATCTAAGGACTCCAGAACCGCACTGGATCCGCGAGTCCTGTCCACTCTGCACCCGACGCCCACAACCCGTGTCCAGGTAGCCCAACCGACAAGAGGTGGTCGCCAGGCAATTCCAAGCAAGTGCCCACCCTGGGCTGACCCCTCCTGTCCAACATGACGACGCCTGGAGCCTGAATCCGGAGGAACCCACTGACCGCGACAGAACTAGAAAAATGTACTCTGCAGCCCCCTGGCCTTGGGGAACCCAAACTCTGGTGCAGCAACGTCCAACAGGCATCTCTCCTCCTTGTCCTGCTCACGGTTTCCCGGACCCGACTCACTGGACCCAGCTTGCAACATCTAAGTGACCCCCGGGTTCTCCCTATTGGAAAGCATTGGGAGACCGATGCTGAGTTTGCACCCTTCCCCCAGATGCCCCTATGCTGCTGAGAGTGTGTGTTTGGTGCTTACCTGTGACCCCACTGATGCTCTTCTAAACCCCCCAGGTCTGCCCTCCGAAGACTCGGGTACATACCTGCAAACAGGCCTGATTCCGAGTGCCCCCAGCCTCCATAGGAGCCCATGTTGAATTTGCCTCATCTTTGACCTCTGCACCGGGCCGGCCCCGTGCTGCTGGTGGTGGGTGTTTGGGATTAACTTGAACCCCAACATGTGGACTTCCTAACCCCCAGAGACTGGAACTGTAAGTCGAGTACTTACCTCAAAAATGTATTCTTTTCTTCCCCCCAGGAACTGTTTCTGAAAATTGCACTGTCAACTTTTAAAACAGATTATTGCCATTTATTTGAAAACTGTATAACTTGTCAATTCTAACAAAAGTGGTATTGATACACGTTGAATACTTATTTATTCATGTACTTACCTGCAATCTGAATCATGTGGTTCTCGAAATAAATTAACAAAATATATTTTTACTATATATAAACCATTGGCCTGTAGTTAGTCATTGAGTGTGTGCTTTCAATATTGTCTGTGTGTGTACAACAGATGCTTTGCACTACCCTCTGATAAGCCTAACCGCTCGACCACACTACCACAAAAGAGATTATTAGTATTTTCTACTATAGCCACTGTTAAGCCTCTGGGGAACCCCTGGACTCTATGCACACTATATCTCATTTTGATATAGTATATACAGAGCCAGATTCCTACACCCTCCACTCCACAACACTCCACTCTATAGCATGACACTCCACGACACTCCACTTTACAACACTCTACTCCACTCTGTGCCACTCCATGGCATTCTATGATACTGCATGCAACTCTTTCTGCACCACTCCATGCCACTTTACTCCACTCAGTGATACTCCACGCTATGCTATTCCTCTCCACACTACTCCACGCTACATCACTCCATGCCATACAATGCCACCCCTGTCTGTGACACGCTATGTCTCTCTATGCTCCTCGCCTCTACCTCACAATACTCCAGTCCTTAACACATGACTCTACAACACTGCATGATGCTCCTCTCCCCTCTATGCCACTTCATGACACTCCATTCAACAATATTCTTTTCCACTCTCCTCAATGCCACTAACTTTTGTCCATTCTCAACAGGGGCCACGCCGGTGTACAACCTGACTAATACACATTGGCAAAGCCAACAGCTCTTGCTTAGTTGCGACCTACTGGCTTTGCTAATGCTTGTTGTTTTTTCAATAATTCACAATACATCACTCAAAATCAACTTGTTGTTTTCTCCATAATTCACAATACATCACTCAAGATCAACTTGGGGAACTACATCTCCATCATGAAGTGATCATCGACTAATACAGTACCATTCTAAATTTATTTTGCGATCATCCTCGAGAAATACAGCCTCATTCTGAAGTCATCACAAAATAATTCTGTAATAATACAGCTTCATCCTGAAATCATCTTGGGATCATCCTGTAGTAGGGAAAGATCATCACATGTTTTCCACTGAAGCAATCCGGAACAGTTTCTATGATTACTCTAGAGCCATCTCATTTAAATATGTCACCCTATACACATACTCTAGGATGGCCTGTGAAAACTTCCCCAAATAATTACAGGAATAGCCCAGCTGAGGTAATCGGATGACTTTCAGAATGACTCCAGGATGAGCTTCCTTTTTGACCTGGGAAGGGGGAGGGACTATTTCACTAAGCTCTGCAGAAAAGCCTCGGTATTCTCCACCAGACAAAGGGGGTCATTCAGACCCCGGCGGGCGGCGGGAGCCGCCCGCCTGGCGGGAACCGCCGAATGACCGCACTGCGGTCAAAAGACCGCTGCGGCCATTCTGTGTTTCCCGCTGGGCTGGCGGGCGACCGCCAGAAGGCCGCCCGCCAGCCCAGCGGGAAACCCCTTCCCACGAGGACGCCGGCTCCGAATGGAGCCGGCGTAGTGGGAAGGGTGCGACGGGTGCAGTTGCACCCGTCGCGAATTTCAGTGTCTGCAATGCAGACACTGAAATTCTATGTGGGGCCTGCTTACGGGGGCCCCTGCAGTGCCCATGCCATTGGCATGGGCACTGCAGGTGCCCCCAGGGGCCCCACGACACCCCTCACCGCCATCCTGTTCCTGGCGGTCGGAACCGCCAGGAACAGGATGGCGGTGAGGGGGTCGGAATCCCCCATGGCGGCGCAGCAAGCTGCGCCGCCATGGGGGATTCCTCAGGGCATCGGAAAACCGGCAGGACAACGCCGGTTTTCCTGTTCTGACCGCGGCCAAACCGCCGCGGTCAGAATGCCCTGCGGGGCACCGTCAGCCTGTTGGCGGTGCTCCCGCCAACCCCGGCCCCGGCGGTCCTTGACCGCCGGGGTCGGAATGACCCCCAAAGTGCCCTCATTGAGGAGAATGATAAACTAATGAAACTTGTACTTGCCATTGGTGTCAATGGAGCACAGACCCCTTTCATGATGGAAATTCATCCACCATCAACGTCATAACCGACACTGACTAAACATAGTCACCTTAGAAGTCCCTCTTCTTCCTCTGCCCATGTACACATCTATGAGTATAAATCGAGAAATCCTCTCAAGTGCCTCTGAGTTTTTTGTTTTTTCACTCACCCATGCATCATAGTCTGTACAAGGACCTCAGTGTGGTTGCAGGAGTTGCTGGGAATGGATGTCTTCTAAATTTCAAATCAGCAATCAAAGTGAGCCTACTACAGTCCCTATGACTAATCATAAACAGAGTGACTGCTGAAGAAACCACCAACATTGAGGACAGGCTGCCAGAGCTGTTCCTGGGCATTGGTAAGCTAAATAAAGTCTTTCACTTCTTAAAAAAAACTTTTTTTTAGTTTAAGGAACTACAGCAAAGCGTAGCTTGTTTTAACTGACGATGGCTCAAACAGAGCAAAAAGAGTACCTGCTGGAGCCTGCAGTGGAAAGACACTGGAAAACAAAGGCAGTACTTGGTTCAGACTTTGCGGCACAATGAAGAATTAAAGCCCAGGAGGAAGACAGAGGTGAGGAGGAGGTGCTGACCAATAGGCAGCAAAGAGACAAGAATGAAGTGGGTGCCAGCCGGTGGTGACTAAAGTGACGTGGATGCCACGTTGGAGCCTGCCAACGGTAAGTAAAGGTAATCATTAGGCAGGCTCTAAGCTCTTTTATGATTTGTTTTTCAATACAAGAGATTTGGCAATCACAACCCAAGCTCTGTGCAGGTGAAATGCAAAACAGACAAAACCACCTGTGCATAGATAAAACATTAAGGGGGTTATTCCAACTTTGGAGGAGGTGGTAATCCGTCCCAAATGTGACGGATTTACCACCAGCCGTATTACGAGTTCCATAGGATATAATGGACTCGTAATACGGCTGGTGGTATATCCGTCACTTTACCGTCACTTTTGGGACGGATTACCACTTCCTCCAAAGTTGGAATAACCCCCTAAATGTGGTTGCCCAACACATCTGTGACATACCTTTCAGCATCCACAGACAAGAACCTGGGGAAGGCCCAACTCCATGGGTTTCCCAACAGTTTCAAAATGTGAAATAGCATGATTTGCATGTAAACGGACAGGTACCAACCAAAATTAGCTATGCAACAAAAGAGATGCAAGCCAACTGGAGTTCAAGACATGATTCACCTGCTAAACAAGGCTCACATTTTCTGAGATTTGTGAACTGTCAATTTGAATAGTATGAAGAATTTTGATACATCACCACTTTCGCTACCCATTACAGCCTTTTCAGATATAAATGCCTTAGCTTCAGAGTCTCTTCAGCCGTGGAAGCTTTTCAAGGAATTTTCACATCATTCAAGAAATACCCACCTACCAAAACCTAAGCTATGTTTCTCTCTTTGGCAAGTCTAAGAAGGAAAATGATGAGATGCTAATAAAGGTCTGCCAAGATATGCAACCCCACACTCATTAAATAGAAGTTTAATTTGTGTAAAAAATCTCTCTAAAATTCTACATCTTTTCACCTGTAGACGTTCCAGGTCTCTGCTCCTTCTTGGGGTGAGATAGCTACTGCACTCAATACATCTCAGACTTTGCCTCAGTTAGTGCATCATTGAGAAACCTCATTAAAAAAAGACATCCTTTCAAATCAGCTAGAAAATGCTAGATGGCATTGAAAAGAATTCCTTTCACTCCAGAAGTGCAGCAGAAGTAACTCTTGCCTAATTTGAACTATACGTACATACTGAAGTTGTAGAGGATGCACTCCTGTTGGCTTAGAAGCAATACCAGCAAAGAGGGACACCAAATCTTAACCCTGCATTTATTGATCAGATACGTCAGCCACAGTCTCTGAAGCTCTCAGAGGGCATACTCACAGGCTGAAAAGGACATTTTAGAAGCAGTTTAGGACCTTGGGCTTTTTCATGTGTTCCTCTAAGGCAAAACAATCATTGTCTTCATAGACCATCATGTTTTGTTCACTATCTTTGGCAATCCAAAAGACAGGATGCTACCCAGAATCGAAAGACTGGGAATTCAGTGCAGAACCATAAATTTGCAATACTCCACTATCCTGGAATAGACAAAAAACGCAGCTGATGATGTCTTGAGGTTCCTCTTGCTATTTCTGAGATCATACCTCAATAGCATAGTACTTTCTCTAAGTCATCAGACAATCGGATACCTGAGCATTGCACAAAGGGGCATTATTTAGGCATCACTCCAAGACACTACTCTGTATGCTGTATGTTAGAAATGGGGTCTTTGGTTGACAGTCAGGTTACCCCCTGTTCAAGCAAGGACCCTCACTTTAGTCAGTGTAAAAGAGAATCACCCTCAGCTAACCCCTGCTTACCCCCTTAGTAGCTTAGCAGAGCAGTAGGCTTAACTTCAGAGTGCTAGGTGTAAAGTGTTTGTACCAAAACATGCACAGTAACTTAATGAAAACACTACCAAATGACACAACACAGGTTTAGAAAAATAGGATATATTTATCTAACCAAAACAAGACCAAAACAACAAAAATCCACAATACACAAGTCAAGTTATCAATTAAAAATCAAAAAGAGTCTTTAAGTAGTTTTAAACAGGCTAGCGTGAAAATATACCTGGTGCGCATCAAAAATAACCTTGCACGGGCAGGTGTGCATCAAAAAGGGCTTGTGACACGTCGATATCACTCACGAGTGAGACCTTGCGTCGTTTCCCCCTTCTGTCGAGTCGGCGTGTCGGTTCTTCTCTCCACAGGAGAGCGATGCGTTGATTCTGTCCACACACGGGTCCAGGCAGGCCTTGCTTTGTTTTTGCACGCACAACGATGGTTCGCGTCAGAAATCCAGCCACACGATGAGCCGAAAACCACGCAGCGCAGGTTGCGATCTCCCAGCCTCCGTCAGCAATGCTGCGTGTCGTTTCTCCTGCTCTGTGCATCGATTCTTCGGTCGCGTTTCCGACGAGCATCGATTCTCAGCTGCGGAGCCGGCGGCGTGTCGCTTCTTCAGCCGCAGATCAGTCACGTCGAGCTTTTCACCGCACGGTACTTTGTGCGTGGATTTATTCCTCTTAGGCTGCCAGCTTCACCTTTCAGGGTCCCAGGAACTGAATGGGCATCACAGGACAGAGTAGGAGTCTCTCCAGAGACTCCAGGTTCTGGCAGAGAGAACCCTGAGACTTCAAACAACAGGAGGCAAGCTCTAAATAAAGCCCTTGGGGATTTCTTCTCAACATGGAAGGCAATAAATTCCAGTCTTTGCCCTCTTATTCTGGCAGAAGCAGCAACTGCAGGATAGCTCCACAAAGCACAGTCAGAGGCAGTGCAGCTCTTCTTCCTCCGCTCTTCAGCTCTTCTCCAGGCAGAGGTTCCTCTTGTTTCCAGAAGTGTTTCTAAAGTCTGTGGTTTTGGGTGCCTTTCTTATACCCAATTTCTCCTATGAAGTAGGCCTACTTCAAAGTAAAGTCTCTTGTGAATGTGAAATCCTGCCTTGCCCAGGCCAGGCCCAAGACACTCACCAGGGGGTTGGAGACTGCATTGTGTGAGGGCAGGCACAGCCCTTTCAGGGTTGAGTGACCACTCCTCCTCTCCCTCCTAGCACAGCTGGCTCATCAGGATATGCAGGCTACACCCCAGCTCCCTTTGTGTCACTGTCTAGTGTGAGGTGCAACCAGCCCAACTATCAAACTGACCCAGACAGGGAATCCACAAACAGGCAGAGTCACAGAAATTGTATAAGCAAGAAAAGGCTCACTTTCTAAAAGTGGCATTTTCAAACACACAATCTTAGAATCAACGTTACTAAAAGATGTATTTTTAAATTGTGAGCTCAGGGACCCCAAACTCCACATGACCATCCGCTCCCAAAGGGAATCTACACTTTAATCAGATTTAAAGTTAGCCCCCATGTTAACCTATGAGAGGGACAGGCCTTGCAACAGTGAAAAACGAATTTAGCAATATTTCTCTGTCAGGACATATAAAACACATCACTATATGTCCTACCTTAACCATACACTGCACCCTGCCCTTGGGGCTACCTAGGGCCTACCTTAGGGGTGTCTGACATGTAAGAAAAGGGAAGGTTAAGGCCTGGCAAGTGGGTACACTTGCCAAGTCGAATTTACAGTTAAAACTACACACACAGACACTGCAGCGCAGATTACAGAGCTACTTATGTGGGTGGCACAACTAGTGCTGCAGGCCCACTAGTTGCATTTGATTTACAGGCCCTGGCACCTCTAGTGCACTTTACTAGGGACTTACTAGTAAACCAAATATGCCAATCATGGATAAGCCAATTACATACACATTTTGTAAACAAGTACTTGCACTTTAGCACTGGTTAGCAGTGGTAAAGTGCCCAGAGTAACAAAAACAGCAAAATCAGAGGCCAGCACACATCAGCAACCCGGGGAACAGAGGCAAAAAGTTAAGGGAGACCACTCCAAGGATGAAAAGTCTAACACTGTAACTGAATTCCTGACATTCAAGACGATTTTAGAGCTCATGCTGAATCCACGTTGACAGTCATCTTCAGGAATGCAAGGCTTTTTGCAGTGCTCACAATGGCCAGACATCATACTGAACTACTGTTATGTGAAACTTACCTGACTGTCCCTCACTCTCACCAAAATCCCATCTTTGAACTAGCCCCTATAGGCCACAGAGGCATAATGGCCACCAAATGACTGCCATATCAAAAGTGCTGGTTCCTGTTTTTCGATCAACGGGGAGTGAACTGTAGGGGGATAGCTCGTATGCCAGAGTTTTCAGAAAGACAGAGTTCCTGAGCGCGTTGCAGACATCTTGATTTCACACACAGGCGTGGAAGAAAGTTGCTGTCAATGCTTTGAACCTATTGTCACCGGACTACATCAGATGCTGACAATTGATGAGTGCTTTTGTTTTCTCAAAATCTGTGATTGGAGGCGAGTGTTTAGAAAGTTTCAGCACTCCATCAATCAATTTTTTTGTGTTGCTAAAATTACTGTAACTGGCCAAGGTATACCCACGCGTGGGTTCCTTGCTTGCTGTGCCACTGCACTCAAGCTAGCCTGGCTGATGAGGGGTGATATCCTGAAACCAGTCCCCCGGATGCTTGTTTTTGTTCCAGGAAGGGCCTGGCTACAGTTTGGGCTGGACTGTTTCCATGGAGAGCAGGGTCAAGACTGATTTGCATCTGGCTGGGTCCAAACAGGGGTGGCATGGCGAGCAAAAGATGGATGGATTTAGCCCAGATCTGTGAATGGGGGTAAGAATTTGAAAAGCTTCGGCACACCACTCATCAGCTTTTTGTGTTGCGTGTTTTCGCAGTCATGGCTGTTTCAGGTGCTGTAACTAAAGTGGTTATTCCTGCAATCAAAAAAAGCTTCCATGTTTGGCATCCCCTCTATGGTAAATTCAGAAAACGGCTCTTTGTTTCTAATAACTGAGCCGAAGGGAAGTCAGGTATGAAAGCCACCTACTCCTCCTGATATTTCACCAGTCCTTCTCCTTAAGCCTGAAATTCAATTAGGTAAAAGTAAAAAAAAGTAATTACTCCTGTCACCCGTTCTAGGCTGGTGTTCAAACAGAACGGCCTTTTAAGCTCCCCGAGTCGACTGCTGTAATTCACTGCAGATAAGTGTAGATAAATTCATGAGAAGAATGGATTCATAATTATGTCTGTTTTGTTGCAGCTTAAAGGCTCTGAGGAGAGATTTACCGCTGGAACATTGTCATGAAATGTTCATGCATCTCCTTCCAGAGGTAAAGCTCTCCTCTCTGAGGAGGGGAATTACAATCTGCGGCTGGATGCGCTCCCGTGGGCCTGTGAAGTCAGCTTCTTCTACGTTATGCAGCTTCTGTCCTGGTGCACATAGTATGTATATATTGCAATAAAATGTGTTACAGCACAGAGCGGCTAATTTCTATTTTCCTGTGAGTGTAGGTTGTAACCACGAACGGTGGCCTCTTGGGGCCTAAATACCTCAAGCTAAGCACAGCACCGAGTCGTAAAGGTCTCTCTAAGTCGTACTGTATTAAATACCTATATATAGCTCAATGTTACCACTGGTGTGGTGAAAGCGATGTGTTGTCTTTATCTGGAGAAAGGAGTCAGCTAAGATAGCTGAATGGGGGTCAGTCTTCTTCTTTTACAGGTGGCCTCGAGGGCAGCAGGTGCAC
The DNA here is from genome assembly GCF_031143425.1 of Pleurodeles waltl. Taxonomy (NCBI): domain Eukaryota; kingdom Metazoa; phylum Chordata; class Amphibia; order Caudata; family Salamandridae; genus Pleurodeles; species Pleurodeles waltl. Next base: position 92,008,846 of record NC_090448.1, read on the forward strand.
AAACACACGTTCTGTCAGTGTGCAGCCAAGAGCTGCCCTCTGCCTGCAGATGAGAAGAGGTGAGAATGGAAGAGCAGCTGTGGGTGGAGGATACTGTGGAGCCTGGGCTGTGAGAATGGTGGGGGAGGCTGCTGAGGAGAGTGGGAAATGACCCAACTAAGGGAAAAAAAACACCACCATACAGAAAGATTAGATTAAACTAAAAAAAAGGCACTAAAAAAGGCTGCTAGGAGCGTTAGCAAAAAATGACAGCTAATCAGTGTCCGTAATTTTAAGAGGGAACGGGGCGGGGGAGGTTACACACGCAAGCATACACCTCACTCACGCCCATTCATTCACACGCGGACTCACACACTCATTCACAGCACGCACTCACAAATACACACACATTCATACACACATGCATGCACCAAACATTAAAAAAAACTTACCTCAGCAGCTCCAACAGGGAAGCTTCGGAGGTCCTAAGAGTGGTGGGACTGCTGCCTTCCTTCATTGGCTGACCTAAGGTTAGCCAGTGAGGGAAGGCAGCAGTCCCAAGCCTCGGAGGTCCCAGGTGGGTTGGGGCTGCTGCCCTCCCTCATTGGCTGGCCTAAGATCAGCCAATGAGGGAAGGCAGAGTACTAACTCGTCACAGAGTAGGATGGGGCCAGTGAGACTGCTGTTAATCTAACTTGAGCAGCAGTCGGATCTCACTATTTCTAACGGCAAAGAAGTCAGCAGAGGCACAAAGGCAAATTCTCTTCACGCTCAGGAGCTAAAGAAAGTGCAGTACAGGTGGTAGGAGTACAGTGGAGCCTTGGGTGAGGGAAGGCAGAGAGAAACCAGAAGCAGAGAAGAGGAAAGGGTTCCACGCGTTGGAAGAAAATCAGTACAGGTATAAGAAGGAAGGACAGAGAGATAGCTCTATAGTGCCTAATAGACATCTTTTAGTAGCTGTAGCAACAGAACACAGCTAATCTAACCTGCGGAGTGCACTGCTCCCACTTTTCCAAATGGCCTTGGAATGAGCCAGCTAATACAATGGGAGCAATGCGAGTGGAGTTGCACATCCATAGAAAATGGCTGTACGAGAAAAATATAGAAGAACATGTGAAAGAAGGGAAAGTGTGAATTTGAAAAAAAGGGGCTAGTCTAAGATAAGTGGTTTTTCTTGCTTGGGCATACGAGGTACAATTTTCACGCTATTCTCACACATTGTTGGGCTCAATGCTTTAAATGAGCTGGTACTGTCCGGGCCTGCGTACCTGCAGTTCTTTCATTTGAAAGGGAGAGTACCTGCACTCCTCAGGGTTTGATTGAGTAAACAATTTCTTCCATTACTATTTATTGGTAGTTTTTATATAGTGCGAACAAGGACCAAGAACAAGAGAGTGCTTTACAAAGGATACTATATGAAAGAGAAGGAAGGGGATAATCGTGCAGTTCACCTAATGGTGGAGCTACAGGAGACCTTTTAATATTGAGGCCACATGTACGAAGGCTTTTGAACGTCGCAAACAGCGAATCGGGCTGTTTGCGATGTGCAAAATGCACTTCCCCATATACCAACCTATATTTGCGATTTGGTAAAGTATTTACCGAATGGCAAAAAGGGATTGCGACTCGCAATTAGGAAGGGGTGTTCCCTTCCTAATTGTGACTCGCAGTCCCATGTATGATTGTTTTGTGAACGCGAATGTGGCCGCAAAACAATTGCAGTTAGCACCCAGTGTCACACTGATGCTAACCCATTCGCAAACGGGAAGGGGTCCCCATGAACACTTCCCCTTTGTGAATGTCAGTGAAATTTTTTTTCAGAGCAGGCAGTGATGCATCTCGTTTTCCTTTAAGGAAAATGGACTGCATTAAAAAAAAAAACAGCTTTATTTAAAAGCAGTCACAGACATGGTGGTCTGCTGTCTCCAGCAAGCCACCATCCCTGTGAGGGCCGCCATTCCCAAGGCGAATTGCTAATAGTGTCATTGACACTATACAACATTAGGTTTTGCGACTTGCTAATTGCGAGTCGCTCTGACTCGCACTTTGAGAGTCGCAAAACCAAACGTTGGTACATGTGGCCCCTAAGTCCTTTAAAAATTGGTATAGTTGAATTCTGAACCTTTCTGGAGTGCATAATTCAGTTATGTATTCCTCCAATGGATGTCTGTGAAGGAAGCCATGCAGGTGACGATATTAAGAAAATTACAATAACTAGAGGAAACTATTGTGACAAATGTTTGCTACTTACAAGTGACTATAATGTATATTTATTTGACCTATACAATATTAGAACATTGGAATGTTGGGGGCTCCTTTGAAAACAATGGAGTGCTCCGAGCTTCTAATGGTCAATAGAAGCCTGGAGCTGTATTATATATATGTATCTAACTAAGTACTATGAGCAAAGTTCTAGATTGTGGAATGTTTGTTTTCAGGAGTACTGGTGGCTCACAACGTTCGAGGCTACAACAGTTGGCTGACAGTCGGCTGTGAGATCACCGGTGCTGACATTTACTGTGGAGAATGGATTCTTGGACTTGTTCTACTCTGTGTCATGTTTCTTGATGTTGCACGATACAACAAAGTCCAACATTCCAATGTTTTTGTTTACGGCTGTTGCTGTGAACAAAGGCCTCAGGGAGTCCGAGGGGATTTTAGTCACCGCAGGCTCCATGAGGCCTTTGTTTTATTTATTAGAACATTCTGCCCTCTAGTGGCAGAATCTTCGAATAGCCTTATAGCCCTCCATAGCTGGACCACACCGGCATTAATGTTCAGCTTCCTTGTTAAAGGCCCTCGACTTTGGCTGGGGCCTTTAACTCTGAAACGGGCCTTTAATGGCCGGTATAGCCTGCTACTGTGGGCTATAAAGCTATATTGATGTCGAATGAAATCTGTAGTATAATTAGTGCAAGCTAGTATGACCACACAGTATTTAATAAACTATAAAAGGTCCTTTTGCATGGCTTGAATTGCTGATTTAGTAGAGATGGTCCAGCCAAGCTATTTACTTCTCCATAAAGGTGCTGATAACATGATTACACCTTTGTGGATGCTGGATGCTGGCCATCTCGTCCAGATGTTAGATTGTTTTGTTCTGCATGGCTTTCATAGGAAGCCTTGATATTTTACACCAGATACAAAATTTAGTAACCCACTGCTATGATGTAGCAACAGGTGATAACGACACTGGTTACCCAGTGTTCCTATGTTACAAAGGCCTTCAAAGGCATCCTCACAGGGTTCTCAGAGAACCTGTCAGAGCAACGCTGCTTGTCTGCTTTGACTGAAAGCAGAAAGCATAGCTGTAAGAGAGTGGAGGATGGCTTTGATGGTTCCCCTGTGTCTCCTCTTCCCCTGCTTAGCAGTTGAAAGCTGGGTCAGGTGATTTTCGGATCAATACATAACACAAAATTATGGATGGGTAAAAAGTGAATTACCGGGATGTTTTTGACCTCAGGTTTCTGAGTAACATCATAGGCAACTCAAGCTTCATTTTTGTTGTCTACTTGATGTTAATCAGAATCCCTCAGTGAAAAACATCCCAAAATTCACTGTTACTTTTCTATGATTCTGTGGGTTGACTGTCGTACTGAAAGTGACCATCATGTTTAGGGTGTTAACTGTGTGGCCGCTGGTAGAAGAATGGTTAAAGTTATCCATGTCGGGCCTGTACCTGAAATTAGAGGAAGTACTATTAAAGAAAGGCCTGTACATCCCACAAAGTAATGTATTTGGTAGAGATTTTTGCTGAGTGATGTGACTCTGGATTGGCTGATGATTATAAGGCTACAGGAAACTAGGTAGCCTTAACTGGAGAGATTTTAAACAACAAATCATTGTAGTAGTTCAGAGGTACTCAATTGTGTCAGCCCTGGTTTATTGATGTGTTACAGAATAAAACAATCAAACCCTTTCGTTGGCCAGAAATGTCCAGTTTTTCCATGTAGTCTGCATGCACACAGCAATCTGTTTGCCTGGAAAGAAGAAAATGGACAGCAGAAAATCCTTGCAAAGCAATATCATATAAATAGGCAATGGGAAGTCATAATTAACACTATCTGGACAAAAAAGTGGCAAACCCCTTTTGTTGATGGTAGCCAGTGGAATCATAAATACCATTGTAAATGCAGATTTTTTTTAACTGTGGATATATATTCAATTACCTCCAGTGATGACCCATACATGGAAATGATGGTAATCGAGTATTGGCTGTTACATGGGGCTCTGTTGGAGAATTTAACAGTGGAATTTACAGGAACAGACTTAAAATCCTACTAGGTTTGCTTTTTTACTGGTAGCCAAATGTATGAGAACCACATTTATGGACTTTGTGTTATAAAGTCACTAGGTTTTCCACAGTTCCAGCCTCTTGGGCCTGTGGTCATCTGCTCCCCATTTTAAAGAAAGGAGGATCATTTTAGAATGATTACCCTTTTTGGGCAGTAGCAGTAAGATCTATGCATGTCTCATATTATCACATTTGTTAGACTGGATTAAAAATACAAGTGTCCTTCCCAAGAATGGCTCGGCTTTAGGAAGCACTCAGGGGCTATTGATAACATGATGATCCTGTCTCGAATCTGGCAAAAGCATTGTACTTAAGCATGAAGCTTTAGACTTGCATGGCAGATTACACCACAGCTTTTGACTGGATCAGTTGCAGAACCCTTTGCATGAAATTAGTTAGAATTAGAATAGACAGACTCCTACAGACCATTCACTCCAACAAATGCTTAAAGGTTTGTATGGATAACATTTTGCAAAATAGTAGGTGTTAGAAATGGCGTTTTTGGTTGCAGTCAGGTTACCCTCTGTCCAAGCAAGAACCCTCACTCTAGTCAGGGTAAGTCACACACAATCCAAAATTATCCTGTGCCCACCCTCTGGTAGTTTGGCACGAGCAGTCAGGCTTAACTTAGAAGGCAATGTGTAAAGTATCTGTGCAATAAATCATACAATAACATACTATAGCACCACAGAAATACACCACACAGTGTTTAGAAAAATATATAATATTTATCTGGGTATTAGCAGGTCAAAACGATCAAAGATGCAATATGAATTTGTAAAGATATCACTAAAAAGTGATATAAAGTGTCTTAAGTCTTTAAAAAGTAAACAAAGTCTCTTTCAAGCACAAAGTACCTGGTTTAAAGTGGAAAGTCTCCGCAAAGGGCCGCAGATGAAGAGATACGTGGAAAAATGGTGTGTGCGTTGATTTCTCCCCTGCACACACAGACTTGCGTCGTTATTTTTCACGCGGGGAAGTCGTGCGTCGTTTTCCGGCGCACGGACAGTCTCTATCTGTGGGTCGCGGGATTACCAGATGTCCCGGGGTCTGTGCGTGGATTCTTCTACTTGTTTTCCGGCTGTGCGTCATTCCGCGAGGCTGTGCGTCGAAGTTTCGTTATCACGCAGGCGTCGTGTCGATTTCCCCTCTGGAAGTCGGGCAGCGTTGTCCTTGCGAGGCCGTGCGTCGAAGTTCCGGTCGCCCCGAAGGCGTCGCGTCGATCAGCGTCGGTGTGCGGCGATTTTCTCGCCGCTGAGCAAGCTGTGCGTCGAAATGTTCAGCGCAATCTGTTTGCCTGGAAAGAAGAAAATGGACAGCAGAAAATCCTTGCAAAGCAATATCATATAAATAGGCAATGGGAAGTCATAATTAACACTATCTGGACAAAAAAGTGGCAAACCCCTTTTGTTGATGGTAGCCAGTGGAATCATAAATACCATTGTAAATGCAGATTTTTTTTAACTGTGGATATATATTCAATTACCTCCAGTGATGACCCATACATGGAAATGATGGTAATCGAGTATTGGCTGTTACATGGGGCTCTGTTGGAGAATTTAACAGTGGAATTTACAGGAACAGACTTAAAATCCTACTAGGTTTGCTTTTTTACTGGTAGCCAAATGTATGAGAACCACATTTATGGACTTTGTGTTATAAAGTCACTAGGTTTTCCACAGTTCCAGCCTCTTGGGCCTGTGGTCATCTGCTCCCCATTTTAAAGAAAGGAGGATCATTTTAGAATGATTACCCTTTTTGGGCAGTAGCAGTAAGATCTATGCATGTCTCATATTATCACATTTGTTAGACTGGATTAAAAATACAAGTGTCCTTCCCAAGAATGGCTCGGCTTTAGGAAGCACTCAGGGGCTATTGATAACATGATGATCCTGTCTCGAAGCTGGCAAAAGCATTGTACTTAAGCATGAAGCTTTAGACTTGCATGGCAGATTACACCACAGCTTTTGACTGGATCAGTTGCAGAACCCTTTGCATGAAATTAGTTAGAATTAGAATAGACAGACTCCTACAGACCATTCACTCCAACAAATGCTTAAAGGTTTGTATGGATAACATTTTGCAAAATAGTAGGTGTTAGAAATGGCGTTTTTGGTTGGCAGTCAGGTTACCCTCTGTCCAAGCAAGAACCCTCACTCTAGTCAGGGTAAGTCACACACAATCCAAAATTATCCTGTGCCCACCCTTTGGTAGTTTGGCACGAGCAGTCAGACTTAACTTAGAAGGCAATGTGTAAAGTATCTGTGCAATAAATCATACAATAACATACTATAGCACCACAGAAATACACCACACAGTGTTTAGAAAAATATATAATATTTATCTGGGTATTAACAGGTCAAAACGATCAAAGATGCAATATGAATTTGTAAAGATATCACTAAAAAGTGATGTAAAGTGTCTTAAGTCTTTAAAAAGTAAACAAAGTCTCTTTCAAGCACAAAGTACCTGGTTTAAAGTGGAAAGTCTCCGCAAAGGCCGCAGATGAAGAGATACGTGGAAAAATGGTGTGTGCGTTGATTTCTCCCCTGCACACACAGACTTGCGTCGTTATTTTTCACGCGGGGAAGTCGTGCGTCGTTTTCCGGCGCACGGACAGTCTCTATCTGTGGGTCGCGGGATTACCAGATGTCCCGGGGTCTGTGCGTGGATTCTTCTGCTTGTTTTCTGGCTGTGCGTCATTCCGCGAGGCTGTGCGTCGAAGTTTCGTTATCACGCAGGCGTCGTGTCGATTTCCCCTCTGGAAGTCGGGCAGCGTTGTCCTTGCGAGGCCGTGCGTCGCCGCGGAGCAAGCTGTGCATCGAAATGTTCAGCGCACGAAGAGTCCACATGAAAAAGAGAAGTCTTTTTGGTCCTGAGACTTCAGGGAACAGGAGGCAAGCTCTATCCCTTGGAGAGCACTTTTACAGCCAGACAAGAGTTCAGCAATGCAGCAGGCCAACAGCAAGGCAGCAGTCCTTTGGAGAAAGCAGACAGGTGAGTCCTTTGAGCAGCCAGGCAGTTCTTCTTGGCAGTATGTAGTTTCTGGTTCAGGTTTCTTCTCCAGCAAGTGTCTGATGAGGTAGGACAGAGGCCCTGTTTTCTACTAAATTGTGCCTTTGAAGTGGGGGTGACTTCAAAGAGTGGCTAAGGAATGCACCAGGTCCCCTTTCAGTTCAATCCTGTCTGCCAGGGTACCAGTAGGGGGTGTGGCAGTCCTTTGTGTGAGGGCAGGCCCTCCACCCTCCCAGCCCAGGAAGACCCATTCAAAATGCAGATGTATGCAAGTGAGTCTGAGTACCCTGTGTTTGGGGTGTGTCTGAGTGAATGCACAAGGAGCTGTCAACTAAACCTAGCCAGACGTGGATTGTAAGGCACAGAAAGATTTAAGTGCACAGAAATGGTCACTTTCTAAAAGTGGCATTTCTAGAATAGTAATATTAAATCCGACTTCACCAGTCAGCAGAATTTTGTATTACCATTCTGGCCATACTAAATATGACCTTCCTGCTCCTTTCAGATCAGCAGCTGCCACGTCAACAATGTATGAGGGCAGCCCCAATGTTAGCCTTTGAAGGGAGCAGGCCTCACAGTACTGTAAAAACAAATTCAGGAGTTTTACACTACCAGGACATATAAACTACACAGGTACATGTCCTGCCTTTTACCCACACAGCACCCTGCTCTAGGGGTTACCTTGGGCACACATTAGGGGTGACTTATATGTAGAAAAAGGGGAGTTTTCGGCTTGGCAAGTACTTCTAAATGCCAAGTCGAAGTGGCAGTGAAACTGTACCCACAGGCCTTGCAATGGCAGGCCTGAGACAAGGTAAGGGGGCTACTTAAGTGGGTGGCACAACCAGTGCTGCAGGCCCACTGGTAGCATTTAATCTACAGGCCCTGGGCACATATAGTGCACCTTACTAGGGACTTACAAGTAAATTAAATAGCCAATCATGGATAAACCAATCAATAGTACAATTTACACAGAGAGCATATGCACTTTAGCACTGGTTAGCAGTGGTAAAGTACCCAGAGTTCAAAAGCCAACAACAACAGGTCAGAAAAAAATAGGAGGAAGGAGGCAAAAAGTTTGGGGATGACCCTGTCAAAAAAGCCAGGTCCAACATGAACCCCTACCAGCCTAAAGCCAGGGGAGAACAATCACTACCCTGATGTACTTCCCTGTTTGAGGCGACAGAACAAGGCCCCAGGCCCACAACAGCAGGGGCATGCTTCAGTTCTTCGCCTTCCTGACTCCAATTGGATCCCACTATCCAAACTCTCAGGGCCCACTAAGCCAACCCATGGGGAAGCTTTCTCCTTACCTGCGGATACCATCTGTGCAGCACCTAACCTTCCTTTACTCACAGGATAGTACCACCAGGACCAACACAGTGGTGTTGCTCACTCTACCCCTGGGGTGTGACACTTGTCCCCTCCCCAGGGGTAACCCTGTCCACCCGGACAGCAAGCCACAGTGGTTACTGACAGCTGTCAGGGATGAGAGCCAGGCCCCAGGCCTCTCAAAGCTCTTCCACCACTGTGGCTGTGGAGAGTGGGGGGCAGTAGCCCCAGGTGCTGGGCACCCTTTAACCACTCTCCCTTCCACCAGGTCAGGGATGACAGCCTGAACCTGGTCCTCCCCTCTGGGGCTCTGTACCCTCCCTCCTGGAGCGGTACCCCCAGAGTCCTGTACCATTCCTCCACCAGCGCAGGGCTGTTAACCTGCAACTGGCCCTCCAACCTGGGGTCTGTACCTTCAGGTTGGACTAGGGCCCGGGGTGAGGCTTCCCTCCCCCGCCCTCCCTTCTCGGGTCCAGCACCCCCAAACTAGGAGTGGCCTCCTCAGAAGACAACATGGTAGGGGCACTGTTATCAGTAGCCCCTCCCTCCAGGTCTGGGGGGACACCCTGAACCTGGTCTTCCAGCCCAGGGGCTGTACCCTCAGACTGGATCACTGCCTGGCAAACCAGGACTTTCTGGGGGGCACGCCTACCCCCCACCAGGTTAGAGGTTAACCTCTGTACCTGGCCATCCAACTCAGAGTCACCACACTGAGGTTGAACAATTGCCTGGCACACCAGGACTTTCTGGGAGGCACACCTACCCCCCACCAGGTCAGAGTTTAACCTCTGAACCTGTCTATCCAACCCAGAGTCACCACCCTGAGGTTGGACAATTGCCTGGCACACCAGGACTTTCTGGGGGGCACACTCACCCCCCCCAAGGGACACACCGTCCCCAAGGGCCACACAAGAGTCTGGTTGGCGCAGGTCTCCCGACCTCTGCCCATCCGGCAGAGTCTGGATCTCCCCCAAACCAGAAACGGTTTCACCTGGGTCATTCCTGGGGGGCTCTGCTTTCAGAGCTGACCCCTGACTCTTCAGGACCTCCACTGGGGTACGCAACCCCCTCTCAACCCTCTGTCTGGACTTCTGCACCCCCTCACTAGGAGTGGTACTGCCAGACACCAGAACTGGTGGGATGCTGGCTACAGTCACCCCCCCCAAGTTCTTCTGACACTGCGGGCCTCCCTCAACAGGTGGCCCTACGGTACAAGCTAGGCTTCCCTCCTGGCGTTCCCTCATGGAACCCTCTAGGACCTGGGACCTACCTGGGACACTACAATCCTCTCCCACCTCACTTGGTTGGGAAACACCTAGACCACTCCCTTCAGGAGCACGCCGAAATGCCTCTTCAGACTCTCTGGTATTCACCCAGAAGTCTGCCTCCATTGTTAGCTCCCCGCGGTCAGAGAACTCACACTCCACCTGGTGTTGGAGTAGCTCTGGAAAATAAGGACCAGACATATGCCCTCTAGCAATTACATCACTCTGCCCTTCACATGTATTAACCACAGTACCCATCACCCAACCATCCAGTGACTTAGCCTTGAAAAAACACTCTACATCACCCTCCTGAGACTGGTGAGACAGTATCTGACTGTCCCTGACACTCAACCCATACTCTTCTGGGATGTCTCCACACTCTATATCCAGGACATCCACCAGGGGGGGGAACCCTTTTCCCTGTCACTCTCTGCTAGAGAATATGACTCCCTGTGCCAGTTCCCCAATCCTTCTCAGGTACCCTGTGCATAACGGGAACTATCTCATACCCTTGAACCGCCTGGGGTGTGTCAACTCCCTTCTTCAAGTTGGGCACCACATCTCTGGGCTTGTGCCCTTCTTCAGCAGTACTGGATGCAAGATTTTTGCTGCCACCATTTGAACTGGACTCAGCCCTTCCGGCCTCCAGTTTCAGCTCTTCACAGCTCAGCTCTTGAGCTGCAATCCTTTCTTTTTCCAGGGCTAAGGCTCTTGCTGCCTCAGCTCTTTCAAGAAAGTCATCTAGCTCCTCCAGCGACCGCTCTCGAGCTAGGAGATATTCATCTCTCACTTCTCTTTCCTCATCTGAGTAGTCTTCCTTCTCATCTGAGCAGTCCTCTTCCTCATCTGAGTAGTACTTAGTCATTTGTTTTTTTGCTACCTCTTCCTCTGCCCATCTTTCTTCCCCCCAGGTTATGTAGGTATCTAGCAGTTCCATCTTAGTAGATCTCCTTGACATAGAAAGGCCCCATTTTCTGCAAAGCCTCCTTAGGTCAGCCTTAGTGAGGGATTCAGTAGGCACAAAGAATGACACACGGTAGATACCCATTCTCAATCTGATAATGCGATGTTACTCAAAGTACGGCCCGCGGGCCGCCAGCGGCCCCACGGACCTACCTTGGCGGCCCACGGACACGTGCGAGAAACGCCATATAATAATGGCTGCAGTACATAAACATAGAAGAGGGCCGCGGGAGCATGCGTAATAGTGGCTTCTTTGCGCATGCTCCAGCGGCCCTCCTCTATGTTTACGTACGGCGGCCATTATTTATGGCGTTTCCATGACGATCCTGGCTAGTGGCGGGAAGCCAAAGCCCCTTAAAAGTCAGCGCTTGCAGCTAACTTTTACGGGGCTTTTTCGTCTGCTTCCTGTCACCGTCTCCACGTCTGCCGCCCGCCTGCCTGCCTGCAGTTGTACATTTGTGGCATCTTTACTGTGCTTTATTGAGGCAGGTAAGGCTCTTTGGTTATTTATTTATTTGTTTTTAATGTAGTGTGTGTGTTACTGGGGTAGGGGTGAGAGCAGATTGTGCTGTGTGTGTGCGCTGTATGTGTGCGCTACTGGGGTAGGGGTGAGAGCAGATGGCGCTGTGTGTGTGTGCTACTGGGGTAGGGGTGAGCAGATAGCACTGTGTGCAGATGGCGCTGTGTGTGTTACTGGGGTAGGGGTGAGAGCAGATGGCGCTGTGTGTGATACTGGGGTAGGGGTGAGAGCAGATGGCGCTGTGTGTGTGCGCTGTGTGTGTTACTGGGGTAGGAGTGAGAGCAGATGGCTCTGTGTGTGTGCGCTGTGTGTGTGTTACTGGGGTAGGGGTGAGCAGATGGCACTGTGTGCAGATGGCGCTGTGTGTGTTACTGGGGTAGGGGTGAGAGCAGATTGCGCTGTGTGTGCGCTCTGTGTGTGCGCTGTGTGTGTGTTACTGGGGTAGGGGTGAGCAGATGGCACTGTGTGCAGAAGGCGCTGTGTGTGTTACTGGGGTAGGGGTGAGAGCAGATGGCGCTGTGTGTGATACTGAGGTAGGGGTGAGAGCAGATGGTGCTGTGTGTGTTACTGGGGTAGGGGTGAGAGCAGATGGCGCTGTGTGTGTTACTGGGGTAAGGGTGAGAGCAGATGCCGCTGTGTGTGATACTGGGATAGGGGTGAGAGCAGATGGCGCTGTGTGTGTTACTGGGGTAGGGGAGAGCAAATGGCGCTGTCTGTGATACTGGGGTAGTGGTGAGAGCAGATGCAGCATTGTTTATCAATGTTTTGAAAAAGGGGGCGGGGTGGTTGTGCCTCCTATAAGCCCCACCCCCGCTGTTACTTCAGTGCTGCCCTCGGCCGCAAACCATACTGCAATTTTGGCCCCCGCGAAAAAGTTTGTGAGTACCCATGTGATAAGGTATCACAGGCAAAAAACAAAATCCAAAGTCCAAAATATCAATAATATATCCAGGAGGACATCAGAGAACCAAAAGCAAAAAGATGAAAAATCAAGTTGACCTTCAACTGTGGGTAGGTAGTGAAATACTTAGCTACTGTATGTCACTGCAGAAACACAAGTCCTATCCTCACCGCTGATCACCAATGTTAGAAATGGCGTTTTTGGTTGGCAGTCAGGTTACCCTCTGTCCAAGCAAGAACCCTCACTCTAGTCAGGGTAAGTCACACACAATCCAAAATTATCCTGTGCCCACCCTCTGGTAGCTTGGCACGAGCAGTCAGGCTTACCTTAGAAGGCAATGTGTAAAGTATCTGTGCAATAAATCATACAATAACATAATATAGCACCACAAAAATACACCACACAATGTTTAGAAAAATATATAATATTTATCTGGGTATTAGCAGGTCAAAACGATCAAAGATGCAATATGAATTTGTAAAGATATCACTAGAAAGTGATATGAAGTGTCTTAAGTTTTTAAAAAGTAAACAAAGTCTCTTTCAAGCACAAAGTACCTGGTTTAAAGTGGAAAATCTCTGCAAAGGTCAGCAGATGAAGAGATATGTGGAAAAATGGTGTGTGCGTCGATTTCTCTCCTGCACACACAGACGTGCGTCGTTATTTTTCACGTAGGGAAGTAGTGCGTTGTGTCCGGCGCGCGGACAGTCTCTTTCTGTGGGTATCGGGATTACCAGATGTCCCGGGGTCTGGGCGTGGATTCTTCTGCTTGTTTTCCGGATGTGCGTCGTTCCGCGAGGCTGTGCGTCGAAGTTTTGTTCTCACGGCAGGCGTTGCATCGATTTCCCCTCTGGAAGTCGGGTGGCATTGTCCTTGCGAGCCCGTGCGCCGAAGTTCCAGACGCCCCGAAGGCGTGGCGTCAATCAGCGTCAGTGTGCGGCGATTTTCTCACCGCGGAGCAAGCTGTGCGTCGAAATTTTCAGCGCACGAAGAGTCCAAATGAAAAAGAGAAGTCTTTTTGGTCCTGAGACTTATATGTAGAAAAAGGGGAGTTTTAGGCTTGGCAAGTACTTTTAAATGCCAAGTCGAAGTGGCAGTGAAACTGTACACAGGCCTTGCAATGGCAGGCCTGAGACAAGGTAAAGGGGCTACTTAAGTGGGTGGCACAACCAGTGCTGCAGGCCCACTGGTAGCATTTAATCTACAGGCCCTGGGCACATATAGTGCACCTTACTAGGGGCTTACAGGTAAATTAAATAGCCAATCATGGATAAACCAATCAATAGTACAATTTACACAGAGAGCATATGCACTTTAGCACTGGTTAGCAGTGGTAAAGTGCCCAGAGTTCAAAAGCCAACAACAACAGGTCAGAAAAAATAGGAGGAAGGAGGCAAAAAGTTTGGGGATGACCCTGTCAAAAAAGCCAGGTCCAACAGTAGGCGTTCAGGATTAGGTATATCTTTTGGCTTCTTATGTTGGGGATGACATTCTGTCTATATTGTTAAGATATTGAAACCTGGGAGAAAAGGCACAGGTACCCTTGGTCTATATATATGCGGTAAAAAGATTGATGTGATAAGGAATTTTCTTTATACTAAAATGGCAGTCACTTTCATGTCAAATTGGGTTTCCCAGTAAAACACTGTTAAAAGAAAGCTCTCGTGATGTGTGGGGGGCAAAAATACCTTAACAAATCTTATTGTGGACTTTAGCTCTTCCACTATTGAGAGCTTTTATTTCAAAGGTGAGAATCATTATGCTATAAGGCTCCCCCGCTTATGTGGTGTAGGCATACATTAGCCACATCGGATTAAAGAAGTTGCCATTAGGCATCTGCTTAAGTTAATGCAAGTATGCAACAAGCACTAATAGGTCTGGAGCTGGGTTAATGTGCTCCTGGCACCTTAGCTGAAAGCTTGTATGTTTTATCAACTCTGCCTTAAAAGGTCACCACTTAATTATAAGCTTGGTTACCTATGTGAAGACTTATTTAGCAATAAGAATCTGTATTTCAAGAGTAACAATTTCTGTAGGTATACTGAGAAATTACTGGATAGATATGCCTTAAGAAAAAGATCATCAAAGGAAACAAAACGTTTGTACATTTCAAAATACTGTGAAGGACTAATATTATTATCAACTTCAGATACATTAACTTTGAGTACACAGTGGTATCTTATTGGACCAATGAGTCCATCTGTACGAAATTAATTTCCAAAATTTAGATGTAGGCATATTTCTATAAAAAAATACCTTAAACCTTGGAAACATGTATTCAGAACAATCACAAGTGTTGATCTTGTAAGTTGGGAAATGAAACCTTGTTTCATGTTATTGGTAGAAGCCCAATGTTAATAGAAATGTGGAGTTGATACTTGAAGCCTGACTTACAGAGGCAGCGGGTTAGACCCGTTCCTGCTGTAGAGGCTTCATATGGGAAATGGGATCTGTGCCTCTGTGCCCATTCTTTAAAAGTTCACATTGAAAAAGATGGATGGAGTCAGACTAGGGGAAAGTAATATTTTAATGCTTTGTTGTTGTTTGTTTGTTGTTAAACGGGTTGTTGATGGTGATTATCCCTATATTTAGTTTTTTTGTAATAGAGGCCCATCAGCAGCCAAATGTAGTTTTTCAACTTCATTGATATTTATAATTTTTAGGATTTAATAACTGTTGAGATTAAGACATTACTGAGTGTGCCATGACTGTGTTGTTACATAAAAAATTATAAACAGTGCTACTGCACAAAGCAGGACACAAAAGCAGTAATACATGACTGGAGTTCACAAACAGAGAAATGCCTGTAAAATTAGTTCAGAAAATATAGATAAAGATGTAAGTGATCAGCCAAAACATACATCATCATATGAATAGAATAATCCAACGTCACATTCTAAATGCAGCACAACACTACAACAACATAGAATCTCTCCAGCAGACTTCCACTAAGATCGTCGGTAACTAGACAAGGGATGAAAGGTGGTTGTGATCGAGAGGAAAGTATACTCTCCTGTAAGAAGATTGAAAGGTGACAGTGTAGAGAGTAGATGGGATGGAATGCTGGACGTTGAGAGTACATCCAGACAATGACTGGTGCAAGACTTCGGGCCTGATTTAGATCTCGGAGGAGGGGTTACTCCATCAAAACAATGACAGATATCCCACCCGCCCAAATCTAAATCCCATAGAAAACAATGGGATTTAGATTTCAGCATTGTGATGGAGCATCCCCCCCGCCAGGATCTAAATCAGGCCAGTAGTTTGTTGAAAATGGGTTTATAGATGAAGTGTATCTGTGATACAAAGTGGGAGAGAACCTCCTGAGATCTTTTTTTGGGCAGATCTGCCATCGATGGGGAACAGCCAGTTCAAGAGTAATGTTATCAGAGAGGCCAGTTGCTGAGAACAGACATGCTGCTGCATTAATGGAAGCTTTGACAGGGGCAAAGTACATTTTAAGAATGCTATATAGGATGGCATTCCTATGGCCAACTCTTGATCATTCCAATGCTTGGACAACATCCTTGAGGCCTTCTTCTTGTAGAAAAGCTTGAAACTGCCTGATAAGAGTAAGCTGATGATTGGTGTTATTAGGCATAATATCAAAGTGTTTATGGAGATTCAGTCAACTATTGAGAGTAAGGGCCAGATGTACAAAGCCTTTTTGCATTTCTTAACAGTCCGAATCGGCATTTTGGGTTGTTAAGGAATGCAAACTGGGCTTTTCTAATGTACAAAGCCCTTTAAGAAATAGCAAATTGCTATTTCTACCTTGTAGAAATCGCAATTTGTGATTCCCAGAATAGGAAATGCAAATAGGGATTTCCTATTTGCATTTCCTATTATGATGTACCATGCATTTCCAAAATGTTATTTGGACATTTTGGATATGCAATTGCCAACGACTTGAAGCCGGTGGTAACCAGGTGCAATTTTTAAAAAAGCACCTCAAGGTGCTTTTTTCAATTGCAATAGAGCACACACATGCCCCTTACGCATATGTGTGCTCTACAGGTGCACCCCTATTTTTGGGGTGCACCAAGGGGGACCTTTTTCCCATTGCCATCCCTGGTTTTGTATTTCCTAAATAGTGATTTCTTATTTTGAAAACGCTATTTAGGAAATGCAAAACAGGCCCTTTGACTAAAATGCAACAAGATTTCTTAAAACCGATTTCCTAGTAGCGATTCCTAATTAGTAGGAATCGCTATTAGGAAATCGGTATCTCTTTACATAGCATTTTGCATTTCTTAACTAGAGGTTTCTATGAAGTCTCTATTTAAGAAATGGAAAATTGCATTTTCGTACACCTGGCCCTAAATCCCAGTCATTTTTTGCTTTCAACAATGGTTGGAGTGCAGTCAAAACCATTTGTAGAATCAGTGCTTTTTTACGCACTAGGCCAAATGACTAGCCAGAGAGTAAAACTGATGACCATTCCCTTTGCAGCTCAGACTAATTTTGACAGAGTTTATGGGCCCTGCCCAACATTCCTGAAGTGTACTCCTATCAGTGAAGCATCTCTCTCACCCCAGCAGTAATCCATAAGAGCCTTATGCCAGCACACAGAGTGCCAGCCAGCAGGAGACCGTGAAAATGACTAGCAAAGCCACAGTCCAGCTAGGCCAGCATCATCAAGGACACACACAGATCACAACACCTGGTGGTGGCACAGCCCGCAGTCACACTCCCTTCACCAATTAATCCGTTAAAGTGCCTGCGCTCTGCACCATCTTGAGACGAGGACCACACCTGTTTCACACAGTCAGAAATGGACCAGGTCCACAAACTCCTATCTGTGTACCTTATGAAGTGCACCTACCCGCTCACCTCGGATTGTGAACCTCAAACTTTATCAGCTGGAGTACAGGCAGGGGGCACTGCTGTGGTGCCCCACTGGGCCGGTAACATGCATAGAGAAACGTAAGACAAGACAGCAGTGTACTGCTTCCCGCATAGTGCCACTGGACACCTCTGCTTCATGTGGGTTGTAGAACACAGGACTATTTCTTTGCTGGTGACCTGTCTGTTTAGGGCTACAACCACCATAGATACCTAAAGTACTGCTTTGATGTGTGGATGGCACCGGTAGTAGTTCTGTGTTTTTGGAACTCAGGGGTCCACCCGTCGAGTTGGCAGTAAGAAGAGAGACTATCCAAGCAGAGAAGGGGTATGTGGAAGCCAAAGCCACTGTCTAGGAGTGGATAGAGCGGACACTAGAGGAGTTGGCTCCTACTGTCACTCACAAGAGATATTCCTAATCATTCTCTTCATTCCTTCATCAATCCTTATTTATTGTCCCTACTGTTTTCTGGAAGTCCTTTTTTTCCAACCTTCCTTCTTTCTTGCTTTCTTTGCCCCCTTTTTCCATTCCATCATTCTTTCCATTATTTTGCGCCTTCTCTCTACCCTACTTTCTTTGTTTGCTACCTCTTTTCATTCTTTACACTCTCTCACTCAATTTGCCATTAATTTTTCTTTGCCAATTTAATCTAATTTGTCTTTCTCATCCCCTTTACCTTCTTTCCTCACCCACACCCCGTGGCCCACCAGGCAGATTTCACATGGCACCTTGCTTTCCTGAACGGAGGTATAAACTTTTTCTCCCATCTTGTAACATAGGGCATGAAAACATTTTAATCCGGCCTAGCAGCACCTCCACTGCCAGGGCCGGCTCCTTCGCAATGGCGAAGGAGAGTTGCCTCCCTTGCTGAGCCAGCAGCTGAAAAATAAAACAATATTTTAATATTGTTTTATTTTTTAGCTGGTGGCTCAGCCAGCAGGTGAAGGGAGGGGCAAGGCTGGTCCATGGGAGTGGGGAGGAGGTGGAGTGGAGTCAGTGTGCACTAACTGCGAATGTTAGTTTGGCCGGCCTTCTTAGGCTGGCCAGCCAAACTGACATGCATACTTAGGTTTCTCCAACCTCGCTGTGTTATAACTGGGTTGGAGAAAATGCACAGACCACAGGGCACCGTCTGAGCAGAAGAACAAGCTGCTCAGACCAATCCTGCCACTGCTTGCATACTAGGTATAGCATGAGAGCAGCGCCAGGATTTCTGAGGAGCTTGTGCCTGTGTCCCAGGGACGGCTGGGACACCAATACAATTGCAGGAAGAGGATTGAGGCAGGCAGCTGCAAGTACGTTTTTTGTTTAATAATATTTTATTCCCCCCTGTGCTGCTGCCCACAGAAGCTGATAGATTGGTTGCTTCACTATGCCCATGCATCTCACACAATCTGGCATTGCAGGGATGTCTGTTGGGCATGTTTCCACACCCACAATAAACATGTTTCATTTGCAAGACCAAATACAGATGTGTTGTTCATGTGCTGCGACCCCTGGCCTGCCCTTTGTGACCCCTGGTACTGCCTTTGCGACCCTTGTCCTCAGAGGTGGGAAACTCACTTATGGACATCAGCTGGGACTCCACACTCTTTGTTTTCTGTCAGTTATTATTATATTAATAATAAATAATATATTATTTACTATCAATGTAATAAAAATGGGGTACAGTTAGCTGGAATATGCTTTTAAGTGTATGTTGTGTACGTGCTCACGGGTAAAGAGGGTTTATGTGAAAGAGAGGGTATGAAAGTGTGAATTTGTGTGTATGTGTAAATATGTATGTGTGAGTGAAAGTGGAGGTCAAAGGGTGTGTGATGTCATTTCCGCTACTCCTGGCATTTCGGTAAATTGACGTCCATGGTGTTGTTGCCAAGCATATTTCCTAAACGTGAGATGAAACTAGCCCTAATATTACTTTTTCTCCTTCTCTCGGCTTTGAAGTTCAATTAAAAGCAAAACAAGAATAAAGTTCATCACAACGCATCCAGTTGAACTACGGTAACCTGAAAGCAAGCTCCATGCCATTTCTGTGATTTTGTACTATCTTGTTAATCTATTTTATTGCCTATATTCAGTCATGTCCTTTCATTTGAAATAGTTTTCTGCCTTTATACAAAGAATTCCAGCTATATTATCTTGTAAATAGTCTATTCCTCTTCTCATCCATTAAATTTCATTTTCTGCAGAACAACACTGATGCATTTATTAAACTTTGTAGTTTGCTGGGGTGCTTTACAGACGTTTTGCCGATTTTGTTTTTTAATTGACACACATTTGATCACACTATTGTTTCTAGAAAGATTTCCTACTAAATATGTGGCAGATTTATCATAGGACTTATATACTTTGCAAGTCAGCTGAATTGGACACATCAATCAGATTATATTAATGTAGCTTTTAAAGACAACTATGCTCAAAGCACCGATGTTTTCTATGAAAATAGAGATGAGAAGCTAAACTGCACAATGTGTGACTGAAATACATAGGTTGAAATCAAGGATTGCCCATTAGTCCAAATTGTGTGATCCTGAGCAAATAGGTTTGTGTCACTGTAACTGACTGTCCTCGACTATGAATAAATCTGCTGAGAGCCATCTATCAATAGTGTAACAGGTGTACTGGTAGGGGACCTAAAGGTCTAAGATGCATAGGACACCACAAATATGGATTTTTCTTTTACTACCAAATCAATGTATCTTGTTTGCATTAGGGCGTCTGGCATGCCTGATAAGTCAGAGCAGAGAGGTCACCCTACTCCAATTTTTTTTTAAAAGCATAATATTCCTCCAAACAATAATATTTTTTTTAATGTATATAATGTGCGTCAAAAATGTACCTGTGTCTTTCCTCTTACAAAGCAAAGATTTCCAGGCATTCTTTCTTAAATGTTTCTTAAAATTATGTTTGGCTTCTACGAGTTTCAATAAATACCATTCAATGTAATACTATAACGTAATTTATTAAAATTATACTCATCTAAATAAATTTGTGGGGAGCCGAAACAGATATAAAGCAACCCTATACCATATTCATTAAAAAATACCATTATTCAAAATTAATCTTTTCATCTTAGCAAAAAATATTCTGAATCACAAACATATTCAGAATAAAAACACAATCTATATAAAGTGTTCCTGGGAGGATCCGAATCAGTATTTTCCCTCATACTCATTCAATTTACATCGGATCATAGGATTCTCAACTGTTCTCCATCCTTGTAACATAATTGTTCTGTACCTAAAGGATGTATCACCAAGAAACCTTACCACAAACACGTCTCATGGAGGTGAGCGGTTACTTCAGGGCTGTAATGAAAACATGTGTGATGCCAATATTCTCCCTTAGGCCATATTTATACTTTCTTAGAGCCGCATTTGCATA
The DNA here is from genome assembly GCF_031143425.1 of Pleurodeles waltl. Classification (NCBI taxonomy): domain Eukaryota; kingdom Metazoa; phylum Chordata; class Amphibia; order Caudata; family Salamandridae; genus Pleurodeles; species Pleurodeles waltl. Next base: position 92,029,345 of record NC_090448.1, read on the forward strand.
ATTTTGTGACGCAAAAGCAGCGCAAACACAAAATTCAATTGTATTTTCTAAGTTTGCACCGATTTTGCGTAAAAAAAGACCCAAATGTGGCGATATAAAAGTATAAATATGGGCCTTTATGTAAAACAATTATGAACTTTCTTTAAAAAAAATTACATAATGTTTTTATAATTTAACAGGGCATTTCCTGTGTGATTTACTGGAAGAGAGTTTCGATCGTTTCTTGCTTTGGCTCTTAAGACAAAGTCTGTCAGCCAACTCTGACCGAGCTTTTGTGGCTTGCCCAGCCATATGACTGTGTTCTAGTGTAGTTTATATGCAATGCCTAATTTGTAAAAATAAAGAAATAGGTGTATAGACCCACAATTGCACTTAGAATGCTGCCATCCACATCCCCTCAGGCATTGCTCAATTACAGCACTGGTGCCCACTGCTGCCCAGGTGGACAGGTCCCAGACCTGGATTGCAGCAAACAAGCTCCCCTCCTCAGTCGCTAGTTCAGGAGGGTGACTAGTGTACTTTACCAGGCAATTTTCCCCTTTAATTTCTTTCTCTTGACAATTATGCAGATCAGCAACAGAAATTGATGGAACATCTGAAGACCGCTGTAAGACAATACAACCAGTAGTCAGAGGCAGTAGTTCAGTAGAAATCATTCATTAACTTGTAGAAACCCTGAAGAGCAGTATAGGCAGAGAGAGAGATTATTAAATAGCAAGGGAAGATAGAGGAAATCTTAACCAATTACTTAAACAATGCCAAAGGTGCAAAGAGCGATTTTTAATAGTAGAAAATTGATAGTTGCATTGATACTGTATTCATTAATGGTGAGGAATCACCTAGACCAGCGGTTCTTAATCTTTTGATTTCTGTGGACTCCCACTGGTTTGCTATCGGATGCCGGGGTCACCAGCAATTTCTATGATTTGAATCTAAAATAAATACATAAACATAGAATCAAGTATACAAAAAATACAAATTGTGAACTATTTCCAACAATTCCCAATCAAAAAATACGAATTTTTAATTTTAATGGGATGCTCGGAGGCTTTCCGTTTTTTCCTAAAATACAAAGCAATATGCTAGACTCCAACATGTTATTTTGTCTTTTTTCGCAATTAATGCATCCTCTCTTTTCGTTGGTGTATATTAGCCACCAATCACCCATACTACTGTTTGCTGTGTGTATGTGATCCTACAAACCAAGCTAAGGATGCCAACTTAACTTTTAGCCTCCAATTCCTAATTCCTTCACATTTTTGCATTTTACTTTTCTACGTGTAAATAAGTTACTATTATCTGCAAATATTATTTAAACGTCTAAACAGTCACAGAACCCCTAAAATGACGTCGCGGACCCCCAGTGGTCTGTGGTCCACAGGATAAGAGTCCCTGACCTAGAATATAGTCGAGGAACCTCTTTAAATGCATAAGTGAAGTAATAGATGGTCCAAAGCCATCAGCGCTGCAAGGTCACCCAGCCAGTAAGAAGATCCTGACAACTGATAGTTCTAATAAATATTCAGCTTCCACGTAAGCCCACAATCCGAGTGAAAATAAAAACTCTTACCATGACCAACACACTCGAAACATGCAATATTGCTTTATGGTGCTCTAAGTTCAAAACAGGAGGTGTGTGATCCTGAGGCACCAAAAAGGGCCAAGAACATCTTTACCTGGACTAGTAAATGCTTGTAAATATGGTTGTAAGGGTAATTGTAAGGGACAAATCTAGCTAGCCATTAACACTACAGAACATGGGTGTAAACCCTGGTGGCATACATGTCAAGATAATTTACAATGTAGCAGAATGCTTGTGGGTGGTGATTCCTACCACATAGATGCAAAGCTCAATAAGGAGGAATGTATTCAGTTCCTTTCTGAACTTCAGAGGGGTTGGACACTTCTGAGATGTTATTCCACTTCCATGGAGAGTTGGTGGAGAATACCTGTCTTCTGGTTTTCTCCTTTTTTCAGTTCTTTCACACCAGTTCCTCGATGTCCTGGGTACTTGTCATGGCATGTCAGCCTGAAGTGAGTAATTTCTCATCCATATATGCCAGGGTGCCACTTCTAGTGGCATTGTATGTGATGCAGCTGGTCGTGAAAATGATGCAGGCTTGTTTCTACTCAAAATATCCTCAAGCAATTGTAAGCCTCTGGGATAGCCGCATCAGAAAAACCTACCCACAATCAAAGAAAACGACTGAATATTTCCATGGAAGTTTATTTCACCCAGGCATGCTTACAAATCTACTTTATTTTATCCACTGCTGTTTTCAAGAATTTGCCTTGCAATTTGTGCTAATGATAAATAACGATGCATCAACACTTTTGAACATCAACGAAGACCTACAGCCGGGGTTTCACAAAGGCATTTTACCCGAGCTTCCCCATATATTAATACGACCCCAGGCATTGCAATAGGTGTAGCCCCTGCCTTTGTGTCAGACAAATTTGTTGTCATACCAACTGAACCATATGAGCTAGAAATCTTAAGTTATTTAGTTAGTTAGACTGCAGGCTATCACATTTCCAGCTTACTATGATGTAAGTGTGTCATAAACACATTCAGTTTAAAAACAGTATATTAAATGGGCAATTGACCTTTGATGATTGTACTAGCTTTGTGTTAGATTATGTCTGGTACCAACCACCACATCACTATGAGTTAGGCCCTGACTGGTCATCTACCATTCAAGCGTCAAGGCATATTGAGAGTCCAGTCTAACTACTGTATTTCGAGCAAACAAAACACTGAAATAATAGTGTCACCAAGCAGGATCTCCTTTAAAACTTGCAGGTGCACCCTACAACCAGCAGTTTCTGGGATGAAGCCAGAGACAATTTTGCTTTGGAGAGCCTAGTCTGGAGGTTAATTATGAGCCTGAGTTGGTGACAGATTGAACTAAAAGAAACACTGCAAAGGTCTGTTTTTGACAATGTGTTCACAGTTTTGAATCCCGATAGGTCCAATCAGCCTTTCATAGTCCAAGGTCGGTAAAGTGAGTGCTACTGAGTTGGGTAATATTAAACGTCTATTTTATAGCATGAAACAAAACAACCTGAGGGTGAACTGAGCTGTACAAACAGCCAGTAAGTATGTGGTGGCTGGATGAGTTGTGCTGTGTGAACATCTCCTTGATTACCTGACATGTGTGTGCAGTTATTTGGTGCCTGATGGAATAATCTTTGATCCAGTTCTTAAAAGTGCCATTTTATATCACTGTACTAATAACGCACGTTTCCCAAACCAATGTACTTAACTTAAAAAAGACAAGCAGTCAAATCATGCGCTTCATTGAGGTGTTAATAAAACAAGCTGTGATAGGCTGGTCGTGAGTTCAAATCCAGCAAGTTCGACTCATCATCCCCATCCTTACCAGGTGTTTAAACTGAGCACCAATTACTTGGTTGATAGTTGGGACAGGACTGCCCACTGCATAGCACTATGGATGAGCAATCCAGCTACATGGTATGTGGCATCCTGACATTTTTCTTTGGGCCGAGGATGCATGACAATCATATGCTCTTCCTGTGGCTTATGGATTCCTCTAAATCATGAAACCCATAGCTTTGCTCCGTGGGCTGGAGCGGCACACCAAGTGCATCCTTGAGCTGACTATTGTCTGTGTCCTGCGGCACATACTTTAATTGATGGTAAAAACAGCAACCCTATGTTTTCAAACTGACAGTCACAAACAGGCATTTTGCACAAGGGTGTGAATCCCACCCATGTAAAGTTACATTTGAATGTAGTGCACAGACTCTGTGCTAACATCCAGATCAGTATGCATGTTTACTGTGTGCATGTGATTCTTTTTTCGGGGACCCATGTTACTTGTGAATGTAAGCTTTAGCAAACCTTGGGGATCCATTCTGGATGGCTTCAAAACGTACATGAAGCTTCCTTCCTGAGCTGGAAGGAAGAGTCCCATACAGAGAAGTGTGTGAGAATGGAAACAGGGATGATTTAGAAATGCAGCAGTGACCATTTGGTGTAGGGCTAGTAGAGTCTCTCTCTGAGCACTGACATTAGGATTGATAGTGGGCGGGAGGGTGAGTCAACAGATTATTTTCAGGTGTAAAGGGACTATTTCAGGCAGACCTGCACTTTTGTTTTCCCACAGTGCTGCTCCCAAGGACTGTTGACAGCCAGATGCAGAATTTCACACTTGATCATTCCGATAATGTGGGTGCTGCTGTTGTGGTTGCTCCAGTTGGAGGCACCTATCATCACTAATAGCTGACAATAGCCTCGCCAGGGGCAAAGAGATTTAAGAGGGCCTAGCGCCAATTTAGCGCCACCTTAGCATAGTTTTTTTAATGCTAAGGAAGCACTAAGGTGGCCTTTTCCTTGCGTCATATTCAGAAATCCATGCATTGCACCTCTTTGTAACCCTGTGCACTACATTATGTCTGCACCAGGCATAATGTATGCAAAGGGGGCATTCCCCCATTAGGAGGAATACAGAAATGGCTCAAAGAAATCCAAGAGAATTCTAAGCGTCATTTATTTCGGCACTTTTAACGCCTGTTCAGAGCAGGAGTTAAAAGGGGGCACACCATTGTTTACAATGAGCCACTATGTACTGTTCAGGTTTAGCTCCAAAACTATGTTTATTATTGTTTTCTTCTAAAAGGGGGCGAGGCCACGGGCGATGACAAGGACTGAGGGGGAGTGCACAACACACCCTCAGTGTGCATGTATGTTTGCCCGGACGTCTCGGGACAACCAAACACACATGCTCACTGTGTTCTCTCCAGCTCTGCACTTTGTTGTCGCATTGGAGAGAGCAGGCACAGGCTCCCAGTTTGCCAGGGAGCACCTTAGCTTGGCACTCTGACCAATCCACATGCTGCATGACAGCGTTCAAATTGGCTGCAGGGCAGGCTGGGAGATGGTGCCTGGGGCTTCAGTGAAGGCAAGAGGAGCGGTGCAGTGGTGGCGGCAGCGAGGTACGTGGTTTTTATTTTGTAAAATTATTATTTTTTCTACACCCCGTCACGCACCATCCCGCCGTTTAATGCGCCATGAGCCGCTCCTTCCAGAGGAGCTGTAGAACAATGCAAATATTCTGAAGGCAGGTCTGTCCCTGCTTCTAGTTCAAGTATCTCAGAAATGTGCTTATCACACTCAGGTGTCAAGATTCAGGAAAGGCTGATAGCTGTTGGACTCTAACAAGTGCCTTATTCATTAAAATAAAATGAATTGGGGCAGAGCTAACCGGTGACGGAAATGGCGGCGCACATGTAGAGCTCCATCTAGTCGGCCCTCGTTGCTGCACTTCTCCACTTCATGGGGAGGTGTGGCAGCTAGGGGCATTTGAAAGTGATAGGTGGAAAAGTTAGGAATGACTTTTAAATAGAAAGCAAGCACTGTCTTTTCTTTTACTTTCACCTTGTCATTATTTTATTGACACTCTGTACCCTCATGATGGAGGCCACATTACACCCATTTTCACAGAATCACAATTACAGCTGGAATACGTGACCAGTAGCCTGTGCTCTCTCTACAGAGAGGCCAAGTATTGGATGGCCATGTATTCTGAGCATGTTTTGACCAACTGACAGGCACTGTGAGAAACTTGCAGTGCCTTCAGCCTCAGCTCCAGAGATCTCAGTCGCAGCATAAACACTAGTGCTGGTGTGACTTGGTTCAAAGTATTTGTGATAAAAAGTAAAAAAACTGCTTTGATGCGTAGCGCCCTGGGATTCTTGTGCTGGGTCACATTTTTAGGTCGAGCGTGCAAGCACTCTTACATATTTTAATATATCTGCATGCTTTTAACCACACCCACTGATGCCCATCACTATCACTTGTTCATGGGCTTGTCTTTCAAAAATCGTTTGTTATCATTGGCACACGCTTTACTTTTGTCCCTCCTTGGAGGAGTTTTGTTACCACTTTGGCCATCAACCCTGTCACATGGATAATTGCACGTTTGCCGATACTTTTGACTGCGAGCAAACTTATTTTTCCTTTTTTGTCTCTCCTTCGCACTCACGCTTATGAGGGCCGTGGTGCTCTTAATTAGCTTGCTTATGTCAACTGTTTTACTTTTTATTTTCAATTTATGTGGCAATAAAAGTCCAGTTAGGAATTTACATCGCTAATAGCTCTAACTCGAGCAAACGCGAGACACAGTGCATTGCAAATGATTGTTTATTTTTATAATGCAAACTAAACCGGAAGGTGTTGATGCGCTTCACAGGAGCACTAGTTACTTTAGACAAAGTCACATTCATTTTTGTTTTTATGAACGAGGAGATTTGCCCAGAATCACAGGATGAAGTGGTGATGACGAAACTTACAGATACTGCTATCCGGTGTCTCGAGATCATGACGATGTGTTCTGACTGAGAGCAGCCGAGCCTGATCAAGTTCCAAAGGGAGGGAAGAAAGGTGGATGATTTCCTTACAAAAGCCAACAAACCTACCCAATCTTGGAGCTGCTCTCATGCTGATCTCAGCATAAGGGAAGCAACAGGATTGGTTGGAGCAGACTAACCCAGCACTCCTTTTGAGACCAGGCACCTGTGTCTGCAATCCCTGGCTGTTTAAAATAGCTCGGATTGGTGCAGTCTGAAGTGTGCTTGTTGGGCTGGGTGTCTCAAGACAGCCAGCCAATCCGACATGAGCACTCCGCACTTTAAACTTTAGGCAAGTCATCCTTGCTGCTGACAATCAGTAGGAATCACCCTGCCTTCACACTTGAGCTAGAACAGCAGCACTTTGTAATGCAATGGTAATGACCATCGTATTAATTTACGTTTGCAGCTGTGCTTGCAGCAGGCGGGATGATGCTCCTCTGCCCTAAAGGAGGAACCACCACTGAGGAGGATGGATGACTGAAAAATGGTGTCACACTGAAGTGTGGATGTTCAGAGCAGGACGAGGCAGAGGACCTTAGCGGAATGCCTGCTCCGTGGCCTGGTTATCCTATTTGGCAGCGGGGGCCTAATACTAGATGGCCTGAGACAGCAGAAGCCCAGTGCTCCTAAAATCCTCTGGCTTGCTCAAGATCTGAAGCCCCAGAGTTCACCTCTTATATTAGGTAACTCATGTGCAAACTGGAGCACCAAAGTGGCAAGATTGTTGGCAGTTGCAGCAGTATTGAAGACCAATGGGGGTAACCTTCATAGAAAGATGACTGCCTAACATCGGCAACGGTGGTCATATTGTGGGTGGATCCAATCCTGCCTCTGCTCCTATACACACCTGAACTCGATTCCATAGGGAAAAAAGCCAACCAATGTTGGAAGGGAATCTGCCATAGTAAAATTACTAAGCGTCCCAATGATTTCAGGAAGCTCTGAGCAACACTGCAGGATAAAAGACTGAGGGCCTCGTTTACAAGACAATGACTAAGCGTGGCACTGCAAGCCAGCTTGCTGTGCCGCGCTTCATAATTTTGAAAGTGCAGGGATATGTTGTATTTACAGAAATATCCCTCTTCTTTCCTCTGCCCTGGTGCCCAAACTGCTGCCTAGCGTCATCGCGGGCACCCTTGAGTCATGGTGGAAGGGTGCCTGCATCGCAGGAATGATGGTTTAAGTGCAGGAAGGGGCACCTTCCTGCATATAAACAATCATTAATGGCATTTTCGTCTTTCTATGTGTGCTGCAGAACGCAACCCACATAGAAAGAGGAATATGGGGAGAAATAATGTTATTTCTCCCCATTGCGCCACTTTAACGCCACCGCTGAGGTGACATAGGAATCTGACGCATTCCCAACTTTGTATATCTGGGAATGCGTCAGATTCTGACAGGTTCCATGGGTGTTGTGTGGGAACACCCACAGCAACACCCAGAGTTATGAGTGAAAGGGGGCCATATGTACAAGGCCATGACAATCCACGCAAGGTGACTTTGCATGGCCTTGTAAATATGGGGCAGCACATTGTGCCACCGGAGTGTACAAAAAACAAAGCTCCGGTGGAGCAGTGTGCTGCTAGGACTTGAGAATTACTGGCATGCCTCAAATAGCTTCACATCAACCTGACCCTCACAGACACATTTAAGGAAAAAAAAACAACACAGGCCCCATGAATACTGAACAATATAGAGTGTGTTTTGCTCTCAAGAAGATCAAAGAAGAGGGAAAAAGGAGTAAACTGGAGTGACTGATTGACAAATGTTAACCATAGTACAGGGATATTCAACGTAAAGACACCTGAACTCAGCCAGTCTACTCTGTGAGCTGAACCCCTAGAGAACTGCAAGCACAAAGAGCACAGGTGTTTCCCCATACAATTGCTCAGTTATGGCAGGGGGTCCAGTCATTCAAGGAATTCACTGTCACTGTCCTCAAGAGCAGACGACAACTTGTGACGGAGGACCTGTAACCATGATCCAGCAGGCGTAGTTTCTCTTTCAGGGCTGAGGGGCTGCGCCTCTCTGAAATCCCTACACATTCATGTAAAAAAATATGAAATAGATCTATTTGTTAAGAGATACAATTGTATCGCTAGACAAATCAATGCATTTAAGCCTGGGCTATCTGTCACCGGGCTGCCTTCCCTGCTTCGCTTTGAAGCATGAGACAGAAGCCAAGCAATAAATCAACTTTCTACACTGTGACGCATGACGCAGGGCTGACTGCTCTAAAGCCCTTCATTTCCATTGTGGTCTGTGGCAGTATCCACTACAGGCCAGTGCGTCTGAGTCTAAATCCCTGCGTGAGGGCAGCCATCTGTCATTAACAGGCATAGATCCCACCCTGTCCCCATTCGTCACGCAGGAGGAGTGGATGGAAGCATGTGTGATTTAGGGGGTCATTCTGACCCTGGCGGTCATGGACCGCCAGGGCCAACGACCGCTGGAGCACCGCCAACAGGCTGGCGGTGCTCCCATGGGCATTCTGACAGTCAGATACGGGAAACTGGCGGTGTACCGCCGGTTTCCCGCTGCCCTGGGGAATCCTCCACGGCGGCGCAGCTTGCTGCGCCACCATGGGGATTCCGACCCCCTTACCGCCATCCTGTTCCTGGCGGTTTTGGCAGCCAGGAACAGGATGGCGGTAAGGGGTGTCGTGGGGCCCCTGCAGTGCCCATGCCTAAGGCATGGGCACTGCAGGGGCCCCCTAACAGGGCCCCACCAAGATTTTCAGTGTCTGCCAAGCAGACACTGAAAATCGCGACGGGTGCAACTGCACCCGTCGCACCCCTTCCACTCCGCCGGCTCCATTCGGAGCCGGCATCCTCATGGAAGGGGGTTTCCCGCTGGGCTGGCGGGCGGCCTTCTGGCGGTCGCCCGCCAGCCCAGCGGGAAACTCAGAATAACCGCGGCGGTCTTCTGACCGCGCAGCGGTATTCTGGCGGCTCCCGCCGGCCCGGCGGTTACCGCGGCCGGCAGGAGTCAGAATGACCCCCCTAGTGTCTTATCTTTGGAAATGGTAATTTTTATCCTGTATTCTTTTTGTACTGAGACCCCTTGTCATGCTAACCTCCCCATGTGATGCCCCAGGCCCTGGCTGCAGATCAATGGCTCCTTTAGAAGTGGAGGTGCTGTTTTTGTTCCTCATGAAATTGTTCCAAATGACGAGTCCCCTTGCAAAATGGATCCAACTATCTGAGTCAAGCACAAGGGGAGAAATACATGCTTACAGTAAAGGCAGTTATCAGCTGTCTGGCATTAAAACTGGACCTATCTTCATGCCCTTAAAATTATTGCCACAAACATGCTAAACAATGTATGTAATGTGTGTCAACCATTTAGTTCCTCTTATTTCACATGTTTTACTTAATGTTGAATTCCCCAAGAGAGTTAGCTGTTTCACCATGTTGTGTGCATTGTATTACTATTGCATAGTGCATAGTTTGGCTCATGCCACGTATTTAAAAGTGGCTTTGATTGAGAGCGCTGGTGTTGAGGCTGAAGGCAAAGCAAAGTGACTGACAGTGGGTTGGTCTCTCTGCAGAGCACACAGAACAATGGTCATGTATTCCAGTTGCAAATGAAATTCAGTGTAAATGTGTGTGAAGAGGTGCGTAGAGGCCAAAATCTATAGAAGGCAAAAGCAAAATAAAATAAAGTGCTGAAATGTGATTGAGTGCAGTGTATGTTTGGAGTGGGAAAATGAGGGAGATGCGAGGGAGTGCAATTAGGGGAGAGGGAAAAGAGGGTGCTGAAGAGGAAAGAGAGGAGGTTGAAAATGTGCAGATGGAAGAGATGTGAAGAGAAAATGGGGACACATATTCAACGAAAGGCACACACAACTAAAGGCCATACTCCTTCCATAGGCCTCAATAATATTTAATTAACAGTCTCACAATTTCAGAATTGAAACATTTCCAATGTGAATTATTAAGAAATAATCATTTTTGTTACTCATTTATCTTAAACAGCTAACAACCATTGACCAAGCCAATAGTACTGATAGGTTTTAGGTGTATGTCAGTTGTTGTGTAACAGTTCTGGCTACAATAACATCTCAGAGAGAAACCAAAATACAGGCCGGATGGCACACTATAGGAATCACATACATTTATTTCACATGTTACCTTTTAGAGAGCTCCCACTTTTTTCATCCCACTTAAAGATCTGTCTGCACATATTTCTGTATGATTGCTTGCAGCAGCAGCTGTGGGTGCTTCCCAATGCCTGGTTAGAGCATTTTCTTCCAAAGCTGATGCCACATGCAGTGCAAGACACTGTGCAAGCACACACATCAAAGGGCCTCAAGTTGTCCCGTTGTACAATTTGCACATTAAAGTAACAGTTGAACATAATAACGCAGCAAGATATGGGGCAGTTTTTAATGTTTTTATTTCAAGACTATGGGGGTCATTCTGATGTTGGCGGGCGGCGGGAGCCGCCCGCCAAGCGGGAACCGCCAGAAGACCGTACCGAAACAGCCTTCCCACAAGGACGCCGGCTCAGGATTGAGCCGGCGGAGTGGGAAGGTGCGACGGGTGCAGTGGCACCCGTCGCGTATTTCAGTGTCTGCTTTGCAGACACTGAAATACAAGGTGGGGCCCTCTTACGGGGGCCCCTGCAGTGCCCATGCCATTGGCATGGGCACTGCAGGGGCCCCCAGGGGCCCCGCGGCACCCCCTACCGCCATCCTGTTCCTGGCGGGAGACCCGCCAGGAACAGGATGGCGGTAGGGGTTGTCAGAATCCCCATGGCGGCGGAGCGCGCTCCGCCGCCATGGAGGATTCTGTAGGGCAGTGGTAAACCGGCGGGAGACCGCCGGTTTACCCTTTCTGGCCGCGGCTGAACCGCCGCGGTCAGAATGCCCTTGGGAGCACCGCCAGCCTGTTGGCGGTGCTCCCGTGGTCGGTGACCCTGGCGGTCTCCGGCCGCCAGGGTCAGAATGACCCCCTATATGTTCCCACTCCTTTTAAACCTTGCTTTCTAACTAAATTAATTTGCTTTCAAATGTACCATTTGTCAATCTTTTTTCATTTTTTTTGGGGGGAGGATGGTTCACCTTGGACCCCACATTTGCCCATTACGCTTGCTTGCTTCACTTGCTACATAAAAGTCATACCCAACATTTACGCCACACCACTTTCAAATGTCACCAGCCGCCACTGTGATCCACCCCAAAAACAATCCACCCCTATTTACCACTCAATTCTTAACTGGCCTACCAACTCCTTTTTATGCAGTTGGTCACAGGAAAGATGTTGAAAGCTCAAAGGGATCAGGACTCCACAGTGCAAGTTTCTGCACGGGATACCATTCTCAAAGAACTGAGAGCCCTCTGGACCATGATAATGTCAATGGATGATTATACTTCAAAGACTTTGCAAGAAAATGCTTCAATGAGAGTGGATCTTGCGGCCTTCAGTTCCAGACTCACAGCTTCAGAGGGCAGAGTCACTGCCATGGAACAGAAGTTAAATACCTTCACCAGCTGGAAGCTGGATCACTAGTGAAATGAAATGATAACATCGATAGAGGACAGAAAATGGAGAGATAGCATATGTTTTTTTCTGGTATCCTGGAGAAAATGGAGGTGGATAATATGATGGCGTTTATGTTTCAGTTAATTCTGTACCCCACTAAACTAGAGTTCCATCTTCTGTGTGAGTTACAAAGGGTACATACTCACCAAAGCCAATGAAAGCCCCCCTTGAGTGACAGTATGCTTTTTGAGACACCAGCAGGCAATGGAAGTGATCCAACGTATTAAAAAGGCATGGCCCTTTCTTCCTTAAGGAGCATAAAATATATATAAACTAAGACTTTTCTAAAAAAAAATGCTCAAACAGAAACGGTTTCCAGCTCAACAACAATGCCTGAAATGCATGGACATTCACTTTGGCCTGTTGGACCCTGCAACAATGCTAATTACCAAACAGGGGCGCACAACGGAATTTGATGATACTAGAAAACTTGAGAAGTTTCTCAACACCTTGGGCATGGATGACATAGACACAACCTACCCAACAGACCAGAGGTTTCTGCCCATTCAGGGGGACTGAAGGTTAAAAATAACAGAACACAACAAGAGAGGGACCGGATGAATGTGGGCACAAGGAACTGGTCATTCGGCCCAACTCACAGGTGTAAAGATTGACTGCTCCCAATGAGAGATAAATGTAGATCCCCCTTAAAGGCATATTGAACTATCTGCAAAACCAAGCTCCCTATATAGCACATCAAGTTCCAAGGTCACTTTCTTAGACTTTCTCTGAGAGAATGCGGGAGGGTAGTCCTGGACAGAGATTTCAGGTTGCTACACCACTTCTGCTATGAATGGCATATTTGTGCCTAACTGAGAGTATATTGAGGTAGCAGTCCCTTCAAATGAGGAGTATCCACTCTTAGGCAATTCTCTGCACACCGATGGCATTCCTTTCAAAACCAGCCCTTCTCCTCTTTCAGGACATACCGAAGATCACACACATCTGTGGCAACCAGTGGGCCGGCACCCTTTGCACCCGTTGTTCAAACAAGAGGCAGCTGGTACAATCTTACCCATTTTGCAATGCTGGTTTAAGGGTTCACCTTCTTTTAACCACTGCTTGATTTGTAAATACAAGCGTGCCTGTGCCCAGAACTCTCTTTTGAAACATGTGGCTCCTGCATTTAAATGTGCGAGACATCTTGGGCTTCTTTAATCCATTTACAGCTACTCCCTGCCCCTTAAGCTCACACTTGTAGCTTTCTGCTTTTTCCCTTTGTGGCGCTTTTTTGTTTGTTTTTCTTTTCCTCCGCCTTTCCCATATGTGTCTTTTGCTCGCAGTTAATGCCTGATGTAGAAAACTAACTGCCAATCCTCAGAAATTAAGCACTGCTTTTAACTGATACTCGACTCAAGAGTAGTTCCACCCATTGCTATAAGGTGTCTGGCATAACTGTGACTTCCGACTCCACACAGTCTTCGGACACCTCAAATCATTAGATGAGCCCAATCATATACAGACATATTCTAGCTGACATCAAGTTCAATCACTCATTGGTAGACCTCTGGCAAGTGACTCACTCTTCTGTTTATGATAATGCACAGCACACATACTAGGATTGACTATTACCTTTCCACAACCACCCTTCTATCATACATTGAAGTGGTGTTGATTGTTCCATATGACACTTCCGACCACAATTCTGTAATGCTTCAGCTAGCATTTAGCCCCACATGGCCAAAGGCGTTTTAACACATCCAGGTTCAAAACTTCAAAAGCCAAACATAAAGTACAAGATCTAACATACAAATAACTGAAGGGGAAAAGCCACTCAGTGACCTCCTCTCATGTGTCAGGGGAAATAGGGAAGGTGAGTATCCGAACGAAAATGATGCACAGTTCAGCACTTGCAAGGCATATGCATTAGAACACCAAGGCCCATATTTATACTTTTTGGCGCAAACCTTATTAATTAGCACAGATTTGCATCAAAAAGTTTAATGCGGGCTACCGCCATTCCAAAGCACCAGCTGGGCGCCTTATTTATGGAATGACGGTAGCCGGCGCTGCAGCCTGCTTAGCGTCAAAATAAATTACGGTAACCGGGCAGCGAAGGCGAAGGGAAGACTGGAGGTTGTGCACCAAAGAATGGTGCAAGTCAGGATAGAGTAAAAAATATTGGCTCTAACCTGACTAGCTTCATTTTTTGACGCACAAACCCCAAGGAAATGACTCCTGTTTTAGCAAAGACAGGAGTCATGCTCCCCTGTCCAATGGCCATGCCCAGGGGACCTGTGTCCCCTGGGCATGGCCATTGGGCACAGTGGCATGTAGGGGGGCCCAAGTTAGGCCCCTCATGCCACTTCTATGTAAAAAAAAAAATACTTACCTCTACTTACCACAGATGGGTCCCCTCATCCATGGGTGTCCTCCATGGGTGGGCAAGGGTGGCAGGGGGTGTCCCTGGGGGCAGGGATGGGCACCTGTGGATTGCTTCCATGGTCGGAGACCATTGAAATGAACCGACAGGTCCCTTAACGCCTGCCCTGACCCAGGCATTAAAAAATGGCGCTAAATCGGTTTAGAGTCCTTTTTTAAGGCCCTCCCCCTCCTGTGCGTCATTTTTGCACGGGAATATAAATAAGGCGCAAATGCCTTTGAGTAATTTTTTGCCCGGGAATGCCTACCTTGCATGTCATTAAAGCAAGGTAGGTTTTCCACGGGGAAAAAATGACTCTCACTCCTTTAATTTGGCGCTAGACGGGTCTAGCACCAAAGTATAAATATGGAGTTAAGTTTTGCGCCGAATTTGCGTTAAAAAAATTATGCACATTCGGCGCAAACAGAGTATAAATATGCCCCCAAATATCCCAATTGATTGCCAGACACAGTAAAACACACTCAGAGAATGCCTACAGAAAAATGTGAACTTAATGAGCTATTTACATTCCAAGCTAAAAAAAAAAACATTGGCTTATCATTTGCAACTTCAAGCAGCCTCCTGTACTATTGCTGCCATTAGAAATAGACAGTTGCGGCTCGCAGGGATTACAGGGGCAGGGCGTTGCGCGTGGGGGGGATTAATATTATTATTTTTTAAAACATACTTGCACGCCACACAGCCGATCCTCCATCTCCTCAGCAGCAGGCAAGCATTAGGATTGGCTGGGAGCACCAAGCCAGGGTGCTCCCAGGCAGACTGGGACCCTGTGACTGCTCTCTCCAGCCCGTCAGCACAGTGCACTCTCCTCACTGCTTGTCATCCCCAACTCCCCACCCTTTAACAGCGAAAGGATAATAAACTTAGGGCCTTATTTATACTTTTTGGTGCAAAACTTCACTAAGGCAGTTTTGACCCAAAAAGTTTTGCACCGGCTTGCACCATTTTTTAGCACCAGCTGGGCACCATATTTATGGAATGGTGCAAGCCGGTGCAAAGGGTAGGCTAGCTTAAAAAAAAATGACGTTAGGCAGTTTTGAGTCAAAATAAATGATTCTGACCAGATTAGCATCATTATTTGACGCTAAGGGGCATATTTATACTCTGTTTGCACTGAATTATCGTCATTTTTTTTTAACTCTAATTCAGTGCAAAACTAACTCCATATTTATACTTTGGTGCTAGACCCGTCTAGCACCAAATTTATGGAGTTAAAGTCATTTTTTGGAAGTGGAAACCTACCTTGCCTTAATGAGATGCAAGGTAGGCGTTCCCGTGCAAAAAAATTACTCTATGGCCTTAACACCATATTTATACTCCCTTGTAAAAATGGTGCAAGGGAGGGAGGAGGGGTCAAAAAATGGAGCAAAGCTTGCTTTGCCCCATTTTTTAAGACCTGGGTCAGAGCAGGTGTTAGGGGACCTGTGACCCTATTTCCATGGTGGAACACCATGGAATAAGCACAGAGGTGCCCTCCCTAGGCCCTAGGGGCACCCCACCCACACTAGAGGGACTGCGAGGATGGGGGACCCCATCCCAGGTAAGTACAGGTAAGTGCATTTTATTGCCCTGAAATGGGCCCCCATACATGGCACCGGGTGCAATGGCCATGCCCAGGGGACCCCTGTCCTATGTGCTGGCCAGTTGGGGGGTGGGCATGACTCCTACCTTTTCTAAGACAGGAGTCATGTGGCATGGTAGGTTTAGCACCATAAAATGATGCTATTGGTTAGAGTCATTTTTTTTTACTCTAACCTGCCTAAAGCCATTTTTTGGTGCTAAACCCTCTTCTTCTATACTGCCAGCCCCACCGACTAAAGTCATTTTTTTAAACTCTAGCCTACCCTTTGCACCGGCTTGCACCATTCCATAAATATGGTGCCCGACTGGTGCAAAGAAATGGTGCAAGCCAGTGCTAAACTTATTGGTGCAAAACTGAGTTAGTGCAGTTTTGCAGCAAAAAGTATAAATAAGGGCCAATATTTTGTAAGTTTGCGCCACTTTTGTGTCATAAAATGACGTTAATGCGGTGCAAAAAAAGTTTAAATCAGGGCCTTGGTGCTAGATAAATATGGAGTTAGTTTTGCACCGAATTAGAGTAAAAAATAATGACACTAATTTGGTGCAAACAGAGTATAAATATGCCGCAGAGTATAAATATGCCCCTAAATATGGCGTTAAGACCATAGAGTCATTTTTTTCACGGGAACGCCTACCTTGCATCTCATTAAGGCAAAGTAGGTCTCCACTTTCAAAAAATGACTTGAACTCCATAAATGTGGTGCTGGAGGGGTCTAGCACCAAAGTATAAATATGGAGTTAGTTTTGCACCGAATTAGAGTTAAAAAAAATGACACTAATTCGGTGCAAACAGAGTATAAATATGCCCCTTAGTTTATTATCCTTTTGTTGTTAAAGGATTTGCAGCAGTTGCTGCTGGAGGGGGGTGATGCTCCTCCGCCATAGAAAGTAAATTAGGAGAGATGCTAACACATCCTAGAGACATTGTACAGGCCTTTTGATCATTTTAGAAACTCTTTACACAGCAGAATGCCCCGGGTCCCAAAAGGCGGAGAAGGATGTTCTCTCTGCTATACCTATATCTAAATTATACCAGAGATGACTCCCCACCTAGCAGAAGATTTCACTGAAGAGAAAGTGAGTCAGGTTATTGATGAACTACCCACCTACCAGGCCCTAGGTATAAACAGCTACCCAGCAGAATACTACAAAATGAACAAAAATAATTGGTTCCCCTTCTATGTACGATGTTTAATGCAGTTCAGGAAGATTCCCCCACTCACGGATGCCAATGAAGAAAGGATGATAGTTTTACTCAAGCCAGATAAAGACTATGTGAAACCTGTAGACCAACCTCCTTAATAAATGTTGATCTGAATATCCTGCCTAAAATCTTAATACAGAATAAAGGATGTATTACCATCATTGATACATAGTGACCAAGTAGGATTCCTTCAACACTGATGGGCCTCTCGCTTAAGTCTGAACTGACACAGGATAGAAACGTTTAGTGTCACTAGATGTGGAGAAGGGCTTTGATCAAGTGAAACGGGGCTACTTATTTAGACTGCTAGACCCCATGGGTCTCGGTTAAAAAGTTCCTATCCAGTCTCAAATAGCTCTAGACCAATCCCAGGGCATAGATTCTTGCAGTGGACATTCTTCATAGCCTTTCAAACTCACCAGAGGAACAAGGCTGGGATGCAAGCTCTCCACATTGCTACTTGCCCTCAGACTTGAGCCATTAGCAATCACTATCAGATAGCATCAAGGGATTTAATTTAGAACTACTCTGCGGGGGAGCTAAAGCCATTACTTTATGCTGATGCCCTCTTATTGACCCTTTCCATGCCAAGATCTTCTCTCTTGCTGCTCACGTCTTTGATTTCACAGTTTTAGATCTTTTCTAGTTACCAGGTTAACTGGGAGAAATGTTCATGCCACCGACGCACACCTCCATCATACCTGCACTAGGGTCTCATCCTTTCAAATGGAACCCAACTAATCTAAAATACTTAGGAATCCTAATCAACTTAGGTCTTTCCAATACTGTGGATGATAATATGCAGCCCTTATTGACCAGGATCCAATGTGATGTGCCTTCAGCTTATCTTTACAGAGTAAGACGCTGTTAGAAATGGGGTTTTTGGTTGGCAGTCAGGTTACCCCCTGTCCAAGCAAAAGCCCTCACTCTAGTCAGGGTAAGTCACACACAATCCAAGATTATCCTGTGCCCACCCTCTGGCAGCTTGGCACGAGCAGTCAGGCTTAACTTAGAAGGCAATGTGTAAAGTATTTGTGCAATAAATCATACAATACCACCATATAGTACCACAAAAATACACCACACAGTGTTTAGAAAAATATATAATATTTATCAGGATAATTGTAGGTCAAAAAGAATAAAGTTGCAAAGTGAAATTGTAGAGTTATCACTGAAAAGTGATATAAAGTGTCTTAAGTATTTAAAATGTAAACAAAGTCTCTTTCAAGCACAAGTACCTGGTTTGGAGTGGAAAATCTCCTCAGAGGGCCACAAAAGAAGGGATGCGTGGAAAAAGGGTGTGTGCGTCGATTTCTCCCCAGCACACACGGACTTGCGTCAATATTTTTCACGTGGGGAAGTCGTGCGTCATTTTCCAGCGCGCGGACAGTCTCTTTCTGTGGATCGCGGGGATTACCAGATGTCCCGGGTCTGTGCGTGGATTTTCCTGCTTGTTTTCCGGCTGCGCGTCGTTCTGCGGGGCTGCGCGTCGAAATGACGATCTCACGCCAGGCGTTGCGTCGATTTCTCCTCTAGAGGTTGGGCGGCGTTGTGCTTGCGAAGCCGTGCGTCGAAGTTCCGGTCGTCCCGAAGGCGTCGTGTCGATCAGCGTCGGTGTGCGGCGTTTTTCTCGCCGCGGAACAAGCTGTGCGTCAAAATTTTCCGCGCACGGAGCGTCCAAGTGAAAAAGAGAAGTCTTTTTGGTCCTGAGACTTCAGGGAACAGGAGGCAAGCTCTATCCAAGCCCTTGGAGAGCACTTTCACAGCCAGACAAGAGTTCAGCAAGGCAGCAGGCCAACAGCAAGGCAGCAGTCCTTTGTAGAAAGCAGACAGGTGAGTCCTTTGAGCAGCCAGGCAGTTCTTCTTGGCAGGATGTAGTTTCTGGTTCCGGTTTCTTCTCCAGCAAGTGTCTGATGAGGTAGGGCAGAGGCCCTGTTTTATACCCAAATGTGCCTTTGAAGTGGGGGAGACTTCAAAGAGTGGCTAAGAAGTGCACCAGGTCCCCTTTCAGTTCAATCCTGTCTGCCAGGGTCCCAGTAGGGGGTGTGGCAGTCCTTTGTGTGAGAGCAGGCCCTCCACCCTCCCATCCCAGGAAGACCCATTCAAAATGCAGATGTATGCAAGTGAGGCTGAGTACCCTGTGTTTGGTGTGTGTCTGAGTGGATGCACAAGGAGCTGTCAACTAAGCCCAGCCAGACGTGGATTGTAAGGCACAGAAAGATTTAAGTGCAAAGAAATGCTCACTTTCTAAAAGTGGCATTTCTAGAATAGTAATATTAAATCCAACTTCACCAGTCAGCAGGATTTTATATTACCATTCTGACCATACTAAATATGACCTTCCTACTCCTTTCAGATCAGCAGTTACCACTTCAATACTGTATGAGGGCAGCCCCAATGTTAGCCTATGAAGGGAGCAGGCCTCACAGTAGTGCAAAAACAAATTTAGGAGTTTTACACTACCAGGACATGTAAACTACACAGGTACATGTCCTGCCTTTCACCCACACAGCACCCTGCTCAAGGGGTTACCTAGGGCACACATTACAGGTGACTTATATGTGGAAAAAGGGGAGGTTTAGGCTTGGCAAGTACTTTTAAATGCCAAGTCGAGGTGACAGTGAAACTGCACACACAGTCCTTGCAATGGCAGGCCTGAGACAAGGAAAGGGGGCTACTTAAGTGGGTGGCACAACCAGTGCTGCAGGCCCACTAGTAGCATTTAATCTACCGGCCCTATGCACATAGAGTGCACATTACTAGGGACTTATAAGTAAATTAATAGTCCAATCAGGTATGATTCAAGGTTACCATGTTTTAAGGGAGAGAGCATATGCACTTTAGCACTGGTTAGTAGTGGTAAAGTGCGCAGAGTCTAAAAGCCAGCAAAAACAGTGTTCAAAAAGTGGAGGGAGGCAGGCAAAAAGTTAGGGGTGACTACCCTAAGGTTGTCAGGTCTAACAGACGCGAGTAGTCAAAATGAATGTGGCACCTAAGTTTAATTACATATTCTCAATGATTCCCATTACATTGCAGAAACAACTCTCACACACTTTTTGTGCATAATTAAATTGTTCTTTTGAAGGGGCCTAGACTGAAAACACACAAGATGCATGCTTGTACCGAATTCCGAATGACTTACCTGGACTTTTACTGACTACCATATCAGCTGTCACAACTTCCTTAGTTCTTTCATAATATTCTTAAAAAAAAAAACTAAAAAAACAAGGTTGGTTCTTGTTAAAGAAAATTGTTAGGTAAAATGGGGTGTTTGAGTCCATTTTATTCGGTGTGGGTAGGCATTCATCTGACACCAAAGAGGAAACTATGCTGGCCAACAAGAAACAGAGTTACACTGTCTACTGTCTATAGTGAACAAATCCAGCAGTGGGAAAGCAAATATGGAAATGGTAACTTATCCATGCTTTTCCAGTCTCTGGTCAGGAGGAAATGGATTCAGGAGCCTTATAGGAGCTGAAGCATTCATCCAGTTCCTCTACTGCCACTGGGGATTGCAGGAAACTCACTTTATGAGGTACTGGATTACCATTCTTCCCTAAGTACCTCTCATGTGGCGGTTGCTTTGCCCTGACTTGTTCTGCTTGGCACTCTCCTCAGTCGATCAACTCCTTCAATTGCCTTCAATTCCTCAGACAAGAGCACATTTTAACTGCTCAGGGCCTGTCTCAGAATACAGGGAGCGAGACAACACGTAGCCTGCATGTGGTAGATTTATGGTCCTCCACATTAACGAGTGCTTGCTTCATTTGGTTCCCCACTGGTGTATGCATTCCACCCACTGCATTTAATATTCAGAGGCTGTAGAATGCTAAATACACACTGCTCATGAGACCACCTCATCAATCAATCAATCAATCAATAAACCAATCAGCATTTGTAGATCACACCACTATCACCCCTAGGGGAGATCTGGGCGATGTGGTATGAGGTCTCTATCGAGCAGCCAGGTCTTAAGTTTCTTTCTGAAGTCCGCAAGGGAAGGTGCTGTCATTCTAGGTCTTGGTGGAGATGTTGGAGAATGAATGGCCACCGCTGTGGATGCAACAGATGTGGCGGGGGTGCAATGGCTTATGAGGAGGAGTGGAGGTGTCTGGCGGGTTGATGGAGGTTGATGGAGGTTGATGGAGGTTCAGTCAGCGGTTGATGTAAGCTGGTCCTTCATCATGTAGGGCTTTGTAGGCTTGGGTGTAGGATTTTGAACTGTCATCTCTTCTGGATGGGAAGTCGGTGGAGATTTCTGAAGTGGGGGGTGATGTGTGTCCTTTTGGGGAAGTCCAGGATGAGTCTGGCTGTGGTGTTCTGTATGGTCTGGAGTCTTTTGAGGGGATGGGTGGAGATGGCAGAGTAGAGTGCATTGCTGAAGTTGAGACGGGTGGTGATGAGGGCCTGGGTGATGGTTTTTGTGGTGTTGACTGCTATCCATCTGAAGTTTCTGCAGAGCATGCAAAGGGTGTGCAAGCAGGAGGGGGCAACTGCATTGATTTGTTGCTGAATAAGCAGGTCCCTGTCTAGGATGATGCTGAGGTTGCATGCGTGGTCTTTTGGCGTGGGGGTGGGTCACCAGCTGCTGTCCCAAATGGATGTGTTTCTACCAAAGACCAGTAATTATGTTTTGTTGAAGTTGAGTTTGTGGCAGTTGGATCTCATCCAGTTGGCTGCTTTGGCCATGGTGTTGCAGAGGTTTGTTCTGGTGTGGGGGTCGTCAGTGAGTGAGAGGATGAGCTGTGTATTGTCTGCATAGGATATGAAGTTGAGACAGTGAGATCTGACCATGTCTGTGAGGGGGGAGGGGTCATCTAGGTGTTGAAGAGTGTAGGGCTAAGAGACAATCCTTGGGGCATGCCGTATTGATGCTGTTGGATTTCAGAGGTGAATGGAGGCAGCCAGAGTGCATCCTGTAAGGACGGAGTCGATCCATTTGAGGGTGTTCTTTGCATCCCAATGTTGTGGAGTCTGTTGATGAGGGTGTGGTGGGAAATTGTGTTGAATGTTGCAGAGAGGTCGAGGAGGATCAGGGCAGCAGTTTCTACACAGTCAGGGAGTGTTCTGACGTCATCTGTGGCTGTGATCAGAGCAGTCTCTGTGCTGTGGTTGGCTCGAAAACCTGATTGGGAGATGTCGACTAGGTTGTTGTGTTCCAGGTGCTTGGTGAGTTGTTCTAGTACATAGTTCCTATTAATGGAGCACTGGATCATATAGCAGAACCAGGCTGGGCTCAGTGCAACATCCCTACAGTGGTGTCTTGCCCATTTGAATAGGGTATGGTTGCCATCTCACTAGTTTTTATCGGCCTGGCCAGTGTATTTCTGTGGATGCAAGCAAAAAAATGTGACAACCCTACAATAGAGTAGGAAGTTAAAGGACTTCCTCCACTGACCAACACACATGCCATCCACACACCAACCCACAGACACAGCACTGGCAGTGTCTAACACATCCATCCACAACAGCGCCGATACACACACCGACAACACAACTGTAACTACACAGACGCTTCGCCAAGCAATGCCATAGCACACCTCCACAGGACAACACATACTAACAACAACACCAAACAACCAATAAACACAATCACACTGCCATACTACAAAGCATACGTCACAACACACTAACACCACACACAACGCACATGACATAGCCATCACCATACACATGCACACACACACTACAACCACACTAGGGCACACAACTCCACCATTACACATCTCTACACAAGCAATAAACAATTTTGCTACATACATGCCTGTAACAAACACAATCATATCTTAGACACATTACACAGCAATGACAGAGGGACATATGGCAGGGCCACAGCCACAAATGCAGCCCAGGCACAACAGCTGGCACAACCAACACACACACGTCACACACGCACAAGCCAAAGCACACAAACACCAAACTGCCATGTAGAAAGAAAGGCAAGACAGGTATGTAAACTTTGAATCCAACAACATGTGGGGATGCAGTGGCCCATGATTCCACTGAGGCAGAGTCGAGCGATGCCAAGGGGACCAGTGGTTTGGAGGGTGAGGGGAGTACCACGGGGGAGGCAACTACCACTGGAGGTAGTGACTCTGATACCTCCTCCGATGGGAGCTCCCTGGTGGTGACAGACCCTAGTGGGCCCACCCATTCTGTATCATCTTCCGCCAACCCCATGCCATCACCGCCCTCCGTTTGCTCCCTACCGAGTTGCCCGTGCCCGCTCTCCCAGAAGGGGGGGCATCTCCTTCGCTCCAGGCACCTCATCCCCTGCCCCAGTCAGCCGTGCTGCCCTCAAGGAGGAGGCTATTGACCTCCTGAGGAAATTCTCTGTAGGGCAGGCAACCATTTTGAATTTCATCTAGGGACTTGGGTGGGGAGCTACAGGAAGGGCGGTGCTAGTAAGGGTGGTGGCAGACAAAGATGGTGCTGGAGTGGTCCCAGATGGGTCCGCCACCGCCAGGGAATGTCGACTAGAAGAAGATTTTGAAGAAGAGGTGGTAGATCCGGTCTCCCCTGTGGCATTCCCTTCGCCCTCCGTCCCACTGGGTCCCTCGCTGGCACTGGTTCCAGCTTCCTGGGTCCCGTGGGCTGCAGCTTCCCTACTCACCTGTGCACCTTCTCCTTTGCCTGACGATGCTGATGCTGATAGCGAGAGAGGGAGGGAGAGACAAAGAGAGATTGCGGGAAAATGGGTTAACATATAGCTCTCATACACACTGTTTAACTAGCACATCTGTGACAATGCACTCCTGTATTGCAACTCGCACACCTACATCAATATCTAAGTTGGACAGCACAACTGGAGTCATCCACATGATGGCTATCAAAGCCATTTCTGCTGGCACAGCATGCCCTGGATGCAGTATCAATTGTTTGCCTGAATGCACATCATACCTCTCCATGCCCCTATTACCCATTGGATGTCCAGCTGACTGAACAAACCACTTTTGGCCACTACAGTGACAACACATGATCAGACCATGCCCTCTGTAAAATATCCATAACATTTAAGACAACTCCATTCACAGACCACACAGCACCTGCCTGTCACATTACATGCCAGACCAAACATTCTGTACAGGGATGCCAATATAGAAATCAACGCTGATTTGGCCATTACAAGTCAAACACCCAAACAGTTGACATCTGATGTGTATAATAAGAGTCTGTGGTATAGACATTTGAATACTCAGACCCAATCATAAAGCCAGATCAGAAGACACCAAACACATAGATAACACAACTGATTATTCTGCTAAGTGCATCTACAAAGTCCCATATATCAGATATGACACATCCATACTCAGTCACTGAGTGCAGTGTCACACCAGATGTACTTCAGGGACACACATATAACATCATGGTCCACTTACAATGCAACCACACATGCAGCCACAACTGTCTGACTGTGCAACATGACAACTCTACCCTCAAACACCATTCCAGAAATGACAATGCCTGTCACATAGGCCAGACAACACACATCTCAGACAATAAATGCCATGATGCATTAGGCACATATGGACCAACACTACTGCCTGTACACCACTTACACATGCCACTAAAATATGAGCCAGCCAGGGGAGACTAAATGCAAAATTAGATTCACATCTACATGCCAGGTTACATACAATAGGCTAACCTCTCCTAATGTACCACTTTAGCTTTGCCAAGGCAAGCAGAAAAGTCCCAGCACATCAGATGTGCCCCCAACGTACCATTAGGACACGATGTGTGCAGTAACTATGCAATGTAGCATATCAATTGCTAGGCCATTGTCATACATCCCATATACATACCATGGTGACATATACAAGACTTGTCAAGGCACTTACCAGCCCTAGTACCATTCCATTGGTTTAAAGGTAACATCTCTACAAGTATTGCACCTAGGAATGCACAATGTCTGCAACCAGACCTCATCAATTTTACTTGTATCAATATCCCAGTTAGCCTATCTTCACATATCCTACAGTCAGCAGATCACCTATATATGACAATACCGCTATCAAATCAATGATCCAGTCACTGGATGAAGGGTATATCTGTAGTGGAAGTTTAATGGCAGCCCCACATTCAGTCAATAACATTACCAGTACATGATGTATTCAGTCCCTGTGATTAAACTAGAGTCACACAGTAGCATAGACAAGTATACTACACAGATGAGAGAAGACCAAAACCTCAGAGCCACAACTAGAGATGGATGGAGCTGGTCATAGTCAAAGCTTAGGGTGATACTAATATTCACATGCATTGCATAGGCAGGATGGTCTCACACATGTGGCTATGTCATTTGGCCATCTCCTCATTCCAGACATGGAGAGGTCTAGTAATGGGAGATGTACATCCACTGACAGTAAAGCATGCCAATACATCTACTATCTATACTCAGCCAGGGTACATGATACCCATTTCAAATAGACGATACACAGGATGTCATTACAACAATGTCACGTTGCCTAAAGTGAGGCACATTATCCCTATTATGGCCAGTCAAGTGCTAGGATTCAGTCAGTACTCACCCTCTTGTGGATGTTGTGCTGCCCTCAAACGCCCATCCACCTCAGGGTAGGCCACTGCCAAAATGAGGGCTATTAGGAGGGTCAGGGTCCGACGGATACCCCTCCCTCATTGGGAGGACATCCCCAGCTGGGCCTCTGCGGTCTTTCAGGCCCAGCATCTCAGGTCCTCCCACCGCTCTCTGCAGTGGGTGCTCTACCGGCTGTGGACCCCCAGGGTCCAAACTTGCTTGGTGATGGCACGCCAGATCCCTTTTTTCTGATGGGCGTTCACCTGCATGGATGACACAGACAGAAGGAGAAAGTCAGGTACACAGCCCCATGCCAACAGCATTAGACAATACACATACAACTCACCAAGTGCCCACACATGCACTTCCTCTTGGCTCAGACGCCACACCTCCATGCCCCCTGCATGCATGTACTCCCTCCCCAGTACACTCACCCCTTACACCACCACACACACCCCTATCGCTCATGACTATGGTATTGGGCTCACCTATTCCTCTGGTGCCCCATACAACTGCATGCTTCTTGCTGCTCCCTCACAAAATAAATCAGCCGAAAAAAGATGAAACACGTCATGAATGTGTTTACTGCACAGCACTTCCCTGTAACTTGTGAGGAAAATGATCTTCCGTCTGAAGTACGAATATGACATTCCATGTTTGTTTAGATTGATAAAAGCAAGCATAGTCCCATTTATGAACTGTGTGCCAAGCGGTTTATGGAGACATTGAATTCCTTCATATGAATCATCAGAAGTGTTTGATGACTCATCAC
Organism: Pleurodeles waltl; assembly: GCF_031143425.1. Taxonomy (NCBI): domain Eukaryota; kingdom Metazoa; phylum Chordata; class Amphibia; order Caudata; family Salamandridae; genus Pleurodeles; species Pleurodeles waltl. Next base: position 92,055,745 of record NC_090448.1, read on the forward strand.
CAGCATGTGTTTGATGACTCATCACCAACACAGCATCCACACCCCTCATGATTGATGACTCATCACCAGCATGTATCTGATGACTCATCACCAGCACACCAGTCTATAAATAGAACTGCTAAGGTGTTTCCTGTGCTTGGCTTCGAGTCTTCTTTCACTTGCAGGTGTTCCCGGTTCAGCTGGAGTTCCATGATTCTTTCAGGAGTCGTCTTTTCAGTGCGAGGCTTCATCGGAGCTTCCCTTTCTGCAGCGGATTGCTCTCGCAGTGGCTGGAGAATTTACAAGCAGTATTCCATCTTCCTCAGATAATCGAAACATTCCAGGAGAAGTCGGTTCATGAGTAATTCCCCTCTAGTCTCCCTGTTTTCAGCCTTCTTGAGGTTTGTGACCTTTTGGTGCATTATGAAAGACATTCGTTGATGCTGAGAAACCCGTGATACAAGACTATTTTCCAAAGAAAGCTTGAGAAGTATTTTTAAAAGCAGCATTGAAGTTAAGTGTTGTGAACTCCTGAAAGCATCGTTCGATAGCTATGCAAACTTAAACGTTTATTCGGATTGTTTTGGAGCGAGTCTGTTGTGTGGAAACGAATAATAAACAAATTAATAAGTTTGATTTTATAATGATTTTGTTGTGAGTTACAAAAACGTGCTTAATAGTTGAGCAATTCAGTGCTAATAATTATTGTGACTTTGCTGAAAGACTTGGGGCCATATGTACAAACACTTTTTCCCATAGACACAGAATGGTTAAAAATCTTTGCTACATCTGGCCCTTGGTGATTGCCCAATCAAATTATAATAATTATTGTTATTTTGCTGAAAGACTCTGTGATATTTGGAGTTCTTTTGTTTTTGATTTGTTTTTGGTCTTAGAATTCCTTAACCAAGCCCTGAGGCAACTTTCTTAGAACAACAGTGACACTCCTTTGTGAACCAGTGTTTTGCTTCTCTTCCCTTCCCAAATTCCTGTTTCCTATCCCTTTCCCCCAGAGACTATTCGCTCATTACCTGTTCATTTCAGATACGAGAGAATAGTGTTTAGGGGTAAGGGTTTTATTCTCTTCGCTCCTGCGGAACCTGGAATTTAGGTGAGTGGACATGATCTTGTCACCCCCAATGTGGATATTTGGCCTATGTGAAGGCAGACTTCTATGATGTTGGACACATCCCTCATGTGAAAGGGGCCATAGATGGCACCCAATTGGCCTTGGTCCCTCTCAGTGCCAATGAAAAGGAGTACAGAAACAGGAAGAACTACCACTCGATAAATGTTCAGTGGTGTGTCTGACAGACCAGTACATCGCATAGGTGACAGCCAAGTTTCTAGGATCTGTGCATGACTCCTACATTCTGAAGAACAGCAATGTCCCACAAATGATGGCACGACTACACACAGAGAGGGCTTGGCTCATTGGAATGTATACATTTGGATGTGTGTCTCTGCTATGGCACCTGTCAACACAATATTCCCTGTGGCTGTACCTGTATTGTAACAAGTGAATCTGGAAATCCTAACCTTCCCTCGCTGTTGACACCAGTGACGTACCCTGCCACGGAAAGGGAACTTCATTTCAATGAGGCCCATGGCAGGATGAGGCGTGTAATCAAGAGAACATTTAGCCTTCTGAAAGCCAAGTTCAGGTGCCTGGATTTCTCTGGAAGTGTCCTCCTCTACATTTCCCAAAAGGTATGCCAGATCATAGTTACCTGCTGCATGCTCCAAATTCTTGCCCTGAGACGTCAAATACTATTGCTAGCTGATGATGAGGAGGCAGCTGGACCAGTAGCTGGTGATGCAGGCATGGAATGTGATGAGGAGGCAGATGAGGATGTTGCAGGTAACTCTAGGACTTAGCTGATCAATCAGTACTTCCAGTGACATACAGGTATGCTGACTGTGCACTTGCAAGTGATGTGTATCCCCATTGACTAGTGACAATGTTCCTCCTAATTAGTTTAATCAGCGGTGTTGTATTGTGTTCCTATCCCTATGTGTGTATCGAGGGAGGTGAGTGTTTGAATGTAAGATACACAGTTTACATGAATCTTATCTTACATGTGTACTCACTGCAGGTTACTAGATTCACATCTCCTATGGACAGATCTGTGTTGAGCTATGTGTCCTGCATTCTCTTGCCCTCGTATTATTCTACCTACTGACTGTGTTATGTAAATCAGTGCCTCTGCTACCTATGGCTTGAGGCATTCATGCTCATAGACATTGGTAACTCTATGCAGATTAGTATAGTGTTTAGCACATGACAGATGGCAGTTACAGTGAATTGGCATGTATTTACCATGTCTGGGGATGTAGAAATATCGTCTGGTTTGCCCTGCTTCAGTGGCAATCTACACTGGGCTGGGCAACTATGTACTGCATATGTGCTTTGCGTGGCACCATGCCTTCTATCCTGATGTAACTCTGTGTCATGGTCTCTTTTACAGGTTGGATGAGTGAATTTACTGTAATGTGTGCCTGGTTTAGTGACAACTTTACATCTGCCCTGGAACATATCTGTTGTACTGTGTGTCCTGCAGAGGATGCCTCTCTCTGCTGTCATTGCACTGCCTGTTAGTTTAGGGGGGCAAACCCACATCACATTTTGCTGACAAAATATTTGTACGTGTTCAAATAAAGACACATATGCTGTTGCTGTGATCCATTGTGTGTATTGGGCATACAGGGGAAATGTGAGCAAACAATCTATGGTGCATACAGTGGCAAACAGGTGATGAGTGGGGTCATGGTAGTTGTGATCATCAGAGTAGGTGGAACAGCTGTAGGTAGCACAGGTCCAGTGTCCAACGGCCATGGGAAAATGGAGCAATGTTATTGAACTGTCTCAGTGGCAAACAAGGGGAAACAATCAGGAGAGTTTCACTTCCTGGCAGTGAGTTTGGTATTGGCATCTGCTCCAGCCTGTCTGGATGGACATCCACATTTGCTGGGAGGGGTTCATCAACTACAGAGAAAGGGTGCCAGATGTCTGTGGTTCCCCTGGCAGAACTTCCATTCCACTTGCTGCAGCAGATGTGGAAGGCACAGATGTGATGTAGCTAGTGGAAGGGGCCTGGTGGTGGGTGGTGGAAGCACTCAGGGTGGTGTTGAGGTCCCTGAGCACCCCTGGAGTGGAGGCCATGGTGTCATCATGGGCCTGCCACTCCTGCATGATCTCCTGGTGGTATTCCCTCTGCAGCCTTTGGTTTCCCCCCAACATGGTAATGATCTGGACCATCCTGTCCTGGGATTGTTAGTATGCTCCCAGGACTTGGGAGATGGTTTGCTGGTCAGTTGACTCCCTTGAGTGCCCCGCCCTCTGGTCCACAGGTTCTCTCCCACACACCCTGCCTCCATGTGCCTGTGCTCCTGGCATAGTGTGCCCACTTCCAGTGTCACCAGAACCTTCATTGTCTTGGGTGTGAGGGTCCCTGTACTGTAAGGCACACTATTGATTGAACTGTCCTTGGTACACACTTTGGGGACAAAGGGTTGGCTTTGCTGATGATGCCACAGGGTGGGGTGGGTTTGATGCGGGCAGGGTGAGGCAGGGAATGGTGGACTGACTAGGTGTCCCAGATGGAGCAGGTATATCGTCAATGTCCAGACATCAGAGGCATTGTCCTCACTGGAGCCTTTATCCTGAGGAGGGCTGGCTGTCTCTGGCATCCTCTCCATGGTGGCAGTGGCAGGAGTACCTGTGGATGGAGTGGGAGAGAGTTACATGGTGGACGTGTGATTAGTTATCTCTTTGTCTCATGCATTCAGTGGCTTGACATGATTCCCAACCATGGCACTGACAGAGGCAGCTCTGTAGGAGGCTGGTCTGGCTTGTAATGGGTACCAGAGGTACTTACACCTTGTGCCAGGTCCAGTTATCCCTTATTAGTGTAGAAGAGGTGTTTCTAGCAGCTTAGGCTGATAGAAGGTAGCTATGGCAAAGCAGCTTAGGCTGAACTAGGAGACATGTAAAGCTCCTACTATACCACTGGTGTCATATGCACAATATCATAAGAAAACACAATACACAGAAGTACTAAAAATAAAGGTACTTTATGTTTATGACAATATGCCAAAAGTATCTCAGTGAGTGCCCTCAGAATGAGGATAAGATATATACACAAGATATATGTACACAAACCAAAATTATGCAGGTTATAGCAAGAAAAGTAATGCAAGCAGTGTAAAGTTACAATAGATTGCAATAGGAGCATATAGGAATAGGGGCAACACAAACCATATACTCCAAAAGTGGAATGTGAACCACGAATGGACCCCAAACCTATGTGAGCTTGTAGAGGGTCGCTGGGACTGTAAGAAAACTGTGAGGGTTAGAAAAATAGCCCACCCCAAGACCCTGAAAGGTAGGTGTAAAGTGCATCTACTACCCCCAGAGAGCACAGAAGTCGTGATAGGGGGATTCTGCAGGAAGAACAAACACCAGCAACGCAACAACAGTGGCTTTCCAGACCTGAGTACCTGTCAGACAAGGGGACCAAGTCCAAGAGTCACGACAGAGTCGAGAGTGGACAGGAGCCCAAGAAATGCCAGCTGAGGGTGCAAGGAAGATGCCACCTGTTGGAAGAAGCTTGGTGTTCTGCAAGCACAAAGAGGACTAGGAACTTCCCCTTTGGAGGATGGCTGTCCCACGTTGTGAAGAAGCTTGCAGAGGTGTTCCCACGCAGAAAGACCACAAACAAGCCTTGCTAGCTGCAAGGGACGTGGTTAGGGTTTTTGGATGCTGCTGTGGCCCAGGAGGGACCAGGATGTCGCCACTTGGATGAGGAGACACAGGGGGTACCCAGCAAGTCAGGGAGCCCTCACAGAAGCAGGCAGCACCCGCAGAAGTACCTGAACAAGCATGTAGAAGAAAAGTGAACCGGAGTCCACCCGAAGTCACAAAAGGGAGTCCCATGACGCCAGAGGACAACTCAAAAGGTTGTGCACTGCAGGTTAGAGTGTCAGGGTCCCAGGCTTGGCTGTGCATGAAGGAAATCCTGGAAGAGTGTACAGGAGCTGGAGCAGCTGCAAATCACTTGGCACCCAGCAATGCAGTCTAGTGTGGGGAGGCAAGGACTTACCTCCACCAAACTTGGACTGAAGAGTCACTGGACTGTGGGAGTCACTTGGACAGAGTTCCTGAGTTCCAGGGGCCACGCTCGTCATGCCGAGGGGGGACCCAGAGGACCGGTGATGCAGTCTTTTGTTGCCTGCGGTTGCAGGTGGAAGATTCTGTCGACCCACAGGAGATTTCTTCAGAGCTCCTGGTGCAGAAAGGAGGCAGGCTACCCCCAGAGCATGCACCACCTGGAAACAGTCGAGAAAGCCGGCAGGATGAAGCAATACAAGGTTGCTAGTAGTCGTCTTGCTAATTTGTTGCGGTTTTGCAGGCGCCCTGAGCAGTCAACGGTCGATCCTTTGGCATAAGGTGAAGAGGGAGATGCAGAGGAACTCGGATGAGCTCTTGCATTCGTTATCTGAAGAATTCCCCAAAGCAGAGACCCTAAATAGCCAGAAAAGGAGGTTTGGCTACTTAGGAAGGAGGATTGGCTACCAAGAGAGGTAAGAGCCTATCAGAAGGAGCCTCTGACGTCACCTGCTGGCACTGGCCACTCAGAGCAGTCCAGTGTGCCACAGACACCTCTGTTTCCAAGATGGCAGAGGTCTGGGAAACACTGGAGGAGCTCTGGGCACCTCCCCTGGGAGGTGCAGGTCAGGGGAGTGGTCACTCCCCTTTCCTTTGTCCAGTTTCGCGCCAGAGCAGGGCTGGGGGATCCCTGAACCGGTGTAGACTGGCTTATGCAGAGATGGGCACCATCTGTGCCCATCAAAGCATTTCCAGAGGCTGGGGGAGGCTACTCCTCCCTAGTCTTCACACCTATTTCCAAAGGGAGAGGGTGTTACACCACCTCTCAGAGGAAGTCCTTTGTTCTGCCTTCCTGGGCCAGGGTTGCCTGGACCCCAGGAGGGCAGAAACCTGTCTGAGGGGTTGGCAGCAGCTGCAGTGGAGACCCCGGAAAGGCAGTTTGGCAGTACCCGGGTACTATGCTAGAGACCCGGGGGATCATGGAATTGTCCCCCCAATGCCAGAATGGCATTGGGATGACAATTCCATGATCTTAGACATGTTACGTGGCCATGTTCGGAGTTACCATTGTGACGCTGTACATAGGTAGTGACCTATGTACAGTGTACGCGTGTAATGGTGTTCCCGCACTCACAAAGTCCGGGGAATTTGCCCTGATCAATGTGGGGGCACCTTGGCTAGTGCCAGGGTGCCCACACACTAAGTAACTTTGCACCCAACCTTCACCACGTGAAGGTTAGACATCTAGGTGACTTATAAGTTACTTAAGTGCAGTGGTAAATGGCTGTGAAATAACGTGGATGTTATTTCACTCAGGCTGCACTGGCAGGCCTGTGTAAGAATTGTCAGAGCTCCCTATGGGTGGCAAAAGAAATGCTGCAGCCCATAGGGATCTCCTGGAACCCCAATACCCTGGGTACCTTAGTACCATATACTAGGGAATTATATGGTTGTACCAGTATGCCAATGTGAATTGGTAAATTTAGTCACTAGCCTGTTAGTGACAAATTTGGAAAGCAGAGAGAGCATAACCACTGAGGTTCTGGTTAGCAGAGCCTCAGTGAGACAGTTAGGCATCACACAGGGAACACATACAGGGCACATACTTATGAGCACTGGGGCCCTGCCTGGCAGGGTCCCAGTGACACATAGACTAAAACAACATATATACAGTGAAATATGGTGGTAACATGACAGGCAAGATGGTACTTTCCTACAAGCACTGCAAACATTGTTTGTGGAGAGCGGATTGTAACATGTGTACCATGCTCCATTGAGGATTGGTGCCAATCAGGCTAGGTAACTTTTGGTGAGTGGGTGGGTCCAGTCCTGTGTGATGTTTCACATGACAGGTGTGCTCTGTTTGCTTGTGGTAAATCAGGTTTGCTAGATGGGAGTGGGGATGGGTGTACATTGTAACATGGGGTCCAAGTGGGTGGAGGGTATGTGTGTATGCATTGTAACTTGTCCTGTCCGTGCATTTGGTGCATGGGGTTTACCTTCTTACTTTCTAGCCTATGCTCGGTCCATTTCAGGGTTGTAGATCTGGATAAGTGGCCATTAGGTTTGGTTACAGTGCTTTGGCTGTGTTTGGCCTTATTTGACATTGTGTAGTTCCATTGCACTGCTGTCATTGCCTGTGAGTGATCCACAGCTGAAGCATCCAGCTTGTGTAGCTAGTGTAATAGTCATACATGCAAGAGATATCCTGTGGAGTGGATATAGCAGGTTTTGTTGTAGCTGGGCTAGTGCATTGTGGGAGTTGTAGTGATTATTATTGGCAGTGCTTACCATGCACGTGCCAGGGACTGTATGGGCATTGGGACAGGATGGTGGTGTGGCATGCAGGAGAGGGGCATTAGGTGATTGGGTGGGAGGTGTAGTGGGAGACTGAGTGAATTGGGGAGTGCTTGGGTGGTGTGGAAGCATGCTGGACAGGACAAATATGTGCCAGGGGAGTGGTAGTTACTTACCAGAGTCCAGTCCTCTGGGTATTCCAGTCCCAGGCCCTCTGTGTGCAGGATGTCCAAGACTTTCTCCTCCCATGATGTGAACTCTGCTGGAGGAGGTGGGGCCCACCGCCAGTCTTCTGCATGGCAATCTGGTGGCTTGACGTCATGGAACGCACCTCCCCCGTAGGTCGTTCCACCTCTACCTGGTGTCCTCCCTTGTGCGTGGATGGTTGCCTACCGAGTTGACTCTGTTGACAATTCTCTACCATAACTCAATTTTCCTGGCAATGGATGTTTGCTGGACCTGTGCTCCAAACAGCTGTGGCTCTACCCTGACAATATGATCGACCATGACCCTCAACTCATCGTCTTTGAAGCGTGGGTGCTTTTATCGGGACATGGTGGTGGTTGTGTTGTGGGTGGGGGTGGGTGCTGTGTGTGCAAGGGTTCAGTGTAGGGTGCTTGGTGGGGTGAGGGTGTTTAGTTGTATGTGAGGGTCAGTTGTGGTGTTTGTGTGTATTCGTTATGTGTGTATTGTGTTGTTCATGCAGTTGTATTGTTTGTGCTGAATGAGTTGTGTATGTGTGCCTAAAGTGTAAAGGTGGTGTCTGATGATTTTTGCCTGCTCTCGGTGTATGCGATTGTCATTTTGGTAGCAAAGGATTGTGGGTTGTGTGGGGGTGTGTTATATAGTGCAGTGAATAGGTGTGTCTGCTGTGTGTATATGTGTCAGGTGTAGGGTTTTCAAACTGGCGAATGTGGTGTTGTATTCTGTCTGAGGTGAGTTTTAGTACCTAGAGGTTCGCTATGCCAATGATTTTACGCCATGGTAGTACTCCTGTGCTAATTTGTGGCTCGTAATCTGGTGGGTGAAAAGTTGTCGGGCTGACGGTGCTGGTGGTGGAAGTGCATTTTGCCCACCCACCTGTGTCCTGGCGGTGTAAGATTTGTGGCTATTTAATGGCGGTCTTCAGTGTGGGACTCTTAATAAGGCAGTCGAATGACCGCCTGCATGGCGGTCTTCCAAAACGACTGTCAAAGTCATAATGAAACCCTATGTCTTGTTTACAGAAAAGAAAAGGAAACAGCAAGAGACATACGTTTTCTGTAAAGAATAGCAATACTAAGGGGCACATTTAAGAAAAAGAGTGCTGCACTCAGTGCAGCGCCACTTTTCCTGCACCCCTTAGCGCCCCCCCTTAGCACACCATGTGTGTGCCGTATTTAAAATATGGCTCACAAGGGTGGTAGTTAGGGGACTAGCATCAGAATTTTTGATGCTAGTCTGGCGTTTTGTAGGATTAGCGTCAAACATTCTGACGCTAATCCTGCAAAGCACCCAGAGGATCATTGTAACCAATGGAAGCCTCCTTTTAACGCCTGCTCTGAGCAGGCGTTTAAAGTGCCGAAAAAATTTCTTAGATTTCCTTGCGCCATTTTTTTGGCCCCCTCCTATGCCCTATGCCTGGGGCAAGCATAATGTAGCACAGAGGTTCACAAAATGGTGCAATGCATGCATTGCACCACTTTGTAAAAATGGCACAACGTTTTTGGCCTTGTCACGCCATAATGCAAAAAAGATGATGCTAATGTGGCGTTGGAATGGGGCTAGGGGCTCCTAAATATGCCCCAAAGTTTCTTAGGGGAGGACCAGCACCGTCACAAGAGGCATCAACCGGGACTACTTGCCCTAGGCTCTGCTCTTTCCAGGGCCCTGTGCTGCCACTAAGAAATCTATTTATTTATGTATGATATAGTCTAAATATTGCAGGGATCCTTAAAAATGACTAAGGGGGTCATTACAACATTGGCGGTATAAGTCACTTACCGCCGTGCAGAAGACCGCCAATACACCGCTGCGGCCGCGGTAGACCGCCACAGCTATTATGACACACATCACGGAATCCGCCGAAATTCAGACACCCACACAACACCGCCACACCAAAGGTCAGCGATAAACATGCGGAAACAAATCCTCCACGCCAACAGAAACACGCCCATGCTATTATGACCCACGAATCCACACGGCGGTCTTTCAACCGCGGGATTCCATTGGCGGTACACACCGCCGAACTCAAAATACACACACATCTCCAAAACACAGCCACATTGGACAATTTAAAATACACACACCTGAGACACATACACACACCACTCCCACACACCCAACACAATATAAAATACACACCCACATCACCCACAAACCCCTACAACCAGAAATTCTGAGAGAAGGCGAGAGAGAGAGCACAGCTATTGACAACCCCATCACACAGAGGCACACAACACCATCACCCACACAACATCCACGCACAAAACACCACATACCACTACACTCACCACACTCATCAACACATACACCACCGCACACATCACACACACCACCCCATGTCATGCCAAAGACACCCCCGCTTCTCCGAGAAGGAGCTCAGGGTCATGGTGGAGGAAATCGTACGGGTAGAGCCACAGCTATTTGGCTCACAGGTACAGCACACATCAATAGCCAGGAAGATGGAGCTATGGCGCAGAATAGTGGACAGGGTGAACGCCGTGGGACAGCACCCAAGAAATAGGGAGGACATCAGGAAGAGGTGGAACGACCTACGGGGGAAGGTGCGTTCCACGGTCTCCAGGCACAACACTGCAGTGCAGCGGACTGGCGGCGGACCCCCACCTCCTCCCCCACAACTAACAACATGGGAGGAGCAAGTCTTGACCTTCTTGCATCCAGAGGGCCTCAGAGGAGTCGGTGGAGGATGGGACACTGGTAAGTCAAATCTTAACTAACACATCCCCCACCCTACCTGCATGCTATCACACACCCCCACCCTCACACCCTCCCCTATCACCCCAAATCCTCACTAATCTACCCATGACACCAACCACCCATCCCAACACCAAGCCCTGCATGACACAACTAAGCATGGACACCCCTCACTAAAGCATGCCCACTGCACATACCCAGAACAACCCCCCAACCATCACCAAACAAGCCCCCAAACAGGAATGTCTGCACTGGGGTTCACACACACCCAACCATTGCACACCATGAAACACACACATGCAATAATCATGTTCTTATACCCCTGCAGGAACCCGAAGGAACGTCACCACACCAGAGGGTCCAGACAACACCACTCCACCCCCAGAAGAGGCCCACAGTGACAACAGCAGCTCTGCCCCTCTGGATCTTGATGACCAGCCCGGACTGGGCCTCAGGACAGTCGGTTCCCCTTGCCCAGCCACAGCCCAACACCGAGCTTCCACCCTCTGGTAACACCAGCACAGCACCCACCCAGCGGGCCCAAAACTCCCTACCCAGGACAGGTCAATCAGCGGTGTGTCCATCACTACAGGGCACCCAGGCTAACCCACCACCCCAACAACAACAGGGACCTGGGGGCAGTGGTAGTGGGCACACGGTCCAGGGGACGGAGGCACACGAACACCGGGGAACTGGGAGGGCTGCTGTGCGACAGAGGGAGGACAGGCCAAGGGAACCAACTCTCCACGAGGCCCTCTCCTCCATCATGGGAGCATACCACCACTCCCAGGAGACGATGGCCACGGTCCTGGACAAGTTGCAGGAGACCCTGCGTCTGAAGGAGGAGCAGTATTTGGGGTTCAGGGAGGAGCTCAGGACCATCGGCTCCGCCCTGGGCACCATCGTAGGGGTGCTGACGGACATTCAAAAGACCTTGAGGGACACCGTGGCACTCTAAGGGGCCCCTGACACTAGCCAGGACGACGAACTGCCCACCACCTCCGCCGGCGCTAGTGGACAGGATGCCCCGCCACAGGGCCAACACACCAGCACCCCACCCCCTGCAGACGGACAACCACCACGCAAACGGGCCCTGAGATCCAGGAACAGGACAGAGTAAGATGGCAAGACCCCCGCCAGGAAATGAGACCACCCTGATTGTCCCCCCACTGTCCCACTTTGTCACCCTGTCCAGATTGGAACTGCCCCAGCTCCACTTCCAATGCCCAGATGGGCAGTGCACCTGTGAGACTAATAGACTGGACTCTGCCATGGACATTCCTCCACCATCACCCATCCCCATTTTTACAACCCCCCTTCATTTTTTGAGCACTTAAATAAACACCCTTGAAACACAAAAAAATCTGGAGTCAGTCTATGATTTGGAACTTTGTATTATCAATTACAGTGTCATAGTGGGTTACCCACTGTAAGGCTAACATACCAATGTCACACATCACAAGCCCTTCAAGGATGCAAGCAGTTGACACGTAGGTTACCACACTTGTGAAACTGAAATGGAAGGGTACAACTCAATTAACAAATAGTGAGTGAAATGTAGGTACAGGATAGAGGTAGACGTGTGAAAGTTAATGTAATGTTAAACCAGAAAATGTTCTCACCTGTGTGTCACTGGAAATATTGCTGTATGACTGACTCCCTGTTGTCGTTTTCTTCTTCCTCAGCTTCATCCTCATCACTGTCCACAGGCTCCACAGCTGCCACAACACCGTCATCTGGATCATCCTCCTGCAGAAAAGGCACCTGGCATCGCAATGCCAAATTATGGAGCATGGAGCAGGCGACGATGATGTCGCACACCTTCTTCGGTGAGTGGAATAGGGATCCACCTGTCATATGGAGGCACCTGACCCTGGCCTTAAGAAGGCTGAAGGTGCGTTTGATTACCCTCCTAGTCCGCCCATGGGCATCATTGTACTGTTCCTCTGCCCTGGTCCTGGGATTCCTCACTGGGGTCAATAGCCAGGAAAGGTTAGGGTAACCAGAGTCCCCCATAGCCATACACGGTGCCTCTGGAGTTGACCCATCATATCAGGGATGCTGTTATTCCGCAGGATGTAGGCGTCATGCACAGAGCCAGGGAACATTGCATTTACCTGCGAGATGTACTGGTCTGCCAAACAGACCATCTGGACATTCATCGAATGATAACTCTTCCTGTTCCTGTACACCTGTTCACTCCTGCGGGGGGGACCAGAGCTACATGGGTCCCATCAATGGCACCTATGACGTTGGGGATATGTCCAAGGGCATAGAAGTCACCTTTCACTGTTGGCAAATCCTCCACCTGAGGGAATATGATGTATCTCCTTACGTGTTTCAGCAGGGCAGACAACACTCTGGACAAGACGTTGGAAAACATAGGCTGGGACATCCCTGATGCCATGGCCACTGTTGTCTGAAAAGAGCCACTTGCAAGGAAATGGAGCACTGACAGCACCTGCACGTCAGGGGGGAATCCAGTCGGATGGCGGATTGGTGACATCAGGTCTGGCTCCAACTGGGTACATAGTTCCTGGATTGTGGCACGGTCAAACCTGTAGGTGACGATGACATGTCTTTCTTCCATTGTCAACAGGTCCACCAGCGGTCGGTACACCGGAGGATTCCACCATCTTCTCATATGTCCCAGCTGACGGTGCCTAAGAAGGACAACAGCGAAGAACCATTCACTATTCCTCCAGGTATGTACCCACAGTTACACACAAGACTACACCAGACAAAAAACCCTTCTTGTATGTGTGTTGAGTGTAGGCCTAGCTATGTGTGATGCAGTAGTAAATGAAGCCATGTGAGCCCCTGAAATGGCAGCTGCCTGACCCCTAAACTGGGACAATGGGATTGTGGGGTAACTGCGCTGGCGTTGCACACCGTCGCGGTAGGCGGTCGTAGACCGCGGCGCAATGCTGCATTGGTTAACATTGGACCCTACGGGTCCCAGGAGCCAATGAACAGGTGCGCCGGCAGTGATGATGCGCCCCGCCGCGGACGTCACCGCCATTTTCTATCTGTTCAATCACTAGATACCTGACCTTCGACAGGAGAGGACCTACACTGCTAGTGCTGCTGTGACCTCGGTCTGGAAGCGACGATGGCTGCTGCGTCTGGGGAAAGGGCCCCTGCCTTCACTGCCCAGGAGTTGGAGAAACTTGTGGATGGGGTCCTCCCCCAGTACATGCTACTCTACGGTCCTCCAGACCAACAGGTTAGTACACAGGGAGCACGTTGTATGGGCTAGGCCTGGGTGGAGAGGGCTGGGTGGAAGAGGGAAGGGGCCAGAGTTCATAGAACATTAATGCATGGGAATGAATGGGCCACATGGCCAGAGTAGGGAGGGGGCCACTCACATTGACGGTGCAGTTGGTAATGACTGTTCCTCTTCCCTTGTGCATATCATGTAGGTCAACGCCCACCAGAAGAGGGACATTTGGCGTACCATCGCCAAGGAGGTCCGGACCCTGGGGGCCCACCAGAGACGGGCCACCCACTGCCGTAAGAGATGGGAGGACATTCGCCGCTGCAGCAAGAAGACGGCGGAGGCTCAGCTGGGGATGGCCTCCCAACGTGGGAGGGGTGCCCGTCGCACCATGACCCCCCTGATGTTCCGGATCCTGGCGGTGGCCTACCCGGAGTTGGATGGGCGCTTGAGGACATCACAGAAGACACAAGGGGGTGAGTACAACCTCATTCTGCGGACTTTGCGTGCAGTGGAGGGGTCTGGGTGGGGGAGGTGGGCTGTGGGTGTCCCTAGGCCAGGGCGAGTTAGGTAGGCAAGGCCCCTCTGTAATGTAGGCCATGTGGCACTCAACCCCACCTCAGCAGAGTGCCAAGTTGAGGTATAGTTGTCCCTGTGGCATCCATGTGCGCAGATTTCCACCATTGGGATGTAGGCCATATCCCAAAAATTGCATGTGCAGAGGTCAGGAGCACGGCGTAATGCAGGGGGCTGCTGCGTCTGTCTTGTCCGCCAACGGTAGCGGCATGCCATGCACTACAACTCTCTTTGTTCTGTCTCCCCCCCTTTTCCTGCTCTCCCTGTCTTTTTGTACTTCAGCATCATCAGGCGGAGGTACAGTGGCACCGGAGCACGAGGGAGCTGCATTCCACATGGCCATGGAGAGCCACACCACAGACTCTGAATGCACCAGTGGGACGGAGGGCGAGGGGAGCTTCACGTCGGCCACCGGATCACCAACCAGCGTCACGGACTCGTCCGCCGATGGGAGCTCCCCTGTGGTGGCGGCACCATCTGTGCGCCCCACTTCTACAGGTACAGCCACCACCTCCCCTACCAGCACCGCCCTCCCAGCAGCCCCTCAGCGTTCCCGCTCACCCAGGAGGGTGGGCATCACCTTCGCCCAAGGCACCTCAGGCCCTGCCCCAGTCACCTCTGCTGCCCTCAGTGAGGAGGCCATTGACCTCCTCAGTTCACTCACTGTTGGGCAGTCTACCATTGTGAATGCCATCCAGGGTGTAGAAAGGGAGTTGCAACACGGTAATGCATTCCTGGAGGGCATTCATTCTGGTCAGGCTGTCCTTCAGCGAACCCTGCAATCTCTGGCCTCAGCACTGATGGCAGCCATTGTCCCTGCCTCTAGCCTCCCCCCTCCAACTTCCTCCACCCAGACCCAATCTCCAGTACCCCAGCCCATCCCAAGCACACCTACAGACCAGCATGCACACAAGTCAGCACACACAAGTAGCTCAAGCAAACATAGGCACTACACACACCACAGGCACTCACGCAACCCTCACCCACATACAGACACAGCAACATCCACTGTCTCCACTGTGTCCCCCTCCTCCTCTTCTCCCTTCTCCCTCCCAGTCTCGTCTACACACACACCTGCATGCACCACATCTACAGGCACTAGGACTCGCACCAGGACACCCAGCACCACAAGCCGCTCACCTGCACTCACCACCTCCACTGCCATTTACACGTCCCCTGTGTCCTCTCCCAATGTGTCTGTGACGCCCCCTCCCAAAGTACACAAACGCCGGCAATCACTCACCCAACATCCATCCACCTCACGACAGCCTCCAGTACCTGCACCTGCACCCAAAACACCTAAAGTGACACCTCCTACAACCACCTCCTCTTCCTCCACTCCCAGACCCCCTCCAGCTACCCATCCCAGTGTCAGTCAGAAACTGTCCCTATGTCAAATTGACCTTTTTGCCCCCACCCCCCCCCCCCCCCTCCAATTCATCAGTCCCGTCGTAGCGCCTCAGCCAAAAAGCCTCCAGTACCAGTGGTGCGTGTTCCAGGTTTTTGGAGTGCACCGGCCACCAGGGCAGGCAGTAGGACCTGGAGCCAAGGCACTGGCAGCCCACCCCTTGTAAAGGCTCTGAAATTGGAGAGTGGACGACGGGACCGTCTTAAGACTCCTGGTTGGACAACAAGTGACATGGGATCGAAGGCGATTGGTGAGTCAGCTGTAACTCCAAAAAAGGGGGGGAAGGTCCAGAGGAAGTCTGCCCAGCCTGTTGTGAGTGTCACGGCAGAGAAGTGCGCCATCATATCCGGCGGTCCAGACACAACCGCCAGCACCGTCGTCACTGGTCCAGAGACCACCGCCAGAGTCACAGCCCAGGAGGGCCCAAGTATCGTCACTGGTCAGGAGACCACCGCCGGAGTCACAGCACAGGAGGGCACAAGTATCGTCACTGGTCAGGAGACCACCGCCGGAGTCACAGCCCAGGAGGGCACAAGTATCGTCACTGGTCCAGAGACCACCGCCAGAGTCACAGCCCAGGAGGGCACAAGTATCGTCACTGATCCAGAGACCACCGCCAGAGTCACAGCCCAGGAGGGCACAAGTATCGTCACTGGTCCAGAGACCACCGCCAGAGTCACAGCCCAAGAGGGCACAAGTATCGTCACTGGCCCAGAGACCACCGCCAGAGTCACAGCCCAGGAGGGCACAAGTATCGTCACTGGTCCAGAGACCACCGCCAGAGTCACAGCCCAGGAGGGCACCAGTATCGTCACTGGTCCAGAAACCACCGCCGGAGTCACAGCCCATGAGGGGCCAGGATGCCACAGCCCGCTGGGCAATGATGGAACGTCATGCCACACACCAATGCCCATTGTAGAGATCGTCATGCCACACCCCAATGCCCAGTGTAGAGATCGTCATGCCACACACCAATGCCCAGTGTCAGAACCGCCATGGCAAAGCACCGCTGAACAGTCCATAGCCCACCATGTCAAAGCACCGCTGAACAGTCCAGAACCGCCATGGCAAAGCACCGCTGAACAGTCCATAGCCCGCCATGTCAAAGCACCGCTGAACAGTCCAGAACCGCCATGTCAAAGCACCGCTGAACAGGGCAAAGACCGCCATGGCAAAGCACCGCTGAACAGTCCATAGACCGCCATGGCAAAGCACCGCTGAACAGGGCATGCACCGTGTAGGAATGAATGGACCGCCACATCAGGCATCCTTATCCCATGTGCAGCTGGGACAGTGACAGGACAGGTACTTTCACGGGGAGACTCATCCAGTCTGGGCACCAGTCCCCCTCCAGAACCAGTGGAGACCTGCATCTACTTGAGAGACTGTGGCTTTGCACTCCCCAGGATGGCACAGTGGGCAAACCACCCACTGTAGAGACTTGAGAGACTGTGGCTTTGCACTCCCCAGGATGGCACAGTGGGCAAACCACCCACTGTAGAGACTTGAGAGACTGTGGCTTTGCACTCCCCAGGATACATCTATGGGCATGGAGCCCCGTCGTGGATCTGGCTTAGCATTCATCTGGCTGCGGTGCCCGCCCTTCCCTTCCCCCTAAGGTGCCTGTAGTGTTTCTATCTGATGCCCCGGCAGTGTTCTCTCCGATTTTGGTCAGGTATCTATTGTGTGCCCCGCCCATGCATTTTTGGACTGTTGGTGCACGGACATTGTTGTGTACATATCTGCACTACTTCTCGGATTGTATGTGTAAATAAGAGTGATTTTGAGATATATATCTGTATATTTTTGTATGACATGTATATTGGCACATTACAATGTTTGCCCAAATTTCGCATTGTCTTTGCATTCTTCCGGGGGGATTGTGGGTAGTTACTGTGATTTTTGTGACTGCATTGGTGTGTATGTTGTATAATGCGAGGGTGGGGGTGTTTGGTGGGTGTCCCCCTAACTTTTGCCTTCCCCCTCCCCCGTGTCGTAGGTGCAGTACTCACCGGTATCTTCTGCGCCTACGTAGCTGTTGGTCGTAAAGGAGCAGAAAAACAAGGGCAGGTAGGATTTGTAATTCCGGCTCCATGGTGTCCTCCTTCCTCGTGGGATGTGCTAAGGTGAGCGTTTTCCCATTGCAGAAACTGTTTCCGCCGTGTTTTTATCCACGGTGAATCCGCCCCGGAAAAGGTGGCGGATTGGCGGGTTGTAATAGTGTGGGTGGTGCATTGTCTCCCGCCTGTCTGTTGGCGGTAACCGCCACGCTGCTTGTCTGTACCGCCGTAGCGGGCGGTGTGTTAAAGTGGCTGTCTTTGTTGGCGGTTTCCGCCAGGGTCATAATTCCCTTTTTTTGTTCGCCGGCCTGTTTGCGGTATTACCGCACCTTTAACACCCTCCGCCAGGGTTGTAATGACCCCCTAAGGGGGTCATTACGACATTGGCGTACGGCTACCGCCGCCCGCCAAGCGGTAACCGCTGTGCGTCCGCCAATGCGGCCGCACTCCCGCGGCCCCCATTACGACATCCCCGCTGGGCTGGCGGGCGCAAACCAAGTTTACGCCCGCCGGCCCAGCGGGGATGAGGCCGCAACATAGGAGCCGGCTCCTAATGGAGTCGGTGGTGTTGCGGCCGTGCGACGGGTGCAGTAGCACCCGTCGCTCTTTTCACTGTCTGCTATGCAGACAGTGAAAAGCTGGCCGGGGCCCTGTTAGGGGGCCCCAGGACACCCCTTACCGCCAGCCTCTACCTGGCAGTGCAAACCGCCAGAAACAGGCTGGCGGTAGGGGTGTCATAATCCCCAGGGCAGCGCTGTTTGCAGCGCTGCCCTGGCGGATTATCACCGCCGGGGCTAAAACGGCAGGAAACCGCCGGCCCCGGCAGTGAGACCGCGGCGCTACCGCCGCGGTCGTAATAGGGGCCTCCGTACCGCCAGCCTGTTGGCGGTACGGACGCTACATTACCCCTGGCGGGCTCTGAACGCCAGGGTCGTAATGACCCCCTAAGTCTCCAGAGAAGGGCCCCGCATTTTATATGTGACCTAGGCAGACCTAGGCCACACAAAAGCTTCTGACAAGTCTGGTGAGGGCCCACCCTCATGCAGTTAGGACTGTGAAAAGGAAGACCAGACAAGGTGGTAGTGCCTTTTCTTCTTTGTTGCCACACAGTTTACCTAGAGTTTTCAAGAACAGCTGGCGATCACATTGGTTTAAGAAGAGCATTTTCTGAGGTTTTGTCAGCAGTACTGCCACTGCAAGTGCCATTTCGCTCTGAATGAATCTGCATTTCTTTTTTTGCCTTTCTCTAGACCACAGTTTCACACCCTCCTGAGTTTCACCTGAATTTCTCTCTTGCTTAATTATGTGTACCTTGCCATTCTTGCCTTTCTTCCTTGATATGCTCCATCTGCTCGGCCTTATTAACTTTGTAGGACTGCGGCCATTTCCTTACATTAGCTGCTTAATTTCTCTGTCTCAATTGCCTTCAGGTGTCTGTGGTTTTATTAACAACTGAATTACCATGTCCCTGGTTTTAGTAATTTTCTAAATCTGTCATTGTAATGCTGGGTCATGTGCTCATTGTAAATAGTCTGTAGGAGTTTTATCCCAAAAAGCCTGCCTGGATAAAACCTCTCCTCTATGATAGAGATAATAGAAATACTTATAGGTGCATTCAACAGCCTTTTTTGTTCATTGGTCTCTTGTTGTGTTATTCACATTTTCTTTCGTCCACAACAGGGACAGGATAAAGCATGACGAAATGGACCAGTCACTTTAGTCACTGGCTAACTTCACTGTGAGTAACAGCATTCTGCCCTTTCACAAAAAGCACATCTGCCCCAAAAGTAGTTTGCTTCAGTGCCAGAGGCTAATAAGGCAATCTGTACTTTTTGAGACCCAAAAATATGTTTTTTGCTTCATTGCAATTTTTGGATGTTTGTCAGCAGTTCCCACAACAATACTGTCTTATAAAAACCAATGCAAAAAAGGCAAGCACCGACAAGGCCAAGGAGCTGGCTGCATTCACCAATGCCTCTTTATGTACTATCATTTAAGGTCAGAGTATATAGTTAGTAAGGAGAAGTCATGGATAACATTAAAGAGTATATGTATGCCGTACCAGTGACAATAAATCTGCCCCAATAAAACGTGTTATTGGAAACAACCCTACATTCACACAGAAAGGTTGAAATGCCCATCCTTTGTGATGTAGAAATGCATTGATGACAACATAGAATGCTTTATGCAGTAATTATTCTCTGGAGCTGATTTGACTGCCATTGTGTATGGATGCATTCCCCCTCTTACTGTAAACGGTGATGTGGCCACCCCAGGAGGTCCTCAGACATTGTAGTAGTGGATATATGGGATTATGAGGTCCATCCAGATAACCCAAAGACATCAACAGATAAACCACAGTAAGGAGTCTGTGAAGCCTACCCAGAAGAAGTGAGCATACCAAGGAAGTCATCAAACAGCCAAATCCACCTAGAAGTCATGAAGTTGCAACCCAAGGAGTTGGTGCAACAATGAAATCAAGAAGAAGAAATGACAATCATTTGTCCCATAGAAATGAAGCCCTTAGGTTTAGGATGAAGCAAGAGGAAGGTACTAAGGGATGGGTAAGTGATGAATAGGGCAAGAGTTTTGACCTAAGGACATACTCACCCAAAAAGGCCCAAAAGGTGAGATGCCACAGAAATACATACTTGGGGCCGGTTGTGGAGTTTGGCGGATAGGATTATCGTGACTAAACGTGACTGATATCCGTCCACCATATTACGATTCTATTCTACACTATGGAAATCATAATACAGGAGACAGAATATCTGTCAAGTTTGTGACTGAGTAACCCATTACCCAAACTCAAAATCAGGCCCTTAGTCTGCTCTTTCATTCACCTTGATGACCAAACTGAGGGACTCATTTACAAGAATCTGACACATCAGCATTGATGCATCAAATCAAATCAAATCAAATCATTAACATTTATAAAGCGCGCTACTCACCCGTGCGGGTCTCAAGGCGCTAGCATCAGATTTCTTGCGCTTCCCTAAGATCCCCTAACGATACCATGGATGCACTGTATTTACAATAACAGGCGGTAAAATTCTGACTCAGTGAAGTCACAGAATGATGCAGTAATATGTTGTAAAATTTCACTGCATCAGTTCTGTGTGGCTTTCTGCCTGGGAACGCCTACTGTGGTTACATTATACCTAGTACAGGTATAATGTGACACAGGGCTTTACAAACTGATGGATTAGGCTTAATGCATCAGTTTGTAAATCTGGAGCAGTGCACTGCACTGCTAGCGACACCGCTGCATCAAAAAAACCATGCAGCTGAATGAGGCCCTGAGTGCCATGGGAGAAGTGATTAATTAGGCAGTGGCTTAGTAAGGAAGTGGAGGAAAGGAAGTAGCGAGTAGCTTAGTAAGGATGTGGAAGAAAGGAAATCGTAAGCCGGTCTCACAGTGAAAGACACCACAAAGAGGAGCTCTACACAGATACTTTCCCAGATCTGAAGCCTTGAGAGACACCATTTGTGGGATTCCCAAAACGCAAACAGTTGTGCGACTGCAATAGAGGACATACACCAGAAGAACAAAGCATAAGTGTACTGCTCATTATTTCACACATGATGTCTGAGACTACATCACAAATAGTGAGTCTATATCAGAGAGAAATGTACCACAAAGTGGATCTCCCATGGGCAGCCTTAGACACAGCTGACCTTTGGGTCAAGGTCATGGTAGAGTGGAGGGAGGAATGCCAGGGTGAACTGGGAAAAAAGCAGGCAGAAGGTTCTGGGTCACAAGATGCTTTATCAAAAACCATTAACGAGTTATTAACCAAAAAAGAAGGCCTATGGTAATAAAAATATTTCATGTTTCATGGGAAAATATAATTCTCATCCCCAGTAAAGGAAATTTGAGAGTGTTTCACTGACCTTAGTCCAGAAATCAGCAGTGTCTAAGGCTTCCGATGGGAGCCCTCTCTGTGGTGTCTCTCTCTGTTAGACCAATGTAGTGCCTTTGATGTAATCTCTGACATCATGTGTTCAGTAATGAGCAGTATAGTTATGCTTTGCCCTTCTGATGTATGTTTTCTGTAGCTGTGACACAACTGTACGGTTGTGTTTTGGAGTTCCTACTAATGGCGTGTCACTCAATGATTTAAGTCTGTGTAGTGTGCAGTTTTTTTCTTCACAAATAAACTTATTGTTTTTATTCATCCTAATTCCAGTGTAAGTGCATACTCAAAACAGATGCAAAACCAAGAACGCACTGACATTCAATCCAATGATATATTTTTCCAATGTACTGCTCATAATTCCATGACATTACACAAATGGCATAATTGATAATAGATATGAAGCAGCTATAGTGACTGGGGCACTCAGCACATGGTCTGGGCAGGGTCTGGTCAAAAGCCAGGTCTTGTATCCAGAATATACTGATGACACGCACTGTGAATTGTAAATGGAGGGTTGTTCAGTTCTGGGCTTCAGTATGTGGCTCACTGTGCATGGCCATTGTCTGGGAGTGTCCCACATATAGTCCCTTTGGTGAAAGTGATGGAAGTAGGAGTGCTGGGTGCCTAAGAGCAAGTCCTGGTAAAAGTAGACCATGCACCCATAGCACATTGCGTGTTGCCAAATGTCATTATTCATTGGAACAAGGTCACTGAAGCCCAGCTCACCGCCAGCCTCAACGCAACACCCCCCCAAAACGACGACAACGTCAACACTGCCGCAAAAAACCTCCACGAATGGATCACCGACTGCGCCAACACCCCGTCCCCCTCAAAACACCCCACAACAGAAGCACAGCCAAGAAAGCAAACTGGTTCACTTTCGCACTCAGAGAATCAAAGCAGGTCTGAGGATCTCGAGAGAGGAAAGGCGCACCGAAAAGACCCCTGCAAATCACGAAACCTTCAAAAATGCCATCAAACATCACCACCAGCTCATCAGGACCACCAAAAAGCTCGCTCTGCAACAACGCATCAGTAAAAATGCCCACAACAGCAAGGAACTTTTCATCGTCATCAAAGAGTTCACCAACCCCAACTCCAACTCCACCGACATCCCCCATCACAAGAACTCTGCGAAAACCCCACCAACTACTTCCATCGCAAGATCGCAGACATTTACGACAGCTTCACCACCCAGGCCCCCCCACGACACTCACCACCAGCCCATCGACTGAAGCATCATCACACCCCCGCTCCGCTGGAACAACATCACCAACAATGAGACCTGCAACATCATGGCAACAATCCACTCAAGAGTACCCACCAACCCCTGCCGTCACCACATCTTCAACAAAGCCAGCGACATCATCGCCCCTCAGTGCCCCACCTTAGCACACCATGTGTGCGCCGTATTTAAAATACAGTGCACAATGGCGGAAATTATGGGACTAGCATGAGAAATTTTTACCCTAGCCTGGCACTTTGCAAGATTAGGGTCAAATATTCTGACGCTAATCCTCCAAAGCACCCAGAGGCCCATTGTAACCAATGGAATCCTCCTTTTAACACCTGCTATGAGCTGCAGAGTCTGGCCTCCGAGGAGCTGGAGGTGATCACCATTCAGGTATCTCTGGCTGTGGTCAGGCGGACGGAGGACAACATACCATATACACAGTGGTGAATTGTGGCACTATCTACACCTGTTCCCACACTGTGCATGGTCCACATGTGCCCCTGCTTAACTTGTTGCAATGTATATTTCTCATTCATCCTCTCTGATCTCTGGAGTTTGTACATAATACTGGGCGCAGCAGCCTCTTCACTCACTACCAAGCACTTTAAGTTCTGTTTTTTTATGTGTTGGGGCATCTTTTCACAGTCCTGCACTTTACACTGTCCTGAGCATAACCTAACACATTCCAACACTTCATTTCACAGTGGCCCCCGTCCTCTTGTGTCATCCATGTATTCTTCTTTTGGGTCGTAGATGAATAAGTAAACGGTGTGTTTTTTTTCTATGGTCAGGACTGGTGACTAACACTCCTCTCACACATCGGCTGGGGAGCGAGCCTTTGGGGTTAATCAGCGCTTTTCACTACTTTTCATGAATGTGGTTTGTTGTCACAAGTATTGTGCAGTAAGCTGGGAGGTGCAGTGACTCCTCTGTTGAGTTATTTCCACTGGCAAATCCTGCCTGTGTGCTGTGTTCAGACACCTTGCAAGAAACCTTACAAGAAACTTGCGCATCAGTATGAATGTGCAATTTTTTTTGTGTCACCCCTGCACCCCCTAACCACACAATGTGTGCACCGTATTTACAATACAGTGCACCATGGCGCACATTAGGCCAATAGCGTCAGAATTTTTTACACTATTGTGGCGCTTTGCTCCACTAGTATCAAAAATGTTAATGTTAGTGGAGCAAAGTGCAAGGAGGCCCATTGATTACAATGGGTGCGTCCTTTTAACGCCTTCTTTGAGCAGGCGTTAAAAATGTTGCCAAAAATGGCAGAGCGAAATCTTCTAGATTTTTGTGGGCCTCCTAACACCGTAACTCCCCCTTGCATACAATATCTCTGGCGCAGGCATAATGTGGCGCAATGCTTCATAAAGTGGCGCAATGCATGCATTGAGCCACTTTATAAATATGGCGCGTCAAAAACTGCCACATTAGCGGGAAAAAATTACTTGTAAGTCCGGCCCCTTGGCTCCCCCGTCTCCATCCTGTGTTTTGTTCTGTTGGTTCACATGTGCAACAGCAGAGGTGGTGGCATGGATTCTTTCTGGTTCTTCACAGTGCGGGTCTCTCTCCCCTAGGGAGAGCACCTGCTTTCATGGACACCGATCTGAACAGCCTTCGCGCTCACCCAAGACACTTTCATTGGTGTGCTCTTATGTTTCCGTAACAGTCTAATGTGTATAAACTGTTGTTGAAACCTTGATAACTACACCAGTTCATTCTGTGCTATTTCATTTCCGTTTGGCCAGCAATTCCTGTGAATATATTATCTTCGCACTCACTACATCTAAACTGTACATTTAATTCGGAAACTTTTTTCCATGAATGACTTGTTTTAAAATCTCAGATCTTAGCACCATGGTGCCCAGCATAAAGCGCATCAATGCCTCGTCAGGGGTAGTAAGCACCATATAAATACAATTATAATTATTTTAAGCCAGGTTGCATAGGCAAAACCCATTGGCCTTGCCAATGCTTGTTTTCCATAGGTGGCCCTGAATTTGGGCTTCTCAGGTGCTCCATGGGCGGTAAAAAGAACACCAAAAAGCACAGTTGCTTCTTTAAAACATTGTCAGGTGCTGGGCAATGTAAAATGCTAGCTGCATTAAGTTAAATACATTGCCTGGACCCCTGACTGCACTTCAAAGCAACTTACAGTGCACTTCAAAGCAACTTACCCAGCAGGTAAGTTTGTGCGCAGTGCCTGTCCTCTCCTCCTGGTAGGCAAGCACAACACTCAAGTTAGACTGGCTGGCAACTTTCTTCTAAGAGCACTGTCAGGGTCTAGGTATTCTAAATAACTTTATTTCATTATCATTAACTTAATTACATGGCTGCCCCTGACAGCGCAAAAATGCCTCGTTCTCTGGTTAACTCAATGCCCAGAGCAAAAACGCCTTATTTGGTGAGTATTTCTTCTGCATTGTTACCTTTTGCCAATCTGCGGCAGGTAGATAGACAGGGAAATTGCCCTCAGTTTTACATTTGCTTCCCACGGATGGGAAAAGGGGAATTTCATTAATTACCAGCATTTAGCACAACATCTGGTCTTCTGCCCGCCCCTGCTTCCAGATTCCACTGGTCAGTACCAAAAATGACTCAAAAAGATTTGAACTCGAGCATGTGCCAGGCCATTGCGTCATATATTGAGCTCAGTAGGCGCAGTGGAGTTCAGCGTCCTCAGGGTTGTCGTTTCTGATGTTATATGTGATTTCATCTATTATAACATTGATGATCTCGTTTGCGGTGTCATCTATGACATCACGTGTGAAGGTCTGTGCAAGGCATTACAGTACAGGGAAGGAGTTTAGGTTATGTTGCTTACCATAACTGGTGGATGTCTTTCAGTTTTAGGTTTTGAATCGCATCCAGTTTGTCCCTTCAAAGTTTTTTTAATGTATAATTTCTGGCGTTTTCTAATCAAATGTTATTTTCACTTCATTGTTTTTTCAGTGAATTTGTAGATTTGGTTTTACTTATATACTCTGTCCCCATCCTACCGTCCTTTTCCATACAGAGTGGGTCCACCTCCTGTGCAGAACCTCCAGGCATGTGCAACAAGATCACTGGAAGCTCAGCTAGTGCATTTCTACTTCTCTTAATGCACCACCATTCTCACATCATCATACTGAGTGCCATCATATCAACAGAACCACCATCATGACCATTATGTCCACTTGCTATGACCTCGACATGGCTCTAATGCTAAACAGTTAACTCTAGAGGTAGAATAATACATCTATCTAGTCAATGTGAAGGTACAGCCATGTAAGGCTCCTACTATCGTGATGATGGTTCTTAAGGTGATGAATTGATTTTATGCGGCTTCAAAACATCATTACAACTGGAAGTCTTGCTCTGGTCGCATAAAACTCCTTTGTCATTTGTCTGACTGAGCGTTGAGAAATCCGGCACATATATATAGTCACCAAAGGACTTAGGCCCTCATTATGAGTGAATTGAAATACACATTGAGGCTGGTATCTGACCCTGATAGCCCCATCCGGAATTACATGTGATGTGGAATTACCACATCTGGTAGATCCAGGCATTGTAATTCTGCATGAGATACGGACAACAAATTATCTAGGTAGTCCCTGGGGAAGTTTATCTCTGACAAAAAAGACAACTGAAGGTTTATATGTGAAAATCAGAGTGAAATCATCTTACTGCCCATTTCATATTATGATGTAGGAGATGGACATGTGAACTCCAGAAAACAGCGGGTGCGGTATTATTGGACCTTTAATCCGTGTTGCTTGGAACGAGGGACTTAATATTTTAATGCTAGCTGTTCTTTTGACGTCTATGGACCCCCACTTAACCTTTGCTGAAACCCGGGGACCCCCCTTTGAATCATTCTTAGAATCTGGAGCTTCCTACTGAGTCATTATTGGAATGCAGGGACCCCGGCATAAGCAATTTTGCTGATTTGAACCACACAAAATTACTATATATAAACAAGCATTTATCAAATCGACAAATGGCGAACTATGTTATTAATTCACAAGCATATAAAACAATTCAACATCAAAATTTCAATTTTAATTTTCATGGGAATGTTGGGGCTGTTCTAAATAAAACTGAAGCCACCCATCGTTCATACTATATTCTGTTTGATGTACTTACTCTGCTCCCACGAATCATGAGAATACCAACTACATTTTTAGCATTCAATTTCATATTTGCAGAACATTTTAAACCTTTTCCATTTAACATTTTGCTTTTTTATGAAAATATAGTTTAATAATCTGTTAATATTGCTTTGTTTTCTGTGGATCCAGTGAATAGTCTTCGCAGACCCCCAGAGGTTCATGGACCACAGGTTAAGAACTGCTGGTTTAATGTGTAAGTGTCATAGGCAGCAGCTCTGGTCACTAGAGGTGTCACAAGTGCTTAATTTGTAAATAAACAGGTGCCGGTGCCCAAAGGCCTCCTCTTAAACATGCAGCTGCTGCAATTAAATGTGCGAGCAGGGAATACTGACGCGGCCTAATATTGAAGCAATATCGGGCCTCTTCAATCCATTTAAAGCCCCTCCCTGCCCTTCAGCTCACTCTTGCAGCTTTCTACTTTCTCCCTCTGTGACGCTTTTTCGTTTTCCCCTTCCTCCGTCTTTCCCATATGTGTCTTCTGCTCCCACCAAATGCTTGAGGCAGAAGAATAAGCGCCGGCCCTGAAAAATAAGTGCCAGTGCTCAGTACCGGAAACAACAAGCACAAATTAAGCACTGGGTGTCACACTTGTTGACTCATAGCTATGAGACACTGGGTTATGACCAGTGTCCTGATTACTTTATTTTTCTCTCCCGAACCTTCTATCTCATCCCTGTCTTCTTTGGTACCAGTTCACTATGGGTGAGGGGGCTGGGAAGGAGTTACTGTGTCACTCGTCAACACTTAAGAAAACTACTGCTGCTTCAGTAGTGATGAGTGAATGTATTGTGATGAGCTAAATTGTATATTATTCTCACATTATAGTGAATTGTGTGTAACTGTGCTACAAATTAAGATGATGAATAATTTTAACCAGGGAACCTGAAACTTCGTGGTAA
Source organism: Pleurodeles waltl (assembly GCF_031143425.1). NCBI lineage: Eukaryota > Metazoa > Chordata > Amphibia > Caudata > Salamandridae > Pleurodeles > Pleurodeles waltl. The sequence goes on from NC_090448.1 coordinate 92,083,519, forward strand.
ATGGTGTACGTGTCCTGGCATGGTGTGTCATCACTGCCTCTGAAGCATTGACTTGAAGAATTAAAAAAAATATGTACTTGTGTGTTATTTCACGACCCATTTTGAAGTTGCATTTCGTCTTGTGTCGAACAGTTGTTTTATCCTTCCAATTCTCAAGCTTCATTTGAACCTCTCTCTTTAATCAATCATCTCATGATTTCTCCACCTCTCTCCTTATCTTAGTCACTCTGTCCATGAGCGGCTCCTCTGCTAGGGCGGAGGAGCGTTGCCCCCCACCAGCAGCAGCAGCTGCAAACATTTTACCACAAAACAATACTAAACTATGGGGCATATTTATACTTTTTCGTGCAAAACTGCACTAACGCAGTTTTACTTGAAAAAGTATACCACCGGCATATGTCCCCTGAGCATGTAGAATGGGCCCAGTGCCATGTAGGGGGGGGCCCAAGTTAGACCCCCTTTGGTACTTTTTAATAAAATAAAATACTTACCTGTACTTACCTTATTCGCCAGAGCAGCGGGTCCCCCCCATCCTCTGGTGTCCCTCTGGTGTGGGTGGGGGTGTCCCTGGGGCGAGGAAGGGCAACTGTGGGCCCAATCCATGGTCCCTGACCATGGAAATAGGCTCACAGGTCCCCTAACGCCTGCCCTGACCCAGGCATTAAATAATGGCGCTAAGCAAGTTTAGCACTTTTATTTAAGGCCCCCTTCCTCCCATCCTTGATTTTAGCACGGGGATAGATATGGTGCCAAGGCCATATCGTTATTTTTTGCCCGGGAATGCCTTCCTTGCATCTCATTGGCACAAGGTAGTTTCCCACTAGCAAAAAATGACTTTAACTCCAAAACTTTGGTCCTAGACGGGTCTAGCACCAAAGTATACATTTGTAGTTAGGTTTATGCCAAATTTGGGTAAAAGAAATTAAGCAAATTTGGCGCAAAACAAGTATAAATCTGGGCCTATGTTTGTTATCGTTTCAGGCTGTGACGAGCACTGAGGGGAGTGCACATCACTCCCCCTTACTGCGCATGTAGGTTTGGCCGGTCGTCTCGGGCCAGCCAAGCACACATGTGCAGTGTGCTCTCTCCAGGCCTGCATTGTGTTGCCGGGCTGGAGAGAGCAGGCACAGGCTCCCAGTCTGCACTGGGGTTGGACGCAGGGCCTGCCCGCAGGCTTCGGCTGTGCTCTGTGAATGGTGTATTAACATACTGTATTTATATATTACTTTACATTAAAAAACATTAAAATTCACTGAAAAAAACAAAGGTTACAGGGACGATATAAATAGGTTTATACCTTACCTACACTAAACCTTAGAAATTCAACATTATAGTTATACTTATCTGAAGAAACTATAACTCATGCCGAAAGTAACTTTAGGTTATGAGTTATAGTTTCTTACATAAGCATAACTATAAGTATAACTGTAACTGCTGAATTTCTTTGGTTTTGTATGAGTAAAACGAGAACCTAACTATAATGTCCCTGTAACCTTCTTTTTTTTTCAGTGAATATATATATGATAGTAACAAAAAGTTGCCACAAATTGTGCTGTAACTTTTTGTGACCTGTCTCTCATTTTGCAATGAGCTCTAAGGGCCATATGTACAACGCATTTTACCAGTCGCAAATGGTAAAATGCACTTTGGCATGTACCAATCTTATTTTGTGAGTCAGTAACCTATTACTGGCTTGCAAAATAGGGTTCCTGAGTGACTATTAGGAAGGGGCACATAAAGGATGTCCCTTCCTAATAGGGAGTCGCAGGATCATGTATGAATGTTTTGTGACCAGAATGCAGTTGCAAAACATTCATACTTTACCAACTCCATGAAGGAGGTGGTAACCCATTCGCAATTGGGAAGAGGTCTTTGCATTTAAAAAATAGTGCTTTATTTAAAAAAGCAGTCACAGACCTGGTGGACTGCTGACCACATCCCTGTGAGCACCGGCCATTCACAATGGGCTCACAAATTGCAACCTGTCTCATGAATATTAATGAGGAAGGTCCCTTGCAAACCCATTTGGAAATTGTAAACAGTGTCTAAGACACTGTTGTACATCAGATTTTGCGACTTGCAAATTGCAAGTCGCTACAAATCGCAATTTGCGATTCACAAAAGCAGACAGTCATACATGTGGCCCTAAGTACTAATAGGTCATTTCACAAAATCTCCAGTTGTAGGGGGGGAGGTCGCATAAAAACCTGCCTAATGGATAATAATGTAGATCATTATTTGTGACCACGTGTGAATGACTAAAAAAACAGGGATGGTGCTCTAAAAGGAACAAAAGACCACCATACCTCTGTTTGCATTCTCAAATGTTCTTTAAAGGAGCCTATGGTGTTTAAAATATATATATATATCATTGGGGAATACATTGGGAGGCCCCTTATTAGGTTGAGCGTGAAAGCTCTTTGACCTGTTTCAAGTATTATGGGCTTTTAACCACGCCCATCACTTTCACCCATTCTTGGGCTTGCCTTTCAAAAACTCCCTTGATGTCCTGGTAATTGCTTTATGTTTATCCTACCTTGGGGCGATTTTTTTAGCGCCTTACAGGCTGACCCTGTAACATGGATAACTGCACAATTGCCGATACACTTCAAAGTGGGTGAACTATTTTTTTCTATTGTCTCTCTCCTTCGTGCTCCATAGCAGCCATGGCCCTCACAGTACTCACAGCGCCAACAGTGCAAACTCCATCATTGGTATTGGAGCGCTAGTCAAATTTTTTACATTGTTACCTAATCAGGGTCATTTATCTTGGCTCTCCCCTTCACACGCCATAGCCTTCCCAAAAACACTAATAATTGATAAATGCTTGACTAAAAAACACAGCAATCCACAAGGCGGCTCTCCCGGGACAGCGGGAGAGCCAGTACTAAAATATTCACTGCGCTCAGGAAAAGTCACCCCATAATGCTATGCAAGCATTCTTTTTCAAAGCATTTTTGCCCATAGCTCAGCCTGTGGTGGCCCTAGGACAATGGGACTACTACCAAAACGTTCAGTATTATGCACTCTTTCTGTTTAGGTCATCTTTGGGTCCGTCCCAACAACAGGTTATTGGGGGCCCCAAAATAATAACCCTTCCCACTGTTCACTCTCTTTCAATGCTTTTTTATGGCTGGAACTTTTGTTTTACAGCTTGGAGTAGTTTGTGTTCTACAGGACTTAGTATTGCAGTAGGCCTGCTATGCCCGAAATGTGTAAGGTACTACACTCTCTAGGAGCTAAATATACGGTTTCACTACATTATTTTGAACCGTTCTATTTTCATGTGGGTAAGCCTTCTAGGGGATAATTATATGGTTACATGACCATGTTTCATAGAAATTATATTTTTATTGTGGTGTTCTGTAGGGCCTGTTCTGAGCATTACATTCAATATATTACAATATTTGCTGCACACAGTTGTCCCATAATGCTTTACAAAGCATTATTTTACAAAACACTTTTCCTCATAACTAAGTCTATGGTTTCTGTCTAGATCATCTCTGGGTCCCCACACTAGGTTAGTGAGGACCCCAAAATAATAAACCCTCCCTCATTCAATGTCTTTTTAATCCCTCTCATGGCTGGAACATTTGATTTACAGCTAAGAGTAGTTTGTGTTTTAAGGGTCTTGTTTGCAATATCATTCCTGTTAGTCCTGAAAATGTATAATGCACTGAGCTCTCTAGGTGCTAAATATATGGTTACAGTGCAATACTTTCAGTCATTTTATTTTCATGTGGTTATGTGCTCTAGTGACTAACTATATGGTAACATAGCCATGTTTCTTACAAATGTTATTTTCATTGTGGTGTCCTCTAGGTGCTGTTCTGAGCATTACATTACAGTCTAATGACAAATGTTTATTTTAATAAAGGTTTTTATTGGGTTTATATGATAGTTGTATATGTTTTATTAATCTCTCCTTATTGTAATTATGACCATGATTCAGACCAACTTATCATCCTTATTACATTATGACTGTTTGAACACTCTTGAAATGTTTGGGTGACCCTTCTAGTTTATTTCTCTCATTACTCCTCCATGCCTGTCTTTGTTTTGAGAATTGTGTTAGCCATCCAGCAACGCTGATGGTGGGGTAGTGAAAGTGGCATTCTATTGGAATTAGCATAGCAGATTGAAATTAGGATGCTAAAGGGCAACATTTTCATTTTTGGCTGCAGATAGAGGAAGAAGGTAAATGGAAGTGCTTTAGTTATATGCAGGGCCACTGTAATTATGTGGCAGGAAAAGACCAAATATGAGGCAGGGTTGACCAATTTATGTGGCATTAAAAGTCCAGTTATGAATTTACAATGCCAATAGCTCTAACTCAAGCAAATGCGAGATCTATTCCATTGCAAATGCTTGTTCTATTGTCCTCTCTCTTCCTATTTCTGCCTATCATCCATATCAGTGGTGTAACAAAATTTAAGGGCCCCCCCTGCAAAGTACATCTAGAGGGTCCCCTGCCCCCAGACCCAGTCAGGAGCGTGCCACCCGTGCACAGTGTACTGTGCTGAGGGTGCCCCTTGGAGCTCAGGGCGCTCCCCCACACCACAGGGGTTGCGGGGCTTTTGTTACGCCACTGACACTGTAGAAATTTCTCATTCCTGGGTAGGGAAGGACGAGACCCTTGCTGGAATTATTTGATGATATGCTGTCTTTTGTTTATAAAGTCCTCCACTAATACAATGCATATATTGCCCAGTGGCGATCGATACTGGGTAATTATAGTTAGGTCAGCATTTCCCAGTGAAATGCATTTTTTGTTTTGCTAATAAACTGGGTGCAGGTTGAATAATTGTCATGAAACGTTGTGCATGGAATGTTTTGGGGTGATCTGTCAAGAGAGGGCATGGGGGGGAGGAGGGGTCCCAAAACACAAAGGGACATATTTATAACTTTACTAATGCAGTTTTGCATCAAAACGTTTAGCACCGGCTTGCGCCATTCCTGATCACCAGCCGGGCACCATGTTTAAGGAATAGCGCAAACCGGTGCAAAGGGTGGGCTAGCATAAAAAAAAAAATTGACGTTAGCTGGGAGGGGGTGGCGGTATGGGAGAAGGCGGTTTTGCACCAAAAAATGATGTTAGGCTGGTTAGAAGAAAAAATTGCCTCTAACCAGCCTCTTGTCATTTTCTGACGCAAAACCATCCATACCACATGACTCCTGTCTTTGAAAAGACAGTAGTCATGCCCACCACACCAATGGCCAGCACAGGGGACCAGTTTCCCCTGGACATGGTCATTGCACCCTGTGCCATGCAGGGGGCCCCAAGTTGTGCCTCCGATTGCACTTTAATCTTTTAAAAACTTACCTATACTTACCTTACTTACTTGGGATGGAGTCCCCCATCCCATCCTCCAGTGTCCCTCTGTTGTGGGTGGGGGTATTCCTGGGGCTTGAGGAGGGCACCTGTAAACCCATTCCATGGTTTTTAACCATGGAATGGGTCCACAGGTACCCTAACGCCTGGTCTGACCCACCCATGCGTCATTTTAGCATGGGGGATAAATATGTGGCTCCGGGGTTAACACCATTTTCTAGATGGAAACCCCTACCTTGCATCTCATTGACGCAAGGTAGGTTCACGCATCTAAAAAATGGTGCAAACTCCAATATTTTGACATTAGATGTGTCTAATGTCAAAATATAAATATGGAGTTAGTTTTGTGCTAAAGTTGCGTAGAAAAATTATGCAAATTCGGTGCAAATGGGGTATAAGTATGCCCCAAAATCCCCAGGTATTTTCCATAGACTTTTTTTTAGGCACTGCTACCTCAAAATCTGCTAAAAGGAATTACACCAAATCAGGCATGAAGCTAGATATTGGTCCAGAAAGTACGCTTTTTGTAATTTGGTGTAAATCCATTCAGTAGTTTTTGAGATATTAGGGAAAAAAGTGTTTGTATTTCTGGATGGTTGGGTTCGAGGGACACTCACAAGAGCCCCTCACACTCAATCTTAATTTAAAAAACTAGTGCTCCAAGGTAACTATAATTCAATACCTTGGCATGCACAGCTAATTACCCCACATGTTACATAACTCATGACATGTTGTATGACATCATTGATAATATCACTGCAGCGTTTACAATTGCATCATTGATGACAAACTTTGCATGAAGAGGGTGCAAGTTATAGTTACATTAGGACATGAGTAATAGTTACTAGGGATAACTACAACTGGTGAATATCAGTGGTTTTGTGAGTTTAAAACATTATGATGGCCCAAATTAAAGAAAAGTGGTGCTGCATTACACGCAGCCCCACTCTTCTTGCGCCAATCAGCTCCCCCCAATGCCACCATGTGTGCGCTGTATTAAACATACGACGCACCAGGTTAGGAACAATAGTATCAACATTTTTTACACTATTGTAGTACATTGCAGGATTAGCACCCAAAATGTTGGTGCTAATCCTGCGAGGTACATAGGAGCCCATTATAAATAATGGTGTGCCCCCATTTAACACCTGCTCTATGCGGGCATTAAAAATAGCTGCAAAGAATTGCGCAGTGGAATCTCGTAGATTCCACTGCGCCATTTTTGCAGTCTCCCTAATGGGGGCAGCACAATGTGGTGCAAGGAGTTACAAAGTGGCGCAATGCATGCATTGTACCACTTTGTAAATCTGGAGCGGCGAATTTGGCCTTGTTGAGCCACATTAGAGTCATAAAAAATTATTCTAATGTGGCGTAAGGAGGCGCTAGGCCCTCTTAAATTTGGGGATATATTTTCACCTAACCATAACATCACTTTAATAACCTTAAGTTCTTTCAGTGAATATTTTATAAATGTATATATGTGTAGCTTTTCACAACGTATGTGCATCCAAACACCAGTGGTGCTCGGATACAATGTATCTTTGTAGTCGAGCTATTCTCCTCCTCTGAAAAGAAAGGATCAGGCCGGCACTCCAGTGACTAAGTAACAAGGTTTATTTAACTAATCCTTGGCTTCTGACAATGCGTTTCAAGTGTGACATTCAGCCTTGTTCACTATAAGGCTGTATGTCATGTTAGTTAACTAAACCTCCTTACCCAGCCACTGGGGTGCTGGTCTGTCCATTTCTTATCAGAGAAGGAGCAACGCTTGAATATTTATACGTGTGTTTATTTTCAATGAAAAAACAGAAGTTAAAGTGACTTTACAGTTGGGTGACAGTGTCAGTTGCAACATAGCATTTTAATTTTTTTTAAACTCTAAAATTCACCAGCAATAGTTAACTGAAGTAACTAGAAATCGGACCCTGAAGACACTATAATGTGTTCCCAACATGCATAGTGCTGTCATAAACTATGTCATTTAAAATGTCACCAGTGATGTTATCACTAATGTCATAGAACATGTCATTCATGGTGTATTACGTGAGGTTATAAGCTGTGCATGGCCCTGAATATGCAGAAATCAAACTTTTAATCTTAATGGGAAAGTTAGAACTTCTTGCACAAAAACAATCCTTGGAAGCAATTTACTTTTATTAAGCATGCATAGAAAGAGCAAGTAAGAAGAAGAAATAAGATATTTCTACTCGGTACACCTGCATGAGGGAGGCATAGCTTTTTGAGTCAATCCCAAGTCTACCCACCTTAGTAAATCTGGGGTTGTGTCAAAATGGATGGATGCATGGGAACACCCTTGCCCCTCCCGTGGAATACCTGCCCTGTGCAAAATAATGCAATGCGGTGCTATTTATATTTAGTAAACCACATAAAGCCATTCAAAGTGGTTTGTATCAGGGCTACACCATAAAAGTGGCGCAACCCCGATGCAAAACCTTGGTAAATCTGCCCTACATCCAGGAGTGGCTCGCAGGTTGTGGAAAGGGCGCAGCACTCCTTTTCCCTGCTGGCTGCCTGCACACAGGCACAGGCTCCCAGCCTGATCTGCGGCCAATCCTGACGCTGTTCAAAGCAGCATCAGGATAGGCTGGGATCGCCCTGGCTGGCCGATCCAGCCAGGCTGGGAGCCTATGCAGGCTCTCTGCAGCCTGGCAACTGAGTTGCTGGGCTGCAGAGACCACACTGAGCATGTATGTTTGTCCGGCCTGAGACGGCTGGCCAAACATACATGCGCTCAGTGCACGTCACAGCCTGTGGCCCGCCCCTTTAAAAGAAAAGGATAATAAACAGAGTTTATTATCCTAAAGGATTTGCTGCTGGCAGGGATAATGCTCCTCCGCCCTTAAAGAGGAGCCGCCCCGGCCTAAAACTCCATCCCTGCACTTTTTCTCAAATCACCCATTCCAGCTCAAAGGTGCATGCTTTTTCTGTACTCTTTTGTTAACTCAAGGAACTACAGTTCGCTTCCCTACCATGCATTGTCATCAACGATGTAAGTTCAGATGTCACCAGTAATGGTATCAATGATGCAATAGAATATATTGTGGTGGGGATGTGGTTTATAGTTCCTTGAGTTAACCTTAACTGATGAATTTCAGTGGTTTTTAGAGCTTGAAATGTAACCTTTTAACTGACATTTTCCCCTAAATATCACATCACTTCAACCTTTATTTTTCAGTGGATTAAGAGTGTTTTGTAAAGTAAAGCAATATTTTATTACTACACCTAAATAGGCCCAACTCGTGCCACACGCAGTCTTCAGTCTTGTGCAGCAAGGAGGTGGCCACAAGACGTGGCCTACGGCCAGGCCCTTCTACCAACCTCAACGCAGGTGATCAAAGTGGCTTTGCTTGGCCTCGTAGATGTTGTTGAGAGGCTTGTGCCCAGGAACATCCAAAAAGTGACACTCTGGAGGCACAGGCCTCTAATAAATATGCCCAGACATTTATGCAGTGAGGTAATATCACACTGAAGCAGCCATGTGAAAATCAGCGCTGCTGTTTCCATGCACAAAGTGACATGCAATCGGTGAGGCAAGTGACTTTTTTTTCGCAAGTCAGTTTGGTTGCAGTTTGGCAATAATTCGGAGACTGAACTCTGCACTGTAGTAATAAATGTGTCAATGTGTTTTCATTAGTAAGGTTGATCTAAATAACATGTTTTATAGGGTCACATTTGTTTTCACTAGCATGGCATAAAATTAGTAACAATTGTAATATTTTTATATATGAACATGAGTGCAGTTGAGACCATCTAATGGCGTTTTGAGCAAATAAAGTACAAAGGAAATATTGTGTTTTAGGGGCTGAATGTTTGGTGAAGGCAACACCTCTTTTACCCCACTGTTGAAGACACAGGACCAGGCTCTAGTTTTAAACCACAGAACAGAATGGATCATTGATCTTGCCCCTCTAGTATTTTTATACTTCCCTCACCTTGCTGACTGTCAAAAGGTCGTGAGACTTAGAAGATGCTCCTGTGAGCGAATGTCAGGTGATGTGAAATGCTCTCTCCAGCAATGTGTGTATCCCTTATGCATGAACTGTCTGGTCATGGGAAGAGATGCCCGACACAGCACGTGGCTTGACCTCAAGCATGCTGAAGGTCACTTTATGTATAATGATTACATTGTCATTCAGCACATCCCAGTGGCGCAACGAAACTTGAGGGGGCTCCACTGCAAAGTTTCTGGAGGGGGGCCACTCTCCCCATGATGCAGTCAGGGGCCTGCCACCCATTCAAAATGTACTGTGCTGAGGGGGCCCCCTGGAGCTCAAGGGCCCCCCGCACCACGGGGGCTGTGGGGTCCTTTGTTACGCTACTGGTCTATATCACTATTCTAGTTCTTTTACCCATCATTCCTCCCCTTTTCTTTTCTCATTTTTGACTTCCTATCCTTACCGGCTCTTTCACTTCCTCTCTTTCTATTTACATGTACATGCCATCGTGTTATACCACCTTTGCCTTATGTTACAGCAGATCACTCATGCCCCAGAGGCATCATAATGCCTCATATCCAAGAGCGCCTGATTGTTGGAGCTAGTCTGAAACAGATAAATAAAGACTCTAGGGCATATTTTCCCATCTGTTCCACTGGAATGTCACTTTTAGTGACAGTTCGGTAGCGCACAATGCAGGGCCATATTTACAAGGCCACGTAAAGCCACCCTGTGTGGCTTTTCATGGCCTTGTAAATATGGACTGAGGCAATGCAGCATAAGTCACTGGGTTCCCTCACCCTGCGACAGGGAGGCGTGCCATGGGTGTTAGGGTGTGTGTTCCTATGTAATACGCATGGCATTTGACACATTCCCAGATTTACAATGTTTTGCAAACCTGGGAATGGGTCAAAAGCCGATGCCTCTGCAGTGTGGCAGAAATACCTTTATTTCTCCTCATTTTTTCCTTTTTCTATGTGTGCTGATTTCTGCATTCTCTTCTGTAATCTTAAAGCTTTCCCACCTCTGACCCCTCCTCCTCTGCACTTTACCACCTGTGGTATCCTGCCCGGTGCACTGCCTCGCCGCATGTCTTTCATGCCAGTCCCTTGTATGAAAAGTATTAATAGACATCGACGTTTGCGCTTCCTCTAAAACGCATTGCAGATTGAATCAGTGCATCAGTCAAGCCTGGACGGTCTTCGCCGCTTGTTGCAGACATGCAGAGGGGCGGAGGGCCTTGTATGGGCTCAGGACGAGTCCAGCATACATCAAAGACCCAGGGCTTCTCAATAACGCCGGTCCCTGACACATCTGTCTGGATAACATCACGGCCGACGATTCATGCTGTCTGAAAATAGAAAAACTGTCCTCAACGTGCAGCCTGAATCAATAACCTAAGATGATTTAAAGAAGTGACGTGTCAATCAATATGCAAGCCATATATATAGTGTTGGAAAAATCCAACTGAAGCAACGGGGTGGCATTTTAACCCCTGTGCTGGGCTGTCAAGGTGCAATGCACAATGCCACAGTCATCCTTCCAGAACACGCCACGCTGTAAGAGACTGCAGAGATGTCACATCCCCGGTATCACAAGTGCAGCGAATGTGACATCAAACACCCCTTGAGCCCTTCACTTCGGCCTCGCAGGAAGGGACATCAAATGACCATTGTCCACAATGTTGGAGCCTTCCTTATTAAACAATGTTTATTTGAAAGAAAAGTAATTGAGGAACAGACAAGGCTAATCCAAAAAGAACCTGGAAGAAAGCCTTCTTACTTTAAAAAGATCAGCCCAGCGCTTGTTATGCCACAGGACTGGAAAGCAGTCGCAATAGTTGCGAATAGTAATAACGAAATGACAGAAATGTAAAATGGCACACACAGGCCGCTCACCCAAGTGCCTCCGGGTCCTGTCTTTAGAATGCGGTCTTCTGTAGGCTCTCTTGGGCCAGCAGGTTGTACGTGGCTGTAGTGTAGATGGGCACTTTCTGGCGACTTCTTATCCCCTGCACAAAGTCATATGGGTATTAGGAACAGTCCATTTTTGATGAGTACTGTTTTAAGTTAATTACCACATTGCCCAAAAGGTAAACTTGGGAAAACAGTTTTCAGAGAAAAAAAAATGAATACAAATAGTGAAAGGGTGGAAAATATAAGGTTTAAAATAATTAAAAAGTGAACGTCGCATGATTTGTGGTTTTCATGGAAATATGATTGACGATAAAAGAATAAAGAAATATACTATGATATCAAGAATTGCAGACTTTGGGGCATATTTACAAGAAACTGGTGCATCAACACTGATGTGCCAATTTTCGTGCGTCACCCCTGCCCCACCTAATGACACCATGTATATAATACCCCAGACCATGGTGGTCATTAAGACATTAGCGTCAGAATTTTTGAGGCTATCGTGGCTCTTTGCTGCACTAGCGTCAAACATGTTGACGCTAGTGCAGCAACATGCAAGGAAGCCCATAGGTTACTATGGGTGCATAATTTTAACATCTGCTTTGAGCAGGCATTAAAAATAATGCCAAAAATGGTGCAGTGAAATGTTGTATATTTCACTGGGCCATTTTTGCGGGCCTCCTAGCACTGGAACGCCCCTTTGCATACATTATGCCTGACGCAGGCATAATGTGGCGCAAGGGGGTGCAAAGTGGCACAATGCATGCATTACACCACTTTGCAAATACGGCACGGCAAAAATGCCTCCTTTACGCCACACTAGTGTAAAGAAAAAAATACACTCATTTTGCACAAGGAGGCGCAAGGGGCTTGTGAATATTCCCCTTTGTGTTTGAAGTAGTAAGAAAGACAAATAAGACATTCTTAACTCAATAGAATCGTTGTTTTCACTGAAATCTTCTACGCATGCATGTTTGATTTTAATAGCACAAACCTAACCAAAAGACTGCAGTGTAGAGTAAAAAGATCACAGAGAGCAATTCTAGGTAGTGGATGCTAATTTCTTGGTGGGAGGGTAGACTATTGTTTTTTAAGGAGTTGGGGCAGTCCTGATGTATACATGGATGTCATTCTAGTTCCACAGTTCTTAAATGGAGAAGGTTTGTCGGTTACCTAGTTATTTCCTTCTTGCCCTTCATCTCCAGTATTATGGTGTACTGGCTGTGGGTTTGCCAAAACCCCCAGAGATGTTGAGCTTGATAGCCCAGCAGGTGTGGTTGCTGGTTATGATAGCTTTGTAGATGATGCAGTTTGTTTTAAATATTATGTGGGTTGACAAGGGCAGCCAGTGTAGTACATCAGGGTGGATGGATGTAGTCACATTTCTTCAGGCTCTTGATAAGGTATGCTATTGTGGGGATAGTATGCATTTAAGGTGGTCAGTGTGGAACCTCACAGGTCAAGAACATGGTGTTGCCACCATCCAGATGCAAGATTAAGAGGGCTTGAGTAGCAATGTTGTAGTCACTGTCTGGGACAGTAGATTGTTTTTCTTTAGTAAAAAAGATGGTACCAAACTGTTTTTCTTGGTGATTTGTTCCTCAAAGCAGATGTCAGTCTCAATGGTGAATCCTAGTGACTTGGCATTGGTTCAACGTTTGGTTTGAATTCATCCAAGTCTATGTCATCCTGTCACATTTGCACTACTTTTTACAGATAGGAGGAATTTGTTTTGGTGGTGTTAAATTTCAGGTAGCTGCTAGACATTGAGGTTGGCTGATGTGAGGGCAGTGCTGAAGCACTGGATGTCTACACCAGATAAGACATTCATGTTGAGTTCTTTATTGTGAACATATTGATGGATTTTGGTTCTGCGGACACTGAGTGGGAGATCAAAGAGTCTCCATGTAGAGGCCAAGTATGACCTGGCACAAATGGATCTCCCCAGCATTTCCATGGGAGCTGCGAAGATCCTGAGATCTGGATGAGCCCATCTGAACTAGTGTTGGTTGGGAAGGTAGTAAGAGCACCAGTGGCAGATGTCACAGATTAATCCAATTTAAAACTCCAGTGTGTTAATGATGGTGGGATGCCCAATGCTGTAGATGGTAGCTAATAGGTCCAGCAATAACAGATAGCGGAGGTCACCTTCATGTATGGGAAGGAGAGCATATGCCCAACTAGTAAGGCACAAATTTCTATGCTGCAGTGAAATTTGAAGTTAGATGTTGGGGTGCAGAAGATGATCGACACTGATATACTCTTGGAGTTGTATTTATTCAGTTTTTTTCAGGGATCTTGCTAATGAAGGGTAGGTTAGTGATGGGCAATTTACAAAGTTGTCGAGAATCAGTGAGGGTTTCTTTAGGAGAATGTGGCTCTGGACTATCTTGAGAGCTTCTGGGAAGATTATTTAAGCAATAGGGGCCTTGAGGAGGGTGGATGTGGGTGAGAGACCTCCTCTCAAGAGGGTGTTTGGATGAATCTGGCAACCCTATGTGAGTTCCTTTTTAATAATAGACTAGAGAGAAGCAGACATTGAGTTGTGGAGCTACACGTGTGAAATTGTGAAGGGTGAAATGGGCATGTGGAGTGCACTGTCTGTTAGCTACAGATGAATACTACATAGACAGAAAGGATTTAACAAGCAAAGGAACTAAGGTGTTTTATCGGAGTTCCCTTTATGTCTGTCTACCTGCAAAGATTGATGTCTGTTTGCCTGTGTTCAATGTGTGATTATATATGTAGTGATCTGTATGTCATGGATATAGATGTGTTATTTCCTATCCACAAGCGCCTGTTGAGACAATTCCCAGGAACAGGTGAATGCAACAAGGAGCCGATAAAGTTAATATATGGCCAAACATATTCCAGGTTACCCTTCAGCTAAACTAAACACAGAAATATGTTGTTTAAGGCAAAACATTCAAAGGGCAGTATCCAATAGTACTCAGTATTTGGATTTAAAAACAGTTGGTTATGGTTATTCTATGAATAGGGAATTTAAATATCAAGGCAACATTATTGTATCGAAGAGCAATAAATGAACCCCTGAGAAAAACAATTAGAAGGAGCAGGTAGGGAAGGAATGAAGAAAGAGCAGTAAAGGCTAGGGAGATAGGTGAGGAAAGGGAATGAAGGGGCCGAGAAGAAAAGCGGAAGGGCAGAGGAAGAAGAAAAGAACAGTTAAGGGGAGACAAAGGTGGATTAGGGAAATGGGGAGATAAGAACCATTTCATTAAGTCGATAAAATAAGATGCTAGAATTGAGAAGCATCCACCATTAAACAACGTGTAAAGAAGCAGTTTGATTTCATCTAGAAACTTTGAGTAGTCTGAAGCGAAAGGAAGTACAACAAATTATTTAATTGGTTTAGGGGTTCAGGTCAAGGAGTGAAGAAAGGAGCTCTCGAAATTATACCAAGCATTAAAATCATTGATAATGCCCATAGGTCTGGAGTGTACCAGAAGTTAGGTATCTCACCTTGCACTCATGCATTCATTTATCTGCCTGTCCATAGACAATAAGGCACACAAACTCCTGAGAAGGCACCTTTTTTTATAATATAAACCTTTTCGCTTTGGCACTGATTCTGTGGTTTTGAAAATCCCACCACACTCTGAAAGGTGACTATGTTCTTGACACTACACAGAACACATAGAGAAAGTGTTTGAGATGCACAGGCAGCAAGAACCGCCACCACACTACATTGCAGGGAAGAATGGGCAATCTAGCTCCTAAAAGTAGACATGATGCACGTGGGACATAGATCCTGTGAAGATTCCAGCACACCATGGGTCAGGGAGAAGGAGGAACCTTCTGCTCTTTTGGATGGCGGCTGTGTTACCATCAGTCTGCAGAGACCACCACCACACAGTATGCCAGAGAGAAGACACATCCAGACAGCTGTGTCCAGATACTACTACATGTGAAGGACATACTGTCTGCTGATATGTCTGGCACTCAGTATGTTGTGAGGAGGAGACAAACAGGTCTGGTTAGTGACCCTATAATGAAAGATTCCCGGGCTGCAAAATTCCCTGTACAAAAGGGGGAGAAGAGGCATGTCGATGACAGTGTGTGAGAGACGATAACCATGAGCTGTAGTGATGGCATGCTAGGCAGCCAGACACTTCCATCTTCAGTCTCCATTCTGCTGTAAATTGTTTGGTTCACCAGCAGCCACGATGACACAGGTGCAGGCCCTTAGTGAAGGGGAGGCATCATTCCAAAATGGCAGCATTGTTGGATACTTATTTCTTCGTCGTAATAAACATTGGACAGCCAATGACAGCAGTGATGGAGGGTCATGGTCAGAAGTAATTTACAGTAAAAGTTATCCCTGTCTCACCTTAGCTGTGCACGGGGTGAATTGTGACAGCCGGGAGCTCAGAATACATATAGAGGCCTTAGCACCTCAATTGTGACCTGCAGTACATCCCCTGCAGCTGGCATGCAACAACGCAATATCAATGCTCTTCTTTAAGCCATATGTGAGCTTTTTCCTGGCACATAATACTCCAGCTCCTGCAGCCCTCCCTGGCTCTTCTGCACGGCATTATAGCCACCACACAGCACAAATTGTCAAACAAAGACTAGGCGTGGTGTGCAAAATGGGATCAAGTTCCATTTCACAGACTGTCAGAGTGTGGACCATGCCCGGGATGCTGTGGTTCATCTTCCAACTTAAAAGGGAGGGGGGAGGGGGTGTTGTGGTCACACCAGTGCTCTGAAAGTAGGTTAGGGTTGGCTCTTACATCCTTGCCTACCGCTGGTAACGCCACTTGATTGGAGAGGGATAGAAGCTGCAGGAATATTGAATGTCGCCCTCTTTCTGTTTTTTTAAACAAAATCCCACCGGCGCCGCTGCCTTTCCATCTGGTCCTTAACTGAGTGGGGTCATGGGGTGTGCGGAGGCAGCTGCTGAATTGGTCATTTAATCTGTCACTCATATCGTGAGAACAAAGGATTGTAAAGTACGTGAAAATAGGCGGCCTGACTGTTATTCCTTTTTGGGGGGGGGGGTCATTCACAGACTGGGTTCAAAGCATTGCCGGGTACTTGAAGACCTGACTGTGCTTCCATCAGCAAGGCAGTTATACCGCAGACTACTGCAGAGGGAGGAGTGTCCCACAGCCTGTAACTCTGAACTCGCACCTCAGGCCTGTTGGCCTCGGAGATGGCAGTGTTCGGTGGGCTCATAATGTGGGGAGCACTATGAGCGAAGAGGGGTAGCAATATCTCTTAAAGTATGATGGTCATACTTGTGAGAGTGGAGCCACAAAGCCCTTGGGAAATGGCCGCTCCTGTGGCTTTATGCAAGAAGGCTGTTCCATCATTACATTTATGTGCTGTCCATTTTACAAAATCCAATTTGTCGGAAGGACTACTTTAACCTCAGTACTAACCTTAATTAGTACTGCAAAAATGTAAATGCTATGAAGTGGTCGTGAGAAATAATGGACATTGACTCAATGCCTCAACGGGGCTCATACAAAAAAACAATGGGTCTAACCCAAAGCCCCTCTCTGTTCCAAATTATGTTGTGATGCCGTGTGTGTTATGCTGCCATGAGATGTAGCTGAGAGCTAAAGCTGTCTGTATCCAGAACTAAAAATATGAAAGATAAAATCAATATGCACAAGAACAAAGGAGTGGTTGTAAACTACTCTGAAAAGGCAGTGTAAAAGTTAGACATAATCACAAAATGTTTTCTTTTTGCAAATAACAGCAAAGTGCATAGCAAGAAATGTAACACAGGTGATTGTCAATTACACACTCGTCATAATTTGGGCACAGGGGGCTCCTAAAATTATATACACATTCCTTAAGGGTATGCCTACAATTAAATGAATCAGAGATGGTGTTAAACCACATTTGTCTTAGGCAGTGTGTTCCTGAGATAAGGCACCACAGAGCATATTAAAAATACAGTTAATGAAATAAGTACAGACTCAATAAAAGAGTTCTAGAGTGGAATGTAAAATTTAAAGAAATTTATTACAAAAATTAAAAAGGTACAATACAGAAATTGTAAATGTAAATGCATAAATGTATTGCCATGAAGGTTCTCAGAAATAGGGCAACGCGGAATAAAGAGTCAAATCTGTGTAAGTGTAAGTCCCAGATGAGCTGCAAAATCAATAGGAAATCAGGCATCATCCCTAGTAGCATCAGAAAAGTGGCTCAACCTCACAATCTATGATTTATATACATTTTTCTTGCATAGGAAAGTATTCAATTCTGCAAAATCATCATGGTCTGAGCAAAAGAATTACACTTCCAGCAAATCAGAACACATTTCTTTTAAATGTTATATTGCCTTACCATCTAAGCACTATCCCACTACATGAATATTGATGTTGCCTGCTCAAGACTAATGTCATTCAGAGATGGTAGGTCAAAATAGTTACAAAAACAACAGCAAACTATTGTGAATGAATATAGTGCAGTGAGCTAGGGGAAGGGCTTTGGGAAAATGCAGCATTACTGTGCCCATGTTGGAACGTTTTTCTTTGAGAACAGCAAGAACAACATCAATGGAAATAAACAAACATGACTCAGCTTCACTGTATGCTGCAGAAATAATGACCAGTTAACATGCAGGAGGAGACATCCATTTTGAATAAGATGGTTTTGATGCCTTATTGAGGCCTAGTTAGCATAAGCTAGTGTATGCTACCTGTGCTAGTGTATACATGTAAGTTCCAGAGTAAATCTGTATTCTGCACGTTGTTAAGAATGCACAAAGTTATAAATGCACAAAAAACTTTCCCAACAACATTCTAAAGGGAGGTCCTGTCATGCATTTAATAGTACATTTGCAAGACCATGTCTAGCCAAAAGAGCAAATACTACAAACAACTAAATAAAGAACTGCTGTATGGTACACTTAAATGTGAATCATACAACTGCACAAGCATTTATAGAAGCAAAATCCAAAATACCAGGAAAGAACATTTTACATAATCACTTCTGAAAGGCCAAATTCTTACAATTCGATTGTTAAAGAACCTGCTACAGAACATAAAGGAACCTAGTGCAAAAGGTTGCTCTATTCTGAGCAAAGCTAACTTAAAGAAAACAGCTATGCATAGCAAACAAAGCAGTTTCTACAATTCAACAAAGACAGCCCTACCTAACAAGAACCCGGGCCACAACAATATTTTCTGAAGCCTAGTGGTTCTCATAGGAGTATAAATGGAAATATAATAGATACAAAACACAATCATATTGGTAATGTAACAGTAGGAAGAAAAGAGAGGAAGGACAACCTCAATTATCAGAAAAAATGGTAAGTGCACAAACTAAAGTCAGTTTGAACATCATTATATTTGTTCAGGGTTCATATGTGTTTATGAAAAACACCAAAACTATTGTGGAACCTATAATATTCAAAAGACACACACATTAACACATTACAACACGAAATGCCTGGGGACCCGCAAGCGCTATAAAGGCGTCCTTGACGTTCCGTGGCACGGGAGCAGCAGCAGCAGTATTCTTGCCACTTCAAGGGATTACCGGTCCCAAGCAGCACCAGGGCAGGAGAAGGAGCCCTGCAAGCTTGACTGCCTGCACCTGGGGGCCCGCAGGCACTATAAAAGTGCCCTTCAATTCCTGCAGCGTGGGAGCAGGAGTAGCAGCATTCTTGCCACTTCAAGGGACTACCAGTCCCAAGCAGCACCAGGGCAGGAGGAGGAGCCTTGCAACATTGACTGCCCTCACCTGGGGGCCCCAAAGTGCTATAAAGGTGTCCTTCACGTCCCACGGCACAGGACACACGAGGGTGCGCCCAGGTGAAGCACCCGCCAAGGGTGGGCCCTTCTGCCCCATCAGCAGCCAGCAGAGGCCAGGCTGGGCCACCCCTCTTGGTTCCATGGATTGATGTCATCACTTTGTTGTTTGGTGAGATCCCGCATTTAATTTGGTTAATATTTGCCTCAATTTGCTTTTTGTTTGGACTGCATGTTTTGCACAAAAGGTTGGGGGAACCACGTCTTCTGTTAGTTCTTTGGGGTCTTGTTTCTTTCTCTTTCTGCAGCGGGATGGGTAAACAGAAAATAATCTCCTCACACAGAGGGAATTTGCAATTAGGGATACTTTAAAGGATAATGCTAGCCATAGTCTCTCCAAATCATTAAGACTTTCTTATTTAACTACAGTGATGGGGGCAATTAATAATGAAATCAACACGAGGCTTGGGATTCAACCCCTATCCACCACTTTCACCAATTCATTAACAACCCCTGCAGCCACTCTTGTTGACACTCCTAGGATGGGCCTTGATACTATGAGCCAGGTCATGGCAGGTGATACCGGTGAACCAAACTTAACAACTACCTTAACTGTTACCCAAGAGGTCCACCAACCAGGGGCAACAGCTGAGACTAGGAACTCCCCCTTTGTCTGTGGTCCCCCAGGACCAAAACGTAAGAAAGGAAAAAAGGCAGACACTGGGATTGATCATTCGAGGACCAAAATTAGGGACAGATCGGGTAATTGTCAGAAGCCATCCAGTGACTGCATCACTAGCATTAATGTTAACAAGTTTGCCCCCATGCTACAAACTGTGATTGAGACTGCGGTTGACAAATGTATAGACAAATGTAGAGGCAAACTCTTATCAATTGAGTACTGCATTTTTGTAAAGCTAATTTGTCCTCAGGAGGCATACTGTGGATATTGTGAGTTCTGTTTCAGTAATGCCTGGGCATGAGGGCCCAAAGATTGAGAGCAAGCCAATACTATGTCCGGCAGGTACACACTATCCAACTAAAGGCGGTCCCCCACAATGTTAGATCAACCCAGGAGGCAGTTGGGTCCCGCCTGGCAACCAACTTATGAGCTCTGATATTCAAGGGCACCCTAAGACATTGGTGTTCCCCAAGGGTCCTAGCCGTATGACTGTTGAGAGGCCCCTTTTGGGAAGGGAGGTGAATATAAATAATGGTACCCTCTCCACGTTTGTTTCTCTAAATCTCCGTACTGCTTTGGCCCCCTATGTTGCAGTAGTTAAAGTGGCCCTGTGCTAAAAAATGGATCTAGGGAGAATTCCTATACCCTGAGGAACAGAGTGATCCACTGGTTGTCCCTCCTGGGTACTGAAGGCCATAATTTAGCAAACAGACTCATTATGGCCAGGAGGGTCAATTGGGTGGGATGTTCTCCCAAAACGTGTGCTGGGGACTGCATTGTAATTAATTTTGATTGTCAGGGCACCTGTTGGCAGAGTTTTGATCCTAGCTAATTTGATGGTGTAGTGCTTTCCTCTTATCTAGTTTCTAAGCACTAACATAACACAACAGAAATGCACTTCTGAGGTCAAAGAAGACTTTTATTGTTGTTAATTCTTCCCCAACCACAATGTTTATGAATGACGAATTAGTAGCTTTCAAGTCCGCGTTAATCAAACAAAATATATATCAGTTTGCAATATACACAGCAGGTTATATTTATAAGATATTGAATGCAAAGCAAAACAAATACTTCACCGTGTGGGAACTATCTACAGCTTCATCTTTCTAAGGTCTGCAAGCTGATGACCCCTGTCAGCCGCGAGAAAGAGAGAGATTCATCTACCCACACGGGATTGCTGGCAGCTGGCGCCAAGCTCCAGCACGAGGTCCGGCAGATTCGAATCTGACCCTCTGCAGCCTGTTACATTCGTTACAAAGGTGTGCCCCCTCCTCTCAGACCTGGGAAACTGAGCAAGCCTTTTGGAGACTGGCCAGGTCTCCAAGACTACTCCTGTTCCCAAGCTCAAGCAGAGAGAACAACACCCATGTACTCTCTCTTATCATGTCTAGTCTACTGTGAGAAAAACATCTTGGTTCTCTGGTGCAAAAACACAGCTTGGAAAAATACAGCTTGGATTCTCAACTGCAATGTCTAACTCCACGTTAAAGGCAATGGGCAGCTAACCTAAATATCAAATGCAATGTCATGTTAAAGGCAATAGGCAGCTAACCTAAATATCAAATGCAATGTCTAGTGTCATGTCAAAGCCAATAGGCATCTAAGCTGAATACAAAATGCAATGTATAATATCATGTCAAAGCCAATAGGCAGCGGAGCTGAATATAAAATGCAATGTATAATATCATGTCAAAGCCAATAGGCAGCTGAGCTGAATACAAAATGCAATATATAATATCATCTCAAAGCCAATAGGCAGAATATCTAATAGCATGTCAAAGTCAATAGGCAGCTAAACTGAATACATCATGTCAAAGCCAATAGGAATGCAATGTCAAAGCCAATAGGCGGCTAGACTGGATACAGCATGTCAAAGCCAATAGGCGGCTAGACTGGATACAGCATGTCAAAGCCAATAGGCAGAATACAGAATGTAATGACTAATGCAATGTCAAAGCCCATAGGCGGCTCAACTGAATACAGAAAGTAATGGCTAATGCCATGTCAAAGCCCATAGGCGGCTAAACTGAACAAAACATACCATGTGCTACTGGTGAACATTGAGCAACTAATATGCGCAGTGGTGAAACACAAAGTCATTGGTCAAAACAAAATTTAACAAATGGCAGTACATTCCGCCCTTTGACCAATGAATTTTTGTTTCACATATCTCCTGTTTCAAACAAAAACAAAAACATCAGCACAAAAAAAACATTATCAGCAAATCAAATTTGAATTAACACATTGATTTCATAACCTTTCACATCAGATACATCTACACAGAAAAGACTGGGCAATTTTTTTTTATACTCTGAGTGAGTCTCTAATTCAACAGTGTTAGCAATTTGATGTGGCATGAGTTCTACTCATGTAAAAGATGCACGGTCCACCTGAAAGGTTTGCTGGAAGATAAGCAAAAGTCAGAGTTCCATACGAGAGGAAAAAAAAAAAAAACACAGCTTAGTTCCAGTGGAAGAATGCAATCAAACAAGTTGAACTTGAACTGAAGGCGCAGTTTGCGCAAAATGGATCCATGGTGCTGGCACTTTACTCAGCCAGGTTCAGGTTGGGGATTCGGTCCCTTCCCCGACCCCACACGCACACACCGGAAGGGGGACCACACAGCACACTCAGGGACAGTGGCGAAACGTGGTAGGATCTGCAAAAGAAACAAGTATGACTTTTCTTGCAAATAACATTTTTCATTTAAACTGCACCCTTCCTCTTTCTTTCCCTGTTTTATAATCAGCAGGACGTTTTTGAGGCCCTTTGTTATATTTTCTGCAGGTTCTGGAGGATCACTTAGGGCTTCAGCCCACACATCAGCACTGAGGTTTTTATCTGCTGCGCCACAGCTTCCCTTTTCTTGCACTGTCAGAAGGGCTGGGGCAGACTCCTTCTTTACCAAACCTCCATTCACTGCATTTTTGTCAATTTGGGCCATTCTGTCTCCAATTTGTATGAATGAATCAGATTCTTTTCTAGGTATCAGCATAATTTCGATTTTTCCTTGGTAATTTGCAACAATCACTCTCCCTAAAACCTGATCACTTTGCCATTTCTGTCCTGGTAACTTTCCTCTCCCCAACTGCTCTGTGACTGTTTGCATGACAGATTGCTTTTGTGCGTGCTGCACAGTTTTTATCAAATCTAGGGGAATGTGCATCTCTCTCATCTTTGTCCACCTGTAAGTGGCTTTTTCTCTCAGCTGTTCACATTTCTGGGGCACCCACTTTAGCCATCCCCACTAAGGCAGAATTCTGGGTGAACACTTCTCTCTCTGAATTTTTCTCATTAACATCTGCAAGGTAATTGAACCAGTTAGTTACAAGCCATATGTAAAAACAAACAGCTAAAACATTAGCAATGAACCAAAAATCAGCATAAAAATGACACATCTCACGTAGCTCTTGCTTTAAAATCTGACACACATTATACAACGCTGTTCCTTCTACTGTGTCAGAAAACAACATTTCAGTCAATGAATCATTAGTAAAACAAACATGCTTTTTATCTTCAGTGGACACGAATTCAAATGGTGCACACAATTTCATTGATACCTCTTTTACCTGTGGTACTCTAGCCCTGTCTTGCAAATACCAGATCCATTGTATGATTCTAGCTAGGGGCACTATTTTCTTCCCTTGTTCTTGAATTACATGTACATCAGTATTTCCTTCTTGCACTGCGCAGAAACCTAAAGTCTGCATTATTTCATTTGCCAAATCACAAGCGCGCAGCTGCATATAATTTTTCACAGTGACCATATACAAAAGTGTTAGGATTTCACTCAAATGAGGGCTATTCTTTTTCCAAAAATCAAACAAGCTAATGAAAGTCGGCTCTTGCTCTAAAATCTTTCGTTTTACTTGTGCATTTTGCAACGGTAACTCGTAAATCACATTCTGGTCTCTCTCGTCCGTGTTATCAGTTAAGGAATGCATTTTGGCTGCCAAAAACCCTGGCTCACACGAAAACTCAGTGCAGCTCGGAGCTGTCTTAACCCCCTCATTACTGGAATGGGACAAGAAAGATTCTTCAAAAACAGCCTTTTTATAACTTTCAGTCGGGCTAATTTGCTCACGTAAATTCCTATTTTCATGTTCCAACTTCCTACATTTCTCCTGCATTTCTCTGTAAGCAGATAAAGGTATCCAGACCTTTCTGTCATCATTACTTCCAAAACACACGTTTTCTACATATGTACAACAGGAATTATTTCTCAAAACACCATCAGGCCTTTTAGCTACACATGCATTTTCTTCTGTAATTCCCCAAACAGAAAACAATTCACAGTTTTTCTTAGCACCATCAGGCAGTTTATCAACACATGCATTCTCAGACATGGTCTGCGGTGCTACTGTGATTCTCCAAACAGAAAACAATTTCTGTAATTCTCCAAACAACAAAAAAACAATTACACTTTTAAAGTGTGCACTTAGAAATCTACTAACTCGTCAACACCCTCTTAATCACCTCTTAATGACCGACCCCACGACTCCTGGTACCAATTGTAGTGCTTTCCTCTTATCTAGTTTCTAAGCACTAACATAACACAACAGAAATGCACTTCTGAGGTCAAAGAAGACTTTTATTGTTGTTAATTCTTCCCCAACCACAATATTTATGAATGACGAATTAGTAGCTTTCAAGTCCGCGTTAATCAAACAAAATATATATCAATTTGCAATATACACAGCAGGTTATATTTATAAGATATTGAATGCAAAGCAAAACAAATACTTCACCGTGTGGGAACTATCTACAGCTTCATCTTTCTAAGGTCTGCAAGCTGATGACCCCTGTCAGCCGCGAGAAAGAGAGAGATTTATCTACCCACACGGGATTGCTGGCAGCTGGCGCCAAGCTCCAGCACGAGGTCCGGCAGATTCGAATCTGACCCTCTGCAGCCTGTTACATTCGTTACAAAGGTGTGCCCCCTCCTCTCAGACCTGGGAAACTGAGCAAGCCTTTTGGAGACTGGCCAGGTCTCCAAGACTACTCCTGTTCCCAAGCTCAAGCAGAGAGAACAACACCCATGTACTCTCTCTTATCATGTCTAGTCTACTGTGAGAAAAACATCTTGGTTCTCTGGTGCAAAAACACAGCTTGGAAAAATACAGCTTGGATTCTCAACTGCAATGTCTAACTCCACGTTAAAGGCAATGGGCAGCTAACCTAAATATCAAATGCAATGTCATGTTAAAGGCAATAGGCAGCTAACCTAAATATCAAATGCAATGTCTAGTGTCATGTCAAAGCCAATAGGCATCTAAGCTGAATACAAAATGCAATGTATAATATCATGTCAAAGCCAATAGGCAGCGGAGCTGAATATAAAATGCAATGTATAATATCATGTCAAAGCCAATAGGCAGCTGAGCTGAATACAAAATGCAATATATAATATCATGTCAAAGCCAATAGGCAGAATATTTAATAGCATGTCAAAGTCAATAGGCAGCTAAACTGAATACATCATGTCAAAGCCAATAGGAATGCAATGTCAAAGCCAATAGGCGGCTAGACAGGATTCAGCATGTCAAAGCCAATAGGCGGCTAGACTGGATACAGCATGTCAAAGCCAATAGGCAGAATACAGAATGTAATGACTAATGCAATGTCAAAGCCCATAGGCGGCTCAACTGAATACAGAAAGTAATGGCTAATGCCATGTCAAAGCCCATAGGCGGCTAAACTGAACAAAACATACCATGTGCTACTGGTGAACATTGAGCAACTAATATGCGCAGTGGTGAAACACAAAGTCATTGGTCAAAACAAAATTTAACAAATGGCAGTACAGATGGCCAGTGCTTCCACCATTCAGGCACTACACTTGGGCTATTTGTTTCAGCAGGCCATTGCTCCAATATTGTCAGTGCCTAGTCTGAGCTCTGAACACCACCACAATAGGAACATAAGGCAATCTCAGGCTAATACAGTCACAATAAAAATGACAAACAGATTTGAGGCCTTTGGAGCGGATGCACTAGATTAACTACTTTCCCCCTAGGTGTTATTTTCCCAGGTATGGCACACCAGTGTCAAACCCCAACAGGATGTCATCTGAGCTGTCAATCTCTGGGGTTTGGTGGTCAGAGGTCTATGGTATACACAATATGGGCAACCAATGAGTCTTCTAATGTTAGTCCTGAAGGAGTGGGTATTTTGGATAGCAATGAGGTCTATGTTACTCCCTGATTCGGGTCACAGTGAGTCTTGCAACATTGACTGCCCTCACCTGGGCACCTAATGTTACTCCTGTGGGGGGGGGTGCATCTTGGATAGCAATGAGGTTATTTTCCCAATTGTAACTACATGGAGTCATACATTATTGAACACTAGCCTCCAGATTGGCTTCATGGAATGTGGCTGGTGTAAAGAGTGAAAAGTTCCATCCGGGCTGGCTTACTTATCTTAAAACCTTCACCATAATTTGTCTCCAGGAAACATGGAAGACTGAGGGTTTCTTTTTCTGGATGGATACAAGTCCTTTTTTAATCCCGACATGCCCTCTTTGAGGGGACATCCTAAAGGCGGACTGTTAACCCTGGTCTCTTTGTCATTAGACTGTAAGGTTGAGCACTTGGTTACAACTTCTCCCAACATGCAAGTCATTTTATTTTCTTCAACAGTGGTTGGCTGCTTTACGCTGCTGAATTTCTATTACACCACTAACAGTCCCGCTTTTCGTGACACACTTTTGGCATTCAGGGCCCATGTATTGGACATTGAGCACAAGGAGGTTCTTAGAGCTGGTTTTATTTTAGTGGGAGATTTTAATATACACCCTTGCCCACGTCCTTTTACTTTATGTGATCACATGTACAGTGAGGACACTTTATACCTTGAGCATAGTCAGGCTGGTGATTGCCTGATTAACATCTTGGCTGAGTTTATCCTGGAATGTGACATGACTGAATCACTCCAAAATTTGCATGGTAGTTTCCCCCCAATCTTTTAGGATGTGGAGCAAATTCCACACTAGATGTTTTCTTTGCTACCGCCACGTTGCTGAAATAATTAGGCTCTTTTGATGTAAGCATCACTGGTTTTAGCGCTCATTATTGTATTTTTGTCGATATTAGCAGTTTCTTTGCTAGTAGCCCTGCACAAAGTTTCATCTTTCAGTTGGATGGTGAAATAACTGACAAGGGAAGAAGATTGAAATGGTAAAAAATAGATTTTTTGAAGAGCTTAATAGTTGCCAAAGGCAAGGATTTTGAATTATGCATGGGGGACCTGCCTGATGAGGCCGTCTTTTTGAATGCCTACCAGGAGATCCAAGTTGATGCGAGAACTAGACTGTCCCTTCCTCCTAAAACAAGTATCAATAATAAACGAAGATGGTTTAATAAAGTTTGTACTGCTGGCAATAAATTGCTGTTGTCTATCCTTTAAACTCAGGCCAAAGATCATCACCTCATAGTAAGCAGGTAATAGAGGGGAAGAAAAGAGAACTCAGAGAGGACGCTTGGTCTGACCTGATGGAGGAATCGAATAAGGCAGGCAGCAGTCAATTTTGGGAGACAGTTAATCGTCCTCTTTTTAATAATAACGGAGCACATGCCACCTCTTCCCATATTTCACCTGAGAAATTGATTGAGCATTTTGGGGCATTTATGGCTCTGAGAATGGTTTTGGTTTGAAGGAGCCCTCATTCATAGCCTTAATACCACACCAGAATAGTTTAACATTCAAATTGGAGGAGGTTGAGTCAGCTATTGAAAGTACGACAAGCCAAGAGGCCCCCGGCCCTGACAGGATTCCCCCGACCTGTTCAAGATGTCACCTAGTTTATGGGCCCTGATTGTAACTTGGCTATTTAATTTGGTTATATGTACAGGGTTACCACAATCTTGGCCACAGTCTATTATTTTTCCTGTCCACAAAAAGGGCTCCAGGGACTTTCCATTTTGTGATAGGCCCATCTCTCTGATAGACTTGGTCGTCAAGGTAATCTACAGGGTGATCCTAGAAAGGGTTATGACTTGGCTGAAGATGGGTCTTATTTATCTGATCTGCAGTATGGTTTTTGACCTGGTTTGTGCCATTGTGATCCGTATTTAAATTTGTATATGCTGACTTATCCTCTGCCTGTCTGAACCCCATCCCTGGTCCGACCCAGATAGCCATTTCCCCTTCAACCCGCTTGCAGTCCATGTCTAGTGCAGTGCGTATCAATACCTCCGCAGCCTCCTGGGTGAGGAGGGTGGCAAACTCCGGGGGGGACTTTGGCACACAGACAGAGGACCCCTGGCCTGAGAGCTTGCAATGCCCCCCCCCCTCAAGTTTCGTTACGCCAGTGGTCTAATGCCTAACCACTTGAAATGCATAAACGGAGAAATCTGCTAATGTAGGAGTAGCTATGATGCACGTCAGTCAATGAATAATTTTAGTGCCTAGTACTTGATTACAGATCCTTGTTGCTGGACAAACTATAAGGAACTTCACTGATGCTTAGGCACATTCACGATTGCTAATCACTTTGCATATGTAATAAAGGACTAGGGGAGGGATGGGGTGATTCAAGTGAAAACCAATTGATGACAGAGCTCTGAAAGATGGAGCTGCTCTTTGAACATGCCTACCTGCTTTCTGGGGTATGTAGTCATGATCTAAGAGTTTCTTCTGGAGCCTTTCCGTAGTGATGAGCTGTAGGTGCAAGTCTGCTGTCATCATCCCTGGAGGAAGTATCTATACAGAAGTGAAAATAGGGTTCAGTTCTGCAGACACTACCATCTTGCATAACGTACTACAAGCACCAGGAAATGTATATGCCTAGAATATAGGCCATGTGAGAACAGCAGAGTATCTTCAAAAACTCATGCTTCTTTTTTACAAATGTCCAGACTGAGGGGCCTATTCACAAATTGCATTTTGTAATACATTCAGTAGTGGTACAATAGTATTATAATAGTACTACTAAAGTACTACAAAATGCTATTCACAAACCTACAAGTGGAAATCTACACCTCTTTCTCTCTGATCTTTTCTATGGGGAGATCCTCACACATGTAAGTTTACTAATTAGTAGTAAATGTGAGACAGACTGGGAAAGTGACTTGGAAAAGGGGCATACTTAATACTGGATGTAAGTGGTTTAGGGAGGAGTAAGGAATGATTTCGGGAGGGTTTGGGGAGGTTTACAAAGGTACATGCACCCATCCACAAAATAATGAGCCCATCACTATTCCTAAACAACGTTTATAAGTTTACTACATGCACAAACGAAGCAAAAACTGGTGTAAATTACTCCAGCTCAGAATTGGAGTAACTTCAGCACCATACATGGCCATCCTTTGGTACTGCAACTCCCTCCCATGGAAACTAATGTACGGCCTTAAAACAAACCTCCATAGGAAATAATGTTAAATTAAAATATTTAAAGTAGCTATAAACCTATATATAAGTATACAATTTACTTTTTTTAAATCTGAAAATAAAACATATTTCTTATTTAACTAAAATCTATACATCACGTTTAATAATTATTAAAAGTTGCAGTTTGTGAATAGGACCCCATGTTTCCACTTCATTCAGCAAGTCAGTCCACCGTGTGACTTCCAGTCTCTGCTTTGTTTATCTGAAATATTTGATGTAGCATAACAAATAACAATGATATGTGAAAGCAAAGCCCAGAACTTCATTTACAGCGCCTCAGGAGTACAGTGCCTTTAGGGGACTCTCTCTTTTCTGGTGTTTTTAATGCCTTGTTATGTTACTGACATTTAACACACGAAGGGGTATCTCGGAGCTGTAGCACAGACCCAATAGAGAACGAAAGGAAAGGAAGAAAGGGGCCCTTAGAAAAGCCATGTTTTGAGACGTTTTTGAATCAAACAAGATCCGAGCATGCAAGGATGTGCAGAGGAAGTTTGTTCCAGTGATGTGGCCGAGATAGGAGAAGAATCGGCCGCTGTATTTGGCAGAGCAAAAACGCCACTGGCAGAGCAAAGGTTGATGCTTGGATCTCAGGTTTCTGATGGGAAAATAGGGGAGGAGCTAGTTATGGAAGTAGACAGGGCCTCTGACTGATACAGATCTGTGTACCAGGCATAATAGCTTAAAAATGGCACATTCCTGATAGGAAGTCAGTGCAGTGATCTTAGAGTAGGTTCTGAGGGAGCACGGAGTGGAAATTTGCAGAAAAGGTGAGACGCAGTATTTTTATAAAAATTTGGTAAAAGTCATTTGTTAGTGGCTACCATTAGAGCGCTTCCATAGTCCAGGCGGTTGACCACAAGAGCCTGCGTAAGGATTTGTCTTGTGTGGAGAGGCAGCCCCTGAAATGCTTGCCTCAGCATACGCATAATACCAAAACAGGTGCCACATGTGCAGCCTACCTTCTCTCTCATAGTAAGATTGTCATTGATTAAGATGCCAAGATTCTTAACCACCTTTTTAGGTAGAGGTTTGGCGCATAGTTCTGACAGCCATCAGTCATCCAACCAGTAGCTGAGGGTCTTGTCAAACAGAACAATTTGTGTTTTATCGCTATTGAGCTGCAAGCAGTTCTGGGACATCCAGGATGCAATTTTCCTAATTCATTCCCTGAATTTGAGCTTTGTAGATTTGGGATTTGGGCCCATGGAAGTGATCGCTTAAAGAGTCACTCTTTTGCTAGTGCTACCATAAATACCCGTACGTGGAGGCTCATTTTTTTCATTGGCCACATGCCTCTGGAATGCCATGATCTCTTCAGGACATCTGATTTGCATCCAGTAGCTCGTTGCCTCCGGACATGATCACTGGGAGACACTCTCCTCTGCTAGAGCTAGTTTGTCTCTTGAATTCTATCTTTGTCATTTGCCCACCTTGTCAGACTATTTCTTCTACCAGTGGTCAATTCATCTCTTCAGTATCCACCTTGGGAAGCTTTGGAATATGCCAATGGTGAATTGTCTTTTCAGTGCTCCCTCCTGAGACACAGCATTCTACCATTTGTTCATTGTCTCTTCAGTGCCCCTGGGGAGACTCCAGATTTATCATTATCTGATGTAGGGCAACACAGCAAGACAACTTGCTGTTCTGCACTGCAGATAGGCTGCATATAGAGGTGAGGGAAAAATGTGCTGAGAGTAGAATTGCACAAAGAAATGGTGCAATTCTACTCTCTCACTGCACTTGTGCACCAATGCAGGCACCCTTGCACCAGGACGCAAGGGCAACCCAATCCTTTGATTAATCTAGGTCTCTGTATTTTACCACTGATGCATCATCCCTTTAGTGCCCCCCATGGGAGACTCTGTATTTTACCAATGGTCCATCATCTTTTTTGTGCCCCCCTGGGGAGACTGTGGTGGTCATTACAACCCTGGCGGACGGTTTTAAAGCGGCGGTAAGGCCGCCAAGAGGCCGGCGGTAACGAAATAGCAATTACGACCGTGGCGGAAACCGCCAACAAAGACAGACACTTTAACACTCCGACCACCACGGCGGTACAAACAAACAGATTGGCGGTCACCGCCAACAGACAGGCGGAAGACAATGTACTGCCCACACTATTATGACAGGCCAATCCGCCACCTTTTCCGGGGCGGATACACGCAGATAAAAACACGGCGGAAACAGGAATTTCGAAGAGAAAACCCTCACCACTACACACTCCACTAGGAACGAGGACACCATGGAACCGGAACTCCAAATCCTACCTGTGATAGTCTTCCTGCTCCTCTACCAGGAGCACGAACGCCGGCGGCGAAGACCACGGTGAGTACTGCACCTACGACACAGGGGAGGAGGGAGGGAAAAAATAGGGACACACACACGCAACACCCCCACCCTCACCCACTACAACACACACACTAATGCATATCAATACATCCCAGTTACACCCCCGCCCCCCCCCCCAAGCTCCCCTGGAAGAATGCAAAGACTAAAGAAAATGAGTGAAACCATCGGAATAGGGATGAAGAGAAATATATATATATACACCATTAACAAAATATATACCAGGCATAGTAGTCCAGGTACTGCATAAAGAAAGTCAGTGGAATACTGGGACCACACGGTATGGGCGAGGCCCACACAAGATCCCCGACCATGACGGAGAGAACACTGCAGGGGCATCAGACATCAAGAAAACAGGCACCTCAGGGGGAAGGAAAGGGGGGGCACCTCAGCCGCTTGAGTGCACCACGCCAAATCCACAAGGGGGCCACATGCCCACTGTTCAATCCTGGGGAGTGCAAAGCCATAGTCTCTCAAGTCTCTACAGTGGGTGGTTTGCCCACTGTTCAATTCTGGGGAGTGCAAAGCCACAGTCTCTCAGGTCTATACAGTGGGTGGGTTGCCCACTGCCATATCCTGGGGAGTGCAAAGCCACAGTCTCTCAAGTCTCTACAGTGGGTGGGTTGCCCACTGCCATATCCTGGGGAGTGCAAAGCCACAGACTCTCAAGTGGATATCAGTCTCCACTGGTTCTGGAGGGGGCATGGTGCCCAGAGTGCTTCATCCTGTGAAGGACAGAGGTAGTGGATGGATGTCTCCACTGGTTCTGGAGGGGGACTGGTGCCCAGAGTGCTTCATCCTGTGAAGGTCAGAGGTAGTGGATGGATGTCTCCACTGGTTCTGGAGGGGGACTGGTGCCCAGAGTGCTTCATCCTGTGAAGGTCAGAGGCAGTGGATGGATGTCTCCACTGGTTCTGGAGGGGGACTGGTGCCCAGAGTGCATCACTCACCCCGTGACGGACCCAGTTGCGTCAGTGCCCCTGCCGCTCATGGGCTAGCGGTGCTTGATTTGGCGGTGCCCTGTTCAGCGGTGCTTGAGTTGGCGGTGCCCTGTTCAGCGGGGCTTGATTTGGCGGTGCCATGTTCAGCGGTGCTTGAGTTGGCGGTGCCCTGTTCAGCGGGGCTTGATTTGGCGGTGCCCTGTCCAGTAGTGCTTGATTTGGCGGTGCCCTGTTCAGCGGGGCTTGTGCTGGCAGGGCCCTGTTCAGCGGTGCTTGAGTTGGCGGTGCCCTGTTCAGCGGTGCTTGAGTTGGCGGTGCCCTGTTCAGCGGGGCTTGATTTGGCGGTGCCCTGTTCAGCGGTGCTTGAGTTGGCAGTGCCCTGTTCAGCGGGGCTTGTGCTGGCAATCTTCATGGCCCAGCGGGGCTGGTGCTAGCGGTCCTTCATGGATCAGCGGGGCTGCTGCTGGCGGTGGCCTCCTGGGTAGCTGTGCTGGGGCTGGCGGTGGCCTCCTGGGCAGCTGGGCTGGGGCTGGCGGTGGCCTCCTGGGCAGCTGGGCTGCTGCTGGCAGTGGCCTCCTGGGCAGCTGTGCTGGGGCTCGCGGTGGCCTCCTGGGCAGCTGGGCTGGGGCTGGCGGTGGCCTTTTGGGTAGCTGGGCTGCTGCTGGCGGTGGCCTCCTGGGAAGCTGTGCTGGGGCTGCCTGTGGCCTCCTGGGTAGCTGGGCTGGGGCTGGCGGTGGCCTCCTGGGCAGCTGGGCTGGGGCTGGCGGTGGCCTCCTGGGCAGCTGGGCTGCTGCTGGCGGTGGCCTCCTGGGCAGCTGTGCTGGGGCTGGCGGTGGCCTCCTGGGCAGCTGGGGTGGGGCTGGCGGTGGCCTCCTGGGCAGCTGGGCTGGGGCTGGCGGTGGCCTCCTGGGCAGCGGGGATGATGGCGGTTGTCTCTGCCATGCAGCTCTTCCCAGACTTGCAGGGTTTCTTGTGGCCCTTCCCCACCTTGGAAGGTGTCACAGCTGACTCCACACTCCCAACGGGACCCCTGGGAGCGGCTTTGGTGACTGGAGTCTTCCCCCTCTCCAGCTGGGCACTGGCCAACTTCTGATGCTTCACAGGTGGGGGACTGTCTGTGCTGTGGCTCCGTGCCACACTGGCTGTCCTGGTGGCCGGTGCACTCCACATACCAGTGACTACAGGCACCACTGGTCCCGGAGATGTTGTGGCTGAGGTGCTACTTCGGGACCTATGAGATGGACGGGGTGGGGGAGGTGTGGGAAAAAGGTCAAGGCTGGACAGGAAAATTCTTTTGGACACACTGGGACAGGTAGCTGGAGGAGGTTTGGGAGTGGAGGAAGAGGTGGTGGTAGTAGGAGGTGTACGTTTGGTGACTTTGGGTGCAGGTGCATGCGCTGGAGACTATCTTGAGGTGGATGGCTGTTGGGTGGGTGTGTGCCCGCGTTTGTGTATCTTGGGAGAGGGCCTCACAGACACACTGGGAGAGGACACAGGGGACGTGTGAATGGTACTGGGGGTGGTGACTGCATGTGAGCGGGGTGTGCTGGTGGGTGTGCTGTTGAGGGACGTAGTGGCTGTAGAGGTAGTGCATGCAGGTGTGAGTGTAGACGAGACTGGGAGGGAGGAGGGAGACGACGAGGAGGAGGACACAGTGGAGGCAGTGGATGTTGGTGTGTCTGCATGTGTGTGTTGCTTGCGTGAGTGCTTGTGGAATGTGTGGTGCTTATGTTTGCCTGAGCTTCCCTTGTGTGTTGACGTGTGTGCAGGCTGGTCTGATGGTGTGCTTGGGATAGGCAGAGGTACAGGGGATTGGGTCTGGGTGGAGGAAGTTGGAGGGGGGGAAGCTAGAGACGGGGACAATTCCTGCCATCAGTGCTGAGGCCAGAGTTTGAAAAGCTCGGTGAAGGGCCGCCTGACCAGAATGAATGCCCTCCAGGAATGCATTAGTTTATTGCAACTGCCTTTCAACACCCTGGATGGCATTCAAAATGGTAGACTGCCCAACAGTGAGGGACCTGAGGAGGTCAATGGCCTCCTCACTGAGGGCAGCAGGGGTGACTGAGGCAGGGCCTGAGGTGCCTGGGGCGAAGGTGATGCCCACCCTCCTGAGTGAGCGGGCACGGGGCGAAGGCTGAGGGGCTGCTGGGAGGGCGGTGCTGGTAGGGGGGGTGGCGGCTCTACCTGTAAATGGGGGGGACACAGATGTTGCCGCCACAACAAGGGAGCTCCCATCAGAGGACGAATCTGTGTCGCTGGTGTCAGCTCCTGTCCCCGCCGTAAAGCTCCCCTCGCCCTCCATCCCACTGTTGAATTCCGATTCCGTAGTCTCTCCCTCCAGGGCCATGTGGGATGCAGCTCCCTCGTGCTCCGGTGCCACTGCTCCTCCGCCTGATGATGCTAATGCACACAAGAACAGGGAGACCACAAAAAGGGGTGGGGGCGACAAAAGAAAGACATGTTGAGTGCATGGATTACCGCTACCGTTGGCGGACAAGACAGACACAGAAGCCCCCTGCACAAGCCGCGGTCTTGGACCCCACTGTTAAATTCCAGGGAAATGGCCTACAAGGCTATGGACGACATCTTCACACATAGATGACACAGGGGCATGAATAGTACTCTACAGAGGTGGGCTGTGGTGGCACATGGCCTGCCTTACGGAAGGGCCTTGCCTACGGAACTCGCCCAGGCCTAGGGAAACCCACAGCCCTCCTCCACCACCCAGACAACTCCACTGCGTGCAAAGTCAGCAGAATGAGAGTGTACTCACCCCCTTGTGTCTGCTGTGATGCCCTCAAGCGCCCATCCAACTCTGGGTAGGCCACCGCCAGGATCCTGAACATGATCTTGCAGTGTAGGACCTCTCCTGTCGAAGATCAGGTATCGAGTGATTGAACAGATAGAAAATGGCTTTCACGTCCGCTGCGGTGCGTACCGTCACCACCGGCGTACATCGTCATTGGCTCCTGGGACCCATAGGGTCCATTGTTAACCAATGCAGCATTGTGCCGCGGTCTTCGACCGCCTACCACAATGGTGTACAACGCCAGTGCAGTTCCCTCACATCCCATTGTCCCACTTTACAGGTCAGGCAGCCGCCATTTCAGGGGCCCACATGGCTTCATTTTCAACTGCGTCACACATACCTAGGCCTAGTCTCAACACACATACAGGCCACCTTTTGTGTATGATTGGTGTTCTGGGTAAACTGTGGGTACGTACCTCTGAGTTGTTTGACTCTGTGCTTGCTGTTGTCCTTCAAAGGCACCGTCTGCTGGGACATGTGAGGAGGTGGCAGCATCCTCTGGTGTACCGACCGTTGGTGGACCTGTCGACAATGGAGGAGCGACATTTGATAATCACCTAAGGGCTTGACCGTGCCATAATCCAGGAAGAGTGTACTCAGTTGGAGCCAGACCTGATGTCAGCAATCCGCCATCCCACAGGAATCCCCCCTCAAGTGCAGGTGCTGTCAGTGCTCCATTTCCTTGCAAGTGGCTCTTTTCAAACAACTGTGGCCATGGCATCAGGGATGTCCCAGCCTATGTTGTCCAACTTATTGTCCAGAGTGTTGTCTGCCCTTCTGAAACACATGCGGAGCTACATCGTTTTCCCTCAGGTGGAGGATTTGCCTACAGTGAAAGGTGATTTCTATGCCCAGGGACATATCCCCAACATCATAGGTGCCATTGATGGTACCCATGTGGCTTTGTTCCCCCCCACAGTAGTGAACAGGTGTACAGAAACCGGAAGAGTTATCATTCTATGAATGTACAGATGGTATGTTTGGCAGACCAGTACATCTCCCATGTGAATGCCATGTTCCCTGGCTCAGTGCATGACGCCTACATCCTGCGGAATAGCAGCATCCCTTCTGTGATGGGTCAACTCCAGAGGCACCGTGTGTGGCTAATAGGTGAGCACCTGAAAGCAAGTCAGTGGGAATGGTTGTCTGGGTCTGGGGTTATCCCTCCAGGTTAGTGTGTGTCTAACAGTTGCCCCTCACCATTTGCAGGTGACTCTGGTTACCCCAACCTGTCATGGCTACAGACCCCAGTGAGGAATCCCAGGACCAGGGCAGAGGAACGCTACAATGAGGCCCATGGGCGAACTAGGAGGGTGATCGAGCGGACCTTCGGGCTCCTGAAGGCCAGGTTCAGGTGCCTCCATATGACAGGTGGATCCCTATTCTACTCACCAAAGAAGGTGTGCCAGATCATCGTGGCCTGCTGTATGCTTCACAACTTGGCTTTGCAACGCCAGGTGCCTTTTCTGCAGGAGGATGGTCCAGATGGCGGTGTTGTTGCAGCTGTGGAGCCTGTGGACAGTGATGAGGAGGAAGCAGAGGAAGAAGACATGCACAACAGGGACTCAGTGATCCAGCAATATTTCCAGTGAGACACAGGTAAGAATGCAATCCTGCCTAGTACATGTACTTTAACACTACTACCTCTCTCCTGTCTGTCGTTTTCACCCAGTGTATGGTCACTGAGTTGTCACTTTCCCTTACGGTTTCACAGATGTGGGTCCCACTGTGTGACATCTGCTTAGATTCCTCATGGACTAGAGCTGTGTGACATAGGTATGTTGACATTACTATTTAAAAAAAAAAGTGTCACTGTAATTGCTAATATACTATTTCAAAATCACAGACAGACTCCAGATAATTTTGTGCTTTAGGTGTGTTTACTTAAATGCTCAAAATTGGAGGGGGTAGTGAAATGGTGAGGGGTGATGGCGGAGGAGTGTCCATGGCAGTGTCCAGTCTATTAGTCTCACAGGTGCATTGCCCATATGGGCACAGGAAGTGGAGCTGGGGCAGTTTAATTATGGACAGGGTGACAAAGTGGGACAGTATGATGACAATCAGGGTGGTCTCATTTCTTGGTGGGGGTCTTGGTATCGTTCTCTGTCTTGTTCCTGGATCTCAGGGACCGTTTGCGGTTTGGTTCTCCCTCTGCAGGGGTTGGGGTGATGGTGTGGTGGTCCTGTGGTGGGGCGTCCTGTCCACTAGCGCCGGCGGAGGTGGTGGGCAGTTCATCGCCCATGCTAGTGTCAGGGCCCCCTTGTAGTGCCACAGTGTCCCTCCTGGTGTTGAGTAGTTCCTTCAGCACCCCTACAATGGTGCCCAGGGTGGAGCTGATGGTTCTGAGTTCCTCCCTGAAGCCCATAAAATGTTCCTCCTGCATGCGCTGGGTCTCCTGAAACTTGGCCAGTACCGTTGCCATCGTCTCCTGGGAGTGGTGGTAGGCTCCCATGATGGAGGAGAGGGCCTCGTGGAGAGTGGATTCCATTGGCCTGTCCGCCCCCTGTCGCACAGCGGCCCTCCCAGTTCCCCTGTGTTCCAGTGCCTCCGTCCCCTGGACCGTGTGCCCACTACCACTGCCCCCAGATCCCTGTTGTTGTTGGGGTGGTGGGTTATCCTGGGTTCCGTGTAGTGGTGGACACACAGCTGATTGGCGTGTCTTGGGGACGGAGGTATGGGGCCGCTGGGTGGGTGCTGTGCTGGTGTTTCCAGAGGGGGGGAAGGTCTGTGGAGGCCTGTGCCTGTGTGAGGGGAACCGACTGTCCAGAGGTCCCCAATGGTCCAGGCTGGTCATCTAGATCCAGTTGGACAGAGTTGCTGTCATCACTGTGGGCCTCTTCTGTTGGTGGTGTGGACATGTGTGGACCCTCCTGTCCGGTGACGTTGGGTAGGGGTCCGGCAGGGGTATAAAAGGATGTTTATTAAATCTGTGTGTGTAATGGTGTGCAATGGGTGGGTGACTGTGTACCCCAGTACTAGCATTCCTGTGTGGGAGCTTGTGTGATGATGGTTTAGGGGGGTGTATGGGTATGTGTAGTGGACATGCTTTGGTGATGGGTGTCCATGCTATGTTGTTGCATGCAGGGCTTGGTGTTGGGACTGTGTGGTTTGTGATGTTGGGACATTTGTGAGGAGTTGGGGTGCTGGGGGTGAGGGTGGGGGTATGTGATAGCATGCAGGTAGGGCGGGAGATGTAATAATAAAGCTTT
Source organism: Pleurodeles waltl (assembly GCF_031143425.1). Classification (NCBI taxonomy): domain Eukaryota; kingdom Metazoa; phylum Chordata; class Amphibia; order Caudata; family Salamandridae; genus Pleurodeles; species Pleurodeles waltl. Next base: position 92,121,836 of record NC_090448.1, read on the forward strand.
GACTCACCAGAGTCCATTCCTCCACCTACTCCTGCGAGGCCCTAAGGATGCAGAATCGCCAAGACCTGTTCCTCCCATGTTGTTAGTTGTGGGGGAAGAGGTGGGGGTCCGCCGCCAGTCCGCTGAACCGCCAGGTGGTGTCTTGAGACTATGGAACGCACCTTCCCCCGTAGGTCGTTCCACCTCTTCCTGATGTCCTCCCGATTTCTTGGGTGCTATCCCACTGCGTTGACCCTGTCCACGATTCTTTGCCATAGCTCCATCTTCCTAGCTATGGAGGTGTGCTGCACCTGTGATCCGAATAGCTGTGGCTCTACCCGGACGATTTCCTCCACCATGACCCTGAGCTCCTCCTCTGAGAACCTGGGGTGTCTTTGCCGTGCCATGGGGTGGTGTAGGTGATGTGTGGGGTGGAGTGTGTGGTGATAAGTGTGGTGATATGTAGTGGTGTGTTGTGTGAGGTGCGTGGAAGTTGTGTGAGTGATGGTGTTGTGTGCCTGTGGATGCTGTTGTTTTTGCTGGTGGTATCTCTCTCTGGCCTTCTTTCTGAATTTTTTGTCGTGGGGGTTTGTGGGTGATGTGGGTGTGTGTTTTATATTGTAATGGGTGTGTGGGAGTGGTGTGTGTATGTGTATCAGGTGTGTGTATTTAGAATTGTCCAATGTGGCTGTGTTTTGTAAGAGTGTGTGTATTTTGAGCGCGGCGGTGTGTACCGCCAATGGAATACCGCGGTTGAAAGACCGCCACGTGGATTCGTGTGTCATGATAGTGTGGGCGTATTTCTGTTGGCGTGACGTGTCGGTTTTGTTTTCGCCAGTTTATCACTGACCTTTGGTGTGGCGGACTTGTGTGGGTGTCTGACTTTTGGCGGATTCCGAGATGTGGGTCATAATAGCTGTGGCGGAATTCCGCGGCCGCGGCGGTGTGTTGGTGGTCTTCTGCACGGCGGTAAGCGCCTTTTACCGCCAATGTTGTAATGACCGCCTGTGTATTTTACCAGTTTTAAATATTGTGAAATGCTGGTCTTGTATTAGAAGTAACAGCTGCTGTTTTCATACGTCTCCTTCTGGAACAAAAGGCTGTGATATACATTTCCAATCATTATTGTGAGGCATGTAGTATAATCAGTCACCTCCTAGTTTCACCACTGCAGCTCTTGGTAATTTTCAACACTTTCTATGATGCTCCAGGGCAGAAAGGAACCTCTAGGAAACCAATTACCAGATATTTATTTTCTCTTCAGGCATAATGATGATGTTTAAAATCATCCCTTTGGTTGGTTGCTCTCAAATGCCTGTGAGAACTAAGCCATAACGATCGTGTCCCTTCCACATAGAGGCAGGTGTCAATTTAACATTGTGACTTATTGATTGATTCAGTCATTTATTCATTACATGACTGATAAATTGATAGACCGAGAAACAAATCTGTAGAGTTAGTACTGGGGACTTCCAATACATAAAATGACTTAAAAAAAAAAAAAGTAATTTTTGGCCCTGGCTGGATATGTCTATAAATATGATGTGGAGCTAAACAACCCAAGCAGAGAGAGAGAGAGAGGAGATGATGTGGTGTTATGGCCAGAGCTGCTGACTCTGGAACTGCTGAACCAGGATATTGTTGGCTCAATACTCAATATCATTTAGGGCCTGATTACGACCTTGGCGGAGGGGATTACTCTGTCACAAACATGACGGATATCCCGTCCACTGTATTACAAGTTCCATAGGATATAATGGAACTTGTAATACGGATGGGCGAGATTTCTGTCATGTTTGTGACAGAGTAATCCCCTCCCTAAGGTCGGAATCAGGCCCTACATCTTCTCCTGCCTAAAAAAATGAACGTGTCCTTCTATAACAAGGAGTAGCACAAATTTAGACTCCACCCTTTACACATCTATCTTTGTGAAAATATGTATTTATATTTGACGCTATATTAACTGAGTGCTTTAATATTATTAACATGTGTGCCTACCTTGACACATTAATGAAATGTAAACACTGAAAACTGAAGCTTTATAATTGTGCACACTAATGTTCATATAAAATGCTTACATGTATTTATTATTCACTTTTTACACTTGCACTTTAAGTTGTATTAGTTAAAGTAAAATATATTTTCTTATTCATGTTTCCATTTATTATGAAAAGTTGAAAGTGCACATGTATAACCACGTATTTGAAATGTACATTAAATGTTTTGATAAAGTTAGCATGACATCCTTAATTCTGAAATGGATTCTGTTTGGGTATCATGGTCTTGCTTTGCATACGTCTTATGTTTATAAAATGTATTAGAACAAAAATCATCAAAATCGGGTAAGTAATTTTTTAAGTTATGAATTTTCAAATTTTAGAAAATGTCTCGGTTCTGTGCGTAATTACGCACCATAGGAGTCAATGGAGAAATACTTTAAAAATGGAGCTGCTGCAAGGCCACTGCGGGAGACAACTTGGAAAAGCACTGCACAGGTGGACTTCATGGTGAGTCTGGGGGGTCCCCTTGCAGTGTCGAGGTAGCAAGGGACAGGTGACCTTTGGGGCACAGCTGGATCTTCGGTGCAGGGCACAGGGCAGCTGGGTGCAGAGTGATTCGGTGATCCAGGAGCTGTGCGCAAAGGTGCCCTTGGAAGCAGGAGGTAGATTGATTTGATGGTTGCTTCCAGGTCAGCAGAGGCACTCCGGTTGAAGGTCCTGGTGTTCTCTGAAGTGTCTCAACTGGGACATCCTCCAGGTCCTCTTTCAGTCCAGAGTGGACTGTCCTTCTGGGTGTCCAACTTTGAGTAACCAGTACCAGGGGCTATTGCACAGTTCGGCAACTGGAGGTCACAGTGCCACCAAACTTGGCACACTTACAGGTTTTATCCTTACAGTCCATTGGGTGAAATTTGGTCCAGCTGCTACATCTGGTTCCTTTGACAGCAGCCGGTCGGTGAACTGGACTTTACTGATCTCTTGGTCTCTGTTGCAGGAAAGTAATGTCTTCACTCTGAAGGGAGATCTGTGGTGATTTCTAGAAGAGTGGAGGTCCGCTAGGGTTTTATATAGTCCGTCCAATTTCCAAGTCATCCCTAAGCGGCGATTGTCGAGTTCTGGGTACAGCATGCAGGGTTTGGCACCTTCTTCTTGGTGCAGCAGGAGTTCAGTTCTCAAGCCTTGGGTCTTCTTTGTTGCTGGTCTTCTTTTGTCCTTGGAATTTAAATCTCTGGTCTAGGGGTGCCCACTAAATACTGTATTTAGTGGGCGTATAGGGGAGTACCTAGTAGCGACCAATGGGTCATCTACCTGAAGGTGGCCACACCCACTAAGTGACCACTTCCTGTCAGCAAAGGTCACTTCTCTACACCTGATTGGCTATTTTCCTTCCATGCAAGATGAAGGAAAATTAAATGGAGGGCTCACTTTGCATGCTACACCTTAGGAGTGGTGCAAATGGGGTTAACCACTCCTCCTGTCCTTTGTGTGTTTTCCCGGCGTTGCTCTCGCCAAAAATGGGGGTTTGCAATGGGGGTGGCCATCTTCTGCTAGCAACAGGCTTGGGGGTTGAATTTCAAAGACGGTAATAGGTTTGAAGCTTGCTAATAAGGCAATGCACATTCCTGAGGAAAGAGGTGTGTCACCTCCACACAGGAAGGGCTTTAGTCTGGGACCCGAAGAGTAGGAGCTCTCACACCAGAGTTCCAGAATCTTGTCTTGTGGTGGCAGGCTGGTTGTGACTGGCCAGCACCCATGCCAGTGTTAGTTAGCTTTGCAGGTGTCACCTCTAAGGTAGCCCCTGAGTGCATTTTGTAATAAATCCAATACCGGTACCAGATTGGATTTATCATTTTGTGTTGTTTGATACCAAACAACCCAGGGTTCAGAGTAGTCATCATGTAGATGTGAAACTCGAACTGACCAGTGTCCTGCACATGCATTTAAATTGGCTGCTCTGTTCACTTACTATGTCCCAGGTTTGTCAAGGACACAGTAGGGGAATATCGCTCCTGCATCTGTGCCCACACATGCATTATAGTGCACCCTGTCTTAGGGCTGGAAGGCCTGACAGAGGGATGCTTTACCTATATTGCATGCAGCGTGTAGTGTGGAGTGGTAAAATACCAACTCAACAGGCTGTGTGCCATGTCGAGTTGGTATTTTAGGATTGCACCAGGACACTCCCCCGGCAATGGCAGTGCTGGGTGCATATGGATGCATGTCCCAGTACTTAGGTACCCCATGACCTGGGTATTTAAGTACCATTTACTAGGGACTTATAGTGGCAACTGAAGGTGTTACCAATTGTGCCAATTTATCACAACAGTTTTGGGAAAGAGATCTGGCCCAGGCAACCTGGTTAGCAGGAGCCTTGGGCACTAACAACTTTGAGACCACATAAAATACCAGGCAAATATTGGGGGCTAGCCATGACAAATGAGGCCTTTTCTCAAAGACATCACAACAACTATCAAACACCTCAACTTTAATCCATCAAGGACACACTCGCCTACCCTCCTCCTGGACCACGTCCAGCCTTCTGCAGCTTCATTGCTGGCTTCATCACCCCCTTGTCATAGATTCCAACAACTGCATTTTCATTTGCGATCACAACTTCCATCTCGATGGCCATAATGATATCAACACTACCAACCTTGTTGACAGCATGGACAACATCTGACTCACCCAACTTGTCCACTATGCCATGCAAACCACAGGCCACACACTAAACCCCATCTTCACTTCCAGCAACTGCATTAGGTACAACCACACCACAGAACTCACCTGGACTGACCACTCCCTCAATCACTTCAACATCACCAGCTCACGGACCTCCGTCCCCCTCTGTCCAATGTCCCCATCGCAGCTGGAGGAAAGTCTCAAAGGACACATGCATCAATGCTCTCAACACCGCCCACTCCATCTCCTCCAGCAGCCTAGACCAGATTGTCAGAAACTTCAACAATTGGATTACCAACTGCTCCAAGAGCGTCAACAATTTTGCATTTCTTAAATAGCGACTTCATAGAAACCGATATTTAAGAAATGCTCAATGCAATATACTAAGATACCAATTTTCTAATTGCGATTCCTGCAGGGTGGGAATAGCTATTAAGAAATCCCATTGCACTTGAGTCAATGGGATGGTTTTGCATTTCCTAAATAGCGATTTCTTATTAGGAAATTGCTATTTAGGAAATACAAAACCAAGGATGGCAATGGGTAAAAGGCCCCCTTCATGCACCCCAAAGGTAGAGCACACATATGCCTAAAGGGCATGAGTGTGCTCTATTGCAGTAAAAAAAGCACTTTGGGGTGCTTTTTTGAAATTGCACCTGGTTACTATCGACTCCAAGGCAATGGTTATTGCATCTCCTAAATGCCAAAGTAGCATTTAGGAAATGCTTGGTACATCAGAATAGGAATCGCAAATAAGAAAAGCCTATTTGCAATTTCCTATTCTGGGAGTTGCAAATTGTGCCTTCTTCAGAGTAGAAATTGCAATTTGTGATTCCATAAAGGGATTTCTACATAAGAAAAGTCCAGTTTGCATTTCCTAACGACCCAAAATAATGAGTTCCACAATTAAGAAATGCAAACAGGCTTAGTACATTTGGCCCAAGATGACCAACATCTACAGAAACTTCAAAACCCAACCCAAGGCCACTGACTTGTTCAAGCAACAAAGTAACCCCTTTACCACCATGGACACCTGACTAACTGACTGGAGCCAGCTTGCTCCACAGGACGCTGCCTCCATCATGAACTCGGTACACTCAGGGGCCCCAACCGACTCATACCCTCACCACATCGTCAACCTTGACGAAGCCAGAATCAGCCACTTACTCACCACCTTGTTCAACACCTTAATTGCCATTGCCACCTTTTACGAGGACTGGAAACGTGCAGAAGTCAAGGCCCTACTATAGAAATCATCTGGAGACCTCAGCGAACTCATCAACTACCCACAGATTTCCCTGCTTCCTTTCCCAGCCAAAGTATTAGAAAAAGCCATCACTCAATAACTCTCCTCACATTTAGAGCAGAACCTCCTACTCAACTCATCCCAATCCGGATTCTGCAGCAACCACAGCACCAAGACAGCCCTCATCGCAGCTACCGATGACATCTGAGCCCTACTGGGCCAAAAAGAGACTGAGGCTCTAATCCTTCTAGACCTCTCAGCAGCCTTTGACACAGTCTCCCACCACACACTCATCATAAGGCTGCACAATATAGGCATCCGAGGAGCCACTCTTACGTAGGCCACCTCTTTCCTCACTGGAAGAATGCAACAAGTCTGCCTTCCCCTCTTCCTCTTTTCACCTCTGGACACAAGAAAACCATCTGCGTAGTACCCCAAAGATTCTCACTTTTCCCACCCTCTTCAACACTTATATGACACCTCTGGCCAGCATCATCAAAACCCATGGACTCAACATCATATCCTACACCAATGACACACAACTCATCCTCTCCCCCTCCGAAGACACCACCAACACCAGCTTCCACAACTATATGACAGATGTTGCCGACTGAATGCAGGACAACTGACTGAAGCTCAGCACAGACAAGACAGAAGTATTTATCTTTGGAAACAAAAGCTTCCCAGGATACACATCCTGGTGGCCCTCAGAACTCAGACCCACTCTTTCCCCCAATGGCCATGCTAAAAGCCTAGGCATGATTCTGGACAACAAGCTAACCATGATGACTCAGGTCAACTCCGTCTCCTGCTTCTTCATCCTCTGCATGCTTCGTAAGATACTCAAATGAATAACCCAAAGCTCAAGACTCAACAACACCCAGGCCCTGATCTCCAGCTGACTGGACTAAGGCAACGCTGTCTAAACAGGGATCGTAGCTCACCTCCTCTGATGAATACCACAGCCAGATTCATCCTGGATCTTCCTAGATGAACCCACATCGCCCCCTGCCTCAGGGAACTCCACTGGCTCCATGCACAGAAAAGATGCCAGTTCAAGCTTCTGACCTACACATACAAGGCTCTAAACAACCTGCCTACTTGAACCACCAGCTGAAATTCCATCAGTCCACCAGACACCTCTGCTCTGCTTCCCTTTCTCTAACCCTCAGCCCCGCATCTGACATAGCAGATGAGGAAGTCACTTTTTCTACTACCTAGCAGCAAAGACATGGGACAAGCTACCCTTTCATCTATGGACTTCCTCATCTCTTCTAGAGTTCCGAAAGTCCCTGAAGACCTGGCTATTCGACTAATCAACTCAACCCTGCCAGCGCCTGAATATCTCCATGGGTGACAATAAGCACTCTACAAATCTACTGATTGATTGATGACGGATGATTCAGTGCTGGAATTCCTTACGTAAAACTTTATGCTGGTGAAGTTGTGGGTCAGATTATTGTGGCACAGCAAAGGGTTTGCAGGTATGGCTTTAAGTCACCAAGAGGTATATTTACTAATATTTTACTCCGTGCCTGCACCACAAAAGTGACCCAAATTGACGCAAACTCTTGTTTTGTATTTACTTTCCAGCGCAAAATTTGTTTAGTGCTGGAAATTACCCTAAATGTAACGCAAGGCAGCGTGAAGCACTGCTTTGCATTACTTAGTGCCAAGGGGGGTTACCTGGGTAGTACATGGGTGTTCTCCTGCAACCACCCGTGCCATTTGAAGCAAATCCCTATCTACAAACAATTGTGAACATGGTTTTGCATCAAACGTTAACGCCATGTGAAAGCAGGCATTAAAAGGAGAAATGTTTTCTTTTCTCCTTTCTTAACCGACCATAGGAAAAGTTGTATAGGATGTCTACTCATAGTAATTTGCACTGGAAGGGTACCCTTCCAGTACAAAACCTATGCTAGACTCATACAGACACCCTTGCACTACGAGGCAAAGGTGTGTGTTTTGTGCACAACAGCTAAAATCAGTGACGGTACTAAGGAGAGGGGAGGAGAGAGCTATATTCCTGTAAATACGGCGCTCTTCTGCTCTCTCCTTCTCAAGCAGCGCAGCATTTTTCGCTGTATGACTATTTGGTAAATCTGGTCACAAGAGCACAGACCGAAAAACAATAGGTTGAAGCGGGGTGCGGGGAAGTAACGTGGACTTTTGAACTGTTCACTATCTAAGTTTTAACGTTACTATTAAGCCCAATACACCAATGTGAGTAAAAGTAGCATAGAGTTTATGGGGAAACACTGAGGGAAATAGCAGTGTCTCTCCTCTGGTTCAGTTATTCAAATAAACCTGAAGACGCTCATGTGGGTCATACCTAAGTAATGTGATCTTCTGTTACTTTATTCAGAAGCTCGGATGTCTACATGTGTAGCTCGATATGGCACCTCTCCTATTTAATATCATCGCTAGCAAATGTTAATTTGTTGTTCTTGTATTGAATATGTTGAAAATGCTCAATAAAAATAACTTTAAAATCTATAATGACTTAATTGTCTGCAGGCTACAAGAGCAATGTAATATCTGTTTATCCAGTGGGAAGCTACAGGAGCTGAGGTGTCAGGTGGGGACGGAGCACTGAGAACCAATGCTATCCCTCACAGCTGTAAGCGCTTTGTTTTTCTCTCGGCTATGGTGAGAGGCAGCTCTGTGCCCAGGGCATCTGCGGTACTTGCATATAGATCATGTACTTTGATGCAGGTTGTCTGTACTCTTGAGAGCAAACTCTTGATTCACCTAAGACAAGGGTCTACTTTACCCAGAAATGCTCGCAGCAACCAGCCGTGAAAAAGAAATGCAAACCTTTTTAGAATCCCAATATGTTGTGACGCAAAAGGATGGGGTGGAAGTCGAGTGATGCTCGTGGGATGTTTTGTTCAGAAATGTACTGGTAAACGACGGTACGTATCCGACACTGCTGTCAGGGTTAGTGTGTGATGGTGCACACTTTTGTGAGGTACTACAAATACTACCATGTATTAGCGATGGTGCAAATCTGCACAGCTACTTAGGATGAGGAAACGTCGGGCAAATAAGTGATAGTGCAAAGGTAAACATACACTAGAGATTATCAAATGATGGTGCAAATCTGAACATGCATTGGGGTCATCGAGGTATGCTTCAAAGCACACTCGATGACAAGAAGGTAGGATCCAAACACACTCATGCACTCATTCAGCCATCCATACACACATCCATCTTCTGTTCCCTCACTCATCCACTCATCCATTCATTCTTACACTCAGTCATCCACCCAGTCAATACTTGTGGACATATGTCGGAGTGTCCCTGTAGTTTCTCCACATAAAACACACGCACTGGTTTTGTGAGGGGAGTCAGGTGACCCAGAAACATGCATTTCAAATGTATCTCGTACACGTGACATTCTCTTTTGCTAATGTTTTCACGCGCTGGAAGGCCATGCATCTCTTTATCCAAAACAGCTGTTCTATTCCTTGACCTTCATACGGAGAGGGGTAGAAGCTGAGCGTGACATGTTACATGTCACACGACATGCCTTAGCGTCCTTTAGTTTTGTGCATATGACATTTTAAAAAATAGTGCAACATTCTTTTGTGATTGCAAGCCAGGAGTGATGATAGAAACAAGCATTGTAAATAAGCTGGTCTGAGTAGTTCAGGCTAAAGGAGCCAACATTTCAGCAGTTCCCCATTGCCAAGGTTCACAAACTGTCCTGGGTCCATTTTAGTTTCCTGGGTACAGGAGTTTATTCTATCTTCGGCTTGCAGGCCTGGGCCCTTTTACCTAGATAACATGCTCGATTTTATTTTGCATTTTTATTCATTTTAGAACTGCTTGCATTTTAGAGTAAATGTTTTTATTTCATAATCAGTTGCCACTCTGTCAAAGCTTCATTATCAGTAATGTATGTATTAGATGTCATCATGTCCTTTTGCTTTACATTGTACGAGAACAGAATGTGAAAATGTCAGGCATTTGTTTTGATTTTGCTGATACAAGTTTGCACACACAATCTAAGGTGTAGGTACTTACCCATGTCAGGAAGTCTGCATGAGCACTAACATGTGTCTTATAAAAACACCTTGTGAGACCAAGGCCAATAGAGGGGGTTCCACCCAGGATATGCCATATACACTGCACGTCACTTTGCAGCAGACCTCAGCCTTTGTGTCTCTACCAAGCCTGATTCAGGGGAATGAAGGCCGACCGTGTCCTTAGGTCATGGGGGTTGGGTCACTTCTCATGGACATGGCATGGGCAGATTAGGTTTATCACCCTTTGCTCTCTTTAGGGATAGTAAATACGCTTTAGGGAGAAATTTGCAGATTCAAGTTTATTGAAACATGTTGGGGCTGTTCATATCTACATCGCTTATTTTCCCAATTCTGATTTTGTTACTCTTCATTATCCTACTCATTGCTGCTTGTGCATTTTATTGCAGATTGCAGTCTTTTCAATAAATATATTGAAATTTATGCTGTATCTTCTTTCTTGCCTGTGTGTGTAAGAGACTTATTGCTAACAAGAGAAAAGGGTAAGACTTGTTGCACCTCGATTTTCCCTGAGAAAGTCTTCCAGAGTCCATGAGCTGGGCTACCAGAAATAACCTTTACTATTTGTGTTTTGGTGAGGTGCTGCTAGAAAGCTAAAAGGATGGGGCCGACAGCTGCCAACTTGTGTAGGAGTGACTCATTCACCTACAAGCAAAGGTGCTGCCCCCCCAAATCCAGCAGTCTCGTAGAGATACAAGAGTCCTTACGACAAAACGGAACACTGACTTGGCATAGTCGTTTTATGCTTTTTTATAGCAATTTTATATATATCAGAAATAGTGCCGGCCTCAGAATATTTTGGGCCCTGTGCAGAGAAGACTGTACAGGCTGCACATGTCATAAGTGAAGTGGTTTTTCATTTCTAATCATTTAATTTTAGTAGAATGTTAACCAGTACAACAAATAAAATTAAGTATACAAGTGCACCTGTAACAGAACAATATATTATGTTACTTTTTCACAAAAACAAAGCTTTAGTGAGTTCCATTGAGAAGTCTGTGGTGCATTGAAAACACATTGGAAAGGTGTCAGGACCTGAACTACAGTGCTCTGCAGCAGAGGACGGGTAGCTCCTACACCACATTCGACAGCTGTAGCTCCTAATCTAAGGTGAAAAACAGCTGGCTTCTCACAGCATGCGCTTTAAAATGAGCAACACCCATGCTTCAATTTAAAACACGAAAATCAGCTTCAGCCCTGACTCAAGTTGAAACAAGTTGCTTGAACTTCTAACGTTGCAGATAATGGAGAAATTAAATGTACTTACTGGATATGAATGAACTGAGAAATGAGTTCATAAATTGCTTTTCCCTGTGGCAAGATGCCATACACAATGTACCATGTACACGGCTGCCTTTTTTCCTTCTGTGCACATTTGAATACTCACACAGGCCAATGTAGGGAAGGCTGCGGCCCTTCCTGCAGTGCAGCAGATTACAACAATGATTTACACACAGCCCACGTTCCTACAGTAACCTACGGAGGCACTGTGCCCTTACGTTACCTGCTACTGTTCTGCGATCTCAGAGCTAGCAGTGGCATAGCCAATGTTTACAGAAATCATGAAAAGCCTCCCACCTTGTGTGGGACATGTCTGTTTACAGGACTTCTGGCTCACAGAACCATTGTTCTTTTGTTGCCTCCATAGGTGACTGCGCCCAGCTCTTCTTCGACTGAGAGCGCTGGCCAATGAGAGCACCGGCGCTGAGGAGCAGGCATTCTGACATCAATGGTAAAATTCTGTTACATTTTTGGAGAAATTTTTGGGCCCCCTCTAAGTTGTGGGCCTTGTGTGACCGCATGGTTTGCACACCACTAAGGCCGGCACTGTCAGAACACATGCACTTAACATGTCCTCGGTAACCGTCACAAACATGCTAGTCAATCATTGTGCAATGGGTATAGCTGTTAGTATAAAAGTCACATGCATGTAACAATATCTCCAATTTTTTTGTTATTGTAGTCTATGTTGCAGAGAACTGTGTTTGTAGTCCTACTTCTTTGCAATCACTATAAACTCGACAAGGATGTATTCTACTTACTTGAAAAAATGACATAATGACTTTGCCAATACTCTTTTTAACAATTTATACTAGGATGGATGAATAGAACTGTACAAAGAAGAGCATGACTGTCAACAGTGCTCAATTTGAGTCAGTGGTTGCAGGTGGGGCCCACCAGTTTTGATTTTTGGGACTGTACCCTTATGTTTGTCCATAAGAGTCTGACTCAGAACTAGACAGACAAACACAAAATGCAGATAACAGGAGGAAGAGAAAGATAGAAAAAAATGCCCAAAGCAGAGATGAAAAATAGCCTACATGGGTGAAATAAAGGGGCAGGGAGTGTTTGGTGATAGGTGAAAGAGGCCTGAGGTGGTATCAAGACTACATAGCCTTGTTATTAGGCAACCTCAACATTTGACAGTGCCAGCCAGGGTCATCTGAACAAAACTGTGGCACTGCACTTATTCTTTTACAAATTAAGCACTGCCTAACCCTAATCATTGCAAGAGATTACTAGGCAATGTGAAGGAATCCCAAGTCCTGGGGGAGGAGCTTACAAAGGCACCACAAACTGAACATGTGCAAAAGCAGCAGCTGAAAAGGAAAAGGCAAGATGACAAAGTACAGATAGAGCACGAACTATGCAAGCTAATGTAACATGAATCAGCCGAGAACTTCTGGATCCAGATTAAAGACTGTTGTTGCATGTCTTTGACCTTCTCAGCTGTGATGCATGAAGATCTCCCTCTGTTCTAGAAATGTTCCCTCACCCCACGTGACCACTTGTGATGATGGACTTTTAAAATAATTATGCTGAATATGGCAAACAAAAATTGATGGCTGGAAATGCCTGAAGGAATCTTGGCACCAGTCATTTTCATCGATTTTTAGCTCTGCACTATTATGAAGTCGGCCACACTTATGCAAATCACTCACTGGCTAGGAAGTAATTTAAGTAATTTATGGGTTGACGGGTTGTTCGGCATTTCGACTGGGCAATGGACGTATGTTTCCGCTGCCCTGGCGGACCACAGTGCACCATACTGTCAGAGATCTCTATGCCTTCAGAGGAGCTGCTACCATAAGGACTTGGCTGAGGGGACTTAAAGTTTCCTAAGCATCACCCATGTTTTATATGGTTGCTCAGTAAACATTTCTGTTTTTCAAAAACAATATTCCAGAGCAGAGTATTTCCTGGAGTGTGAGGGTCATTTTTATTACTTTTTGTGTTCAGGGCTGCAAGGTTTTTTCTTGGTGGTCTCGAACAGGAAAAAAGTACCACCAGATATTTTGTCCTAAATAGGACGGGCTTTCTGAGGTATGTACACAGACCACCTGATGTCTGTCGGCCATCTGTGTAAGGTTTCCACCAGCAGATCCAGAAGAGACTCCAGTGGTACATTGATGGCGTGCCCGACTATAAATACAGCAGGCAACCATCAGTTTTGCAGGCAGAATACCTAGCACATTTGTGGGGAAATACCCTGTCCAACACACTCTAAATGGCATCTCTGTCTGAAGTAGAAACAAACTGCTGGGCTATGTTTTGTCTGTATAAGAACCCTCACGATCACATACACTTTTTGCAGTTTTAGGACATGTTAGTGAGAAAGAAACGAGATCTGTAAATTGGTAGAACACTTCTTTATTGGCACAGTTGAGCTAAAAATAATGAAAAATAATTTGGGACAAGAACAGTTGTGAAGTATGCACCTTGAAAACTACCCATCGTTTTCGCACATAGTACGTTCAACATTCCTGGATTTGGGATTTTAGTTTAAAATAAAGACTTTCGCACACCTTTTAAGGTGTGTAGAGAAAAAAATATAATGAACAACATCCATCCAGTTTCACAGATCCAAGGAAAATGATTTTAAAATTGTCGTAGAACAAAATGGCACATTCACTTTCATTGCAAACTAACACTAAAAATATTGCGAGTTTGCAGAGAAAAACTACACAAGGGTGTAAAAGTAGGAAACGCACAAAACTCGTCGAACTACAAGTAGGCAAATAATCGGGATATTCGCAAAACGTTGTGTAATAAAAATCTGCACACCCTGAAAATAATGCTATCCTGGGAAAGGTTGTGCTGGGAGAGGCTGAGCTAATCCCTTTCATCCACCATGAGCTGAATAATGAATGCTCAGAAGCATGACGTGGGGCGGCGGGGGGGATTCACCTTAGGGCAAGTTGAGCCGATTCTCCCATTGAACCATCTGCCCCTAGAGGCAACTGTGGAGATGCCGCTTAGTGATCCTCGTCACTGAAGAAGGATGTGCCAGCTGTGTAAAAGTCTTCTATAGCCTGAAGTTTGCTTCGAAGAGCAAGGGAACGCAGACCATCTAAAATACCAAGCTACACAAGGGCTGTTATTGGTTCAGAGGTCAGGCAGTACGTGCATCACGTTGAAATTCAAGAGTGTCAATTAGCTCTTGCCCTGTGGCTTTTATTTTTTTAAATGGCGAGGTCTCTAGTAATCTTGCCAAATTAAAGCTGTTGAGTTTGAGAGTCATAGAAAGAATATTTCAGGGGGTATAACAACACACTGGTTCAGAATTTAGATTTTAGCTTTTTAAGGCATTTGGTGAACTGGTAAGACCCTCTGGAGAAATGAGGATTAGGTCACAGTACTAGGTAGGATGGGGATCTCAGTTACAACCGTATTCTGGGGTATACTGCAGCAAACCCCTGAGCTGGCCACTGCAACGTGTGATGGTGAACAAAACTCTGTACAAAAAATAAAAAGCAGACATTAGAGGTATGATGGTTAATTAAATATAGAGCCAGTGAATGGTCAAAAATACTTTCCTGGTGTCATTAGATTTTGAAGTGCCAGTGATTTGAGGAGCTAGACCTGCATGCTACCTAAGGGTAATGCCATTCCTATTGTGAAAACAAAACTTAAATTTTGTCTGTACCATGTTCAAATACTCCTATATAATGCAATGTTAATAATCACATACGATTGAATGGTTGCGACATCAAATGTGGACGTCATTTTATATTAGTTAGTAGCTTCCTGTGGCATGGAACATGTTTACTGATTTTTCTAGCTCTGGTAGGCCCTGAAGTCATAGGGTTTTGGGTTGCACATAGCACATTTCCTAGCAGCATAACCGCGCTTCAAACCTGCCAAGTGGAAGCCGGATTTTGTGAGTGATGAGTCTAGTATTGTGGGTAAAAACTATACCTTCTCCCAAAGGTCGTTTACCGCTTTCTTGAGGGAAATATCCTGCCATCTGCACATTAGATACTTTGTTGTCAAGTGTAATAAGTTTCTATCACATGACTATGCTTCATTACCTCCTATTAAGAGAAAACCTATATATAGAGGTTACTTTTTATGTATTTTAGCTTTACACTCCAACTGACCATTTTCAAACAAGAGCCCTGGTGAGTTGAAATGACAATTGTCTTTGATCTTTAGCTTTGCCTCAGTCTATTCTGCATTAAATGCTAGTAGGACTATAGACTTCCTGAGGTGTTGTGTTTTATTTTTACCACACTGGTGCTTATTTTGGTGAACTGTTGTTGATAGGCCTGGGCCAGGTGTTTTGAGTGAAATTAAGCTTTGTGTTAAATATGTATGTTTTTTGCATTTGCAGCTGTCCCAATATTAAGGTTGGCACCTCCTGTGGTGATCATCATAGGCAATTCTCAAAGACACTGACCAATAGGGGCATAGTCAAGGGAAAATCTTGTAAGGTGCACTGGTCATGAGGGATGCTCGCATTAACTTCACTGATTTCTTGCAGCATTGGGGAAGGAAACCTGATTCTTTCAGTAGCAAGGGTGCATTAGGCTTTAATGCAAGCAAATAAAATTGTACCCTCTCCCTGGTTGAATAGAAAAAGACAGGCATAATTGGGAAGTATCACACCCTTCACATCCCTGAGCTCCAATAAATCTGTACCTGCTGCACCAATGACAGCTACACCCTTAAGTCCCAGGGCCATATACACAAGGAGCTTGCACCACGGCTGCATCATTTTGTTTGATGCAATGGCAGGGCATTCAGTTCTCCATATTTTCAAAGTGACACATTAGACAAAATGTGTCACTTTTCTCTGCTGTGTGTTAACCTGTGCTACATCAGGTTGAGTTAATCATATACAAGGTAGGCATTCCCTCTAAAAATCCCATGCAGAACTGACGCATCCTTATTTACAAGTTTTAGAAAACTGACGCATAATTGGCACATGCCCAAAATGTGTTGAATTTCCTAGGCCTGCTTAACCCAGGCGTAAAAATTATTCAGTCGCCTTTCAATGGTGGTATGACCAGCTGAAGTTGCTTTACACACTGTCATTTGTCTGTATTTCACTTACCCCTATTAGTAGTGGGTCCACACGTGTGGCACTCATGGTGTAGGACCCCTTGACCAAGCTGGGACCACGGCACCTATGATTCCATCATCCTCTGCAGCCAGGCCATGTGACGCTGAATATTGCTTGAAAGGGACAGGCCAGGATTGTCACTTATCCATGGAGGAAGGAGTCATACTTAGAAAGGAAAACAGGTAAGGTAGGTAATACAAGTTTTTCCACTTCACATTCCAATGTATACTTGTATTCACTTACATTACACTGTCACTCACTATGTCACACATACTCAGGTCTCTACGTACACATATGTACACTATGCCCACTTACATGCAGGACCAATGTAAAAGTGTAGATGGTGATATTCCACCATTTCACCATCTTTTACATTGGTCCTTAAACATTAGGCTACTCGCATCATCTCAAACTGACGCAGCACCTCTAAATTTTGACACATTGCTGAAGGTGAGTCAGTTCTGAGGTCAACTTCAGCGATGCGCCACTTTTTGGGTGGAATAATTTAGTCAAAGTTCCCACAGATGTGTCAGAATTTCTGAACCACCTTGAATCCTTGTGCCATGGCACCACATATTGTAAGTATGGTGCATCCATGGGGCCTTAACGGATTCCTGTGCATCGCAACTGTTTTTTACGCAGCACTACAGCAACACAGGGATGTGCCATTTCTTGAAAATATGGCCCCCAGGTTCCACAGCTGAGGAAGAATGACATTGGTGTTTCTGATAAAATCTGCTTACACAAAGGAGATGCAGGCTTCACCCAAAGCCCTAAATGCTTGGTTCAGAGGTGTAGTTATCAATAGTGCAGCTAGTGCACTGGCACTGGGGCCCAATGGTGTGACTGCATTCCAATTATAGATGCTTATTAACACCAAACTTGGGGGTAGGGGCTCATTTTTCTTGCTTGTACTAGGGCCCATGGCTCCCTGGCCACTCCACTGATGTTGACCTTCTTTTGATGCCGTGCATCTCCTCTGCTTGACTCTAGGGACTATTTTAGAACCAGATAAGGATCTCTTGTTGTCTTGTCACTGCTGCACCAACTTCTGAATACTGCAGATTTGCTGTCCCTGGCTTAGCTTTCTGGTATATGGGCCAATCCAGAAGACACTGCAAGCCTCATGGGTGGATTGTCAGACAATAGTAATCGGCAATCTAAGGTCGTACCCTAAGTGGGCCTTCTACTTAGTAAGGGATGGTAAAGTAAGGCTTTTTGTAAAACGCTCACACACTTGAGCTTCTTGGAGCTGATTTGAAAGAACTGTATGACTGAACCAGTGAGGCAAGCTATTTGCCTTGAAACCAGAGTGTTTTCAGACATTTTCTAAACGCAAATAGATTGGGTTCCAGACAAAGGTGTAACCAAAGGGAGGTCAATGGCTTGGCAACAGCTACCCAAAGTTCTCTATTCCCATTGGTAGGATATTCAACAGTCAGTAAATTGTGGTAGGAGGAACGAAGAGCCCTCTCTAGAGCCAAGCAGGTGGGCTCCTTTCCTAGAAGGTCTGGAGATTTTTGGTTTATCGCTCTGCTGTCAACCACTGTGGCTTGCACTGTGACAAGCACTCTGTGCTGTTTTGATGGGTAACTAGTGTAGCTATTTCAGTACTGTTGGTTTGATTGGCCTACCCTGGCTTTGGGCTGGGAGTGGGTTGTGTTGAAAATGGCCCTTTTTCCAGGGTTATGTCCAAACTTTTTGCCTTCTTCCTCCTATTTTTTTCAGGTCTGTTTTTGCTCGTTTATTGTCTCTGCAAACTTTACCATTGCTAATCAGTGCTAAAGTGCAAGTGCTCCCTAGGTAAATTGTACTGTTGATTAGTTTATCCATAATTGGCATATTTGATTTATTGGTAAGTCCCTGGTAAAGTGCACCAGAGGTGCCAAGGGCCTGTAGCTCAAATGCTACTAGTGGGCCTGCAGCCCTGAATGTGCCACCCACATAAGTAGCCCTGTAAACGTGGCTCAGACCTGCTACCGCAGTGTCTGTGTATGCAGTTTTAAACTGCAAATTCGACCCACTTGCCAGGCTGAAACCTTACCTTTTGGTACATGTAAGGCACCCCTAAGGTAGGCCCTAGGTAGCCCCGTGGGCAGGGTGCAGTGTATTTAAAAGGTAGGACATGTACTGGTGTGTTATACAGGTCCTAACAGTGAACTACTGCCAAACTCAGGTTTCACTGTTGCAAGGCCTGTCTCCTTCATAGGTTAACATGGGGGCTGCCTTTAAATATCTTTAAAGTGCAGATTCCCTTTGAGGGCATATAGAAATTTGGAGTTTGGGGTCTCTGAACTCACAGCTGAAAAATACATCTTTTAGTGAAGTTGGTTTTTAGATTGTGAGTTTGAAAATGCCACTATTAGAAAGTAGGCATTTTCTTGCATAACCATTCTGTGATTCTGCCTGTTTGTGGATTCCCGGTCTGGATTAGTTTGACAGTCGGGATGTTGTGAATTTCCTCTAGACATTGACACAAAGGGATCTGGGGTGTAGCCTGCATATCCTGATGGGCCATCTGAGCTAGAGTGGAGGGCGAGGAGTGGTAGCTTACATCTGAAAGGACTGTGCCTGCCCTCACACAAACCAGTCTCCACCCACCTGGTGTGCGTCTGGGGCCTGACCTGGACAAGGAAGGATCTTGCAAACACTTGAGACTCTGCTTTGAAGTTTGCCAACTTCAAAGGCAGAACGGGGTATAAGAAGAAGAACCAAAACCCCAAACTTTTAGAATCTTTCAGGAATCAAGAGGAACCTCTGCCCAGGAGAAGAGCTGAAGGAGCAGTACTGTCCCTTTGCTGTTTTGCTTTGCTTGACTGGCCTGCAGTTGCTGCGTCTGCCTGAAAAGAGTGCAAAGGGTGAACTTTGCTGTGTGTCCTGCTTGAGAGAGTTCTCCAGGGACCTGTGGTAGAGCTTGCCTCCGGTTGGAAGTCTCAGGGACACCACAGACTTCAGATTCCTTGACTTGCAGCACTGGGAATTGTGCGTTTTTTGCTGTTAAAGAGGAGAAACCACTGGAACGCCGCCAATGACGCCGCTGGCCTGCACCGTGACCTGCCGATGCTGCACGGAGCCGCATTGCCCCACTTTGCTCTGTGACCTTGGTCTCACCGACGCCGCTCCTGCTGACTCCGGCACTGCTGCCTGCACCACGGCCTGTGGACACCGCTCGTAAGGTACACGAAGCACCTTCCTGTCCCACACCTCAGCCCTGGTCGACCGATGCCAGCATCATCGACTCCAGTGTCATCACCAGGCATCCTGCCTGCACCGTGGCCTGTGGACACCGCTTATGAGGTACATGACCACCGTCCCATCCTACACCGCTGGCTTGGGCCTACCGACGACAGTGCTTCAGCAATGACGATGTCACTGCCTGCACCCTAACCTGGTGGCACCGCATGTCGCACTGCCTCGCTTCAGGAGGATCACGGTGCCCTGCAAATCCAAAGGTACTGTTTGCGGATCTTCCTGACACTGTAGCTGGCCCGGGACACTGCGGCTGGCCTGAAATGTTGGTTTTGTTGCTCACGACACCGGTATCGCCCCAGGTGGAGGTATTGACTTCAAGGAACTGTATTTTTGAGTCAATCCTGCAGAATTCGTATTTTATTACTGTGTGTGGGATTTTTCTCTAATTTGGTCTTGTTTTACATAGATAAATATTGGCTATTTTTCTAAAACTGTTGTGGTGTCCTTTTGTAGTCTTTTCCTTTATTACTGTGTGTTATGTGCAAATGCTTTACACATTGCTTCTGAGATAAGCCTGACTGATCGTGCCAAGCTACCAAGGAGGTGAGCAGGGGTTATCTGCGTGAGTATCTCCTTTATCCTGACTAGAGTGAGGGTCCCTACTTGGACAGGGTGCAAACGGACGGCCAACTAGAGACCCCATTTCTAAAAAGTACAAACAAGATATGCAAATATTTTGGTATATTAGAGTAGAGATGGACAGAAGCATTCTGCAGCAGAAGAGCTTCAGGAACCACTAAGTATATGGAGTTACCATAAATTTCACCTGAATTACGGCATTGATGACTGGCACAGGGAGATGGTTTTAAATGACCAGTGACATTGTTTTCAAAGTCTTTATTTCTCAGACACTAGATTTAGATACTTTGGCAACCAGTGCCTTCTCAGACAGATTATTGTGAATGTATACGTCCAAATTTGCAAAACAAAACTGATGGATTAAGAGCTAGCTCTGATGCTTGTGGACAGTGAAGATTTTTGTTATTTGCATTCAAACTGAAAGGTTTACAGTTTCACCTTGATGAGTTCAGGGAAAAACTAGGGGTTATATCTCTTGTCTCTTTTGATTTATTATCTTATTCTTTTAAGTAATTTATAGTGCTATCCTGATTAGGGCTCAAGAAGATGGATGCAGTGAAGCTTAAATGCTGGGGTAAGTTGTTAATTTTGGGCTACCATGCTGGCGAAACTGCAACTCCACATTCTTTTGAAATGAGAAGCGCTCTGCAGAGTTAGGTTCAAGGATACGGGGCAAGAGAATTGAAAAAGGTAGAACAGAATTTTCAAATTCTGTTGTGTCAATCATCGAGAAAATAATGTCCAGCAAATTACTTTCTCTCTGTGTTGGCTGCTGTAGGAGGCTGGCCTGGTGTGTGGTGGTACCTATGGTACACCTTACACCAGGTCCAATTATCCTTTACTAGTATAGTGTAGGCAGTGTCTAGAAGCCAGACTCTCTAGGGGTAGCTGTGGATGAGCAGCCAGGGCTTATCTAGGAGGCATGCAAAGCTCATGCAATACCACTGTAGTCACACAGTACTCACACACATGAAAGAAAATACTCAGAGCCTCATTATGACCCTGGCAGCCGGCGGTACACTTGCGGTATCACCGCCAACAGGCTGGCGGTGTCCTGCCAGTGAATTATGACCATGCCGCATTAGCCACGGCCATGCCGCCGGCCCCTCCACCTGACCGCCAGGCTTCCGCCAGGTGGTCATAATCCCCAGGGCAGTGGTGCAAGCAGCTCTGCCCTGGGGATTATGAGTCCCCAACCGCCAGCCTGTCCATGGCGGTAAACACCACCATGGAAAGGCTGGTGGTAAGAGGGACTCATGGGGCCCCCAGGCATAGCCCCATCGCGCATTTCACTGCCCGAATTTCGGGCAGTGAAATGCCCGACCGGTGCTGCTGCACCCGCTGCACATCAACATTGCCGCCGGCTCTGTTATGAGCCGGCTGCAATGTTGATGTGATTTTTCCGCTGGGCCAGCGGATGGAAATTGGAAATGTCAAAATAGGGAGCCAACAATACCGCCAGCACTGGCGGTATTATGGCGCCCGGGGCTTTGGCGGTCTTCTTGCAAGACCGCCGAAGTCGTAGTGAGGGCCTCAGTGTTACAAAAGTAAAGGTACTTTATTTAGATGACACAAATGCCAAGAATACCTTAGAGACTATACTCCCTTAGGAGGTAAGTATTACACAAATTATATACACTAGTATGCAAAAATAGACATAAAAAGAGTGAGAAACCAATGCAATTAGTGAAAATCACAATAGTTAGAAATGGGCCTGGGGGAACACAAACCATATACTAAGTAAGTGGAATGTCGAAGTTGGTCTCCCACCTAGGAAAGTGTAGTGTGTAGAGGGGTTCTGGGAGTACTTGTAAAGACCAAAGGTAAGCACTGCAACCCACCTCAGTGACCAGGAAAGCAGGAGTAAATCACAGGAACTTCGCCACAACACACAGAAACGAGAAGATTAATTATGCAAAACCCAGAAGAGACTGCAAGACACCAACAGTGGATTAATGGGCAAGAAGACCTGCAGAAGAAGAGGACCAAATCCAGGAAGCACAGAAGAGTCCAGAAAGAACAGGAGCTCCTGTTAACCCGGATGAAGGTGCAAAAGGTGAACCACTGGGAGGAAGAAAGTCAGCACTGCACCCAAGAAGACGAAGTTGGGTACCTGGAGGGTGCAGGTGATGTCCCACACCTGATGGAGGATTGCAGTTGGGTTTGCGTTGTCAGAGTCTGACAACAAGCCTTGGCACACGCAAAGCTTGTGGTTAGCAGTAAATGGCGCTGCCTGAGACCAAGAAGGACCAGGTGGACTCTACCCAGGAGGGTAAGTCAGAGGGGGTTCTCAGCAACTCAGAGAGCCCACAGAAGACCAGGCAGCGCA
Source organism: Pleurodeles waltl (assembly GCF_031143425.1). NCBI lineage: Eukaryota > Metazoa > Chordata > Amphibia > Caudata > Salamandridae > Pleurodeles > Pleurodeles waltl. The sequence goes on from NC_090448.1 coordinate 92,144,298, forward strand.
CACAGGGTTCCCACAGCACAGGGACAGGAAAGTTGCAAAAGAGGCCCATGCAGCACTACGACAAAGGCTCCCACATTGCTGAAGAACCACTCAGGAATCTGTGCATCCCAAGATAGAGTGCTGGGGGCTGGAGCTGCAAGATGCACAAAGGATGTGGAGGAAGGATGCCAACAAGCCTTGGCAGCCTTAAATGATGTGGTGCATGGGATACTGTCGTGCGTGGGAAAGCAAGGTCTTACCTCCACCAAAGGGAGACAGCTGGAAAAGAGGACCGCCAGGACCACTTCAGTCTACCACCCGTGATGCAGGATCTACGCAGCTCTGCAGGAGAGGGGATCCATGCAGGCAGTTATCATCGCATTTGGTGCCTGCAGCAGCAGGTGAGTGTCTCTTTCACCCCAAAGGAGATTCTTTCGGTCTTCTGATCCAGGCTGAAGACCGGCTGTCCTCAGAGTATACACGACCAGAAAACAGCAGTGGCTGGCAGGAGCCAGAGATACAATGTTGCAGAAGGCATCTTGCTTCTTTGTTGCAACTTGTAGAGTTTCTGGAGGGTCCAAAAGCAGTTTCTTCAGTGAGAAGTTGAAGTGGAGGATGCAGAGGATTCCTGCTGGAGTCTTGCAATCCGAATCTGAGGGACCACCCAAAGGAGAGACCCTAAATCGCCCTGAAAGGGGGATTGGTCACCTAACCAGGTAAGCACCTGTCAGGGGAGGGCTCTGACATCACCTGCTGGCACTGGCTACTCAGATGCTCCCAGAGTTCCCTGACAACCTTGAATCCAAGTTGGAAAAACCCAGGGACCCTCTGGAGGAGCTCTGAGCATCACACCTGGGGTGGTGATGGACAGGGGAGTGGTCACTCCCCTTTCCTTTTGTCCAGTTTCACGCTATAGCAGGGACTGGGGGTCCCTGAACTGGTGTAGACTGAGGGTCCCTGAAACAGTGTTGACTGTTTTATGCAAGGAGGGCACCATCTGTGCCCTTCAAAGCATTTCCAGTGGCTTGGGGAGGCTACCCCTCGCCAGCCTTTAACGCCTATTTCCAAAGGGAGAGGGTCTAACACCCCTCTCCCAAAGGAAATCCTTTGTTCTGTCTTTCTGGGCTCAATCTTCTCAAGCAACAGGAGGGCAGAAACCTATCTGTGAGGTGGCAGCAGCTGGGGCTGCCTGGAAAACCTCAGAAGGCTGAAATGGCAATGCTGGGGCCCTCTAAGGAGCCAACAGAGTGCATAGAATCATACAACCAGTGCTTGGAAGAGCCTTGGGGTATGATTCCAACATGTTTGATACCAAACATGACTATATTCTGAGTTACCATTATGTAGCTGGACATAGGTAGTGACCTATGTCCAGTACACACATAAAATGACGTCCCCGCACTCACGAAGTCTGGAAAAACGGGCCTGGAGTTCGTGGGGGCACCTCTGCTAGTGCAGGAGTGCACTCACACGCAGGCTTCTGGGCTGGAAGGCCTGCTATAGGGGTGATTTATAAGTGACCTAGTGCGGTGAAAAATGGCAGTGAAAGGGTGCTTGCACCTTGTCATGCAGGCTGCAATGGCAGTCCTGCAGAAGCCTCTGCATGGGCTCCCTATGAGTGACAAAATATATTCTGCAGCCCATAGGGATCCCGTGGCACCCCAATGCCCTGGGTACCTAGGTACCATTTACTAGGGACTTATAAGGGGGCACCAGTATGCCAATTGTGGGTAAAATACTGTGATAACAGTAACCAACAACCAAATTTAAGGGAGCAAGCATAACTACTGGGGTCCTGGTTAGCAGGATTCCAGTAGACACAGTCAAACACACTGACAAATAGGCCAAAAGTGGGGGTAACCAAGCTAGAAATAGGCTACTTTCCTACAGCTGAGAGTGAATTAAGGCATTAAAAGTTTCTAAGCTCCTTTCCGCTCACACCCTCCTCCTTCCCATCACTGCCCCCCCTCCTCCCACTATTTCTTCTTTGCTCTCGCTCTGTCTCTCCCCTGGCTATCCTCTCATCTCTCCTCTTCACTTTCTTCTCCACATCTCAAAACTACTCTGGGGTTCTCCAAATGTTCTTTACTGTACCCTACCTTCACAGCACCTCACGCCGCTCTGGCATATATCCATACTGAAACCCGGGGACCCCCACTGAATCATTATTGCAATCTGGGGACCACCCATTGAGTCATTACTGAAAGCTGGGGACCTAATCTGCTAATATTACTGAATTTGTAACCAGTCGCAGACCCCCTGAGGAGACCGCAGAACTGCAGGAGTCCCCGGAACACAGGTTGGGAACCACTGATATATGACATAAGACGCTATGAATCAATGTTACTTTGTCGCCTTACATCACTTTGACTTTTTGATGCTATTGCTCCATAGTAAATGGTGATGTATCTTATCCTAACTTTTGTACCCCATCAAGCGACTGTTCCCCTCCGTTCTGTAGTATGTCAGTACTTCTTGTCTAAAAAAAATCAATAAAAATGATTTTGAAATTAAAAAAAAAATGTTTCAAAGAGTTGCTTGAATCACAAGATTGCCCAAATTGGGTGCTCGAACCACAAATTTAGCTCTCCTTAAAACGGTTATATTTTTTCCTGACGATACACTGACCAACATCTTCTGCTAATTTTGGATTTTTTAAGGTTGTGATTTGGGTAGGGCGTTAAATTAGGATAAAGTTTTAATTGGCACTGCGGAACGTTTCAGAAAAGCATTGATATCAAGTGTACAGTAAGTACAAAAGAGTTCTGTCGAAATTGACACATGGGCTGAATGATTACCGCTCTTCCTCATTTGTTTGACGGTCAGAGCGATATATTTTACAGTTGGGCACTAGCTCACCAAGGGGTTGCTATATTTTGTTTACTATTTTCAGAAAGTCAAATTCTGTCATGCAAAGTAATTAAACTTTATTTTGCTCAAATACGTCCACAGTTTGAAGGCAATGAGGGACTATTGATTAAAGGCAATGCCGTACTACTGATCTCACATTACATAATAGAAGGGATCAAACATTCTGAACTAAGATGGTAAAAGTTTTCTTCTTTGAATGTTTGAATTGCTCTTCTATCCACTATAGCATTACTACTAGCTACAGAAAAGAGTTGGCTGGGAGAATAAATAAAAAATACCTTTTATGAAGAATTAGGTGTGCAGCTATGAGGGTCAGTTTATGACGCATTGCTTGCTGCTGCCAGCAATGCTAAGAGCCGACGGTCTTGCCTTTGCAATCAATCAATCAAAAGGCATTTGTAAAGCGCGCGGCTGCTTCGGCCTAAGCATCCCGGCGCTCAAAAGCAAAAAGACCGATACAAAGCAAAGCCACCCTAAAATGTTAATCAGAATCAAACAGCAAGGTTTTTAGGTCTCTTTTAAAAATGGCGACTGACTGTGCCCTGCAGAGATTAAGCAGCAGATAAAGGAGGTAACTTCACATTGAGCCTTAGAGAATTTTGGGACCTGCATCAAGCGGAGATTATTCGACTTTGGGGGCACATTAGCATAATTGTTTTTTACACTAAGGTGGCCCAACGAGGTCAAAATCCTAGCGCCATATTTACAAAGTGCATGCATTGCGCCACTTTGTAAGCCTTTGCACACATTGTGCCTGCACCTGGTATAATGTATGCAAAAGGGGGCATTCCCCCATTAGGGGGGGGGGGCGATGAAATGGCACAAGGAAATCTAAGAGATTTTGAACAGCACTTCAGAGCAGGCGTAAAAAGGCAGCTTCCATAATTTATAATGGGCCCCTATGTACTCTGCAGAAGTAAAGCCATTATTTTGGTGCTACTCTTGCAGAGTACATCTGGCGACATGAAAAATGACGCTATTGACCCCTACCCTGCGCCATAGTGCACCGTATTTTAAATACAGCACATACTTGGTGGCCGTAGGGGGGCACTAAGGTGTGCAGGGAAAGTGGCGCTGCTCCGAGTGCAGCGCCACTTTCCATAAATCTGACCCCTGAGTGCTCTATGTTTGTACCGTCACTGTCTATTTCTCAAATAGAGAAGGCCTTTACCTGCAAGTGTGCTAAACACCAATTTAAGGGCTTTTAAATGTAATGCGTTTCAACACTGGAAGCCAGTGTAACTCCATCAAATGGGGATGAAATACGCTGCCGGACAGGGACTCAGCGGATGTCTAACTGCAGCATTTGGAATAGTCTGAAGTCTTTGAGTCAGAGAAGCAGGAAGACCCAGGTAAAGGATGTTGGTGTAGTCCAAGTAAGTGATTACCATTGAATGAACCAGTGCACCTGTGTGAAGTAACCCAGCAGCCAGATTAAATAGGGCTTGCTCAATCAGCACATAAAAGGCTGGAAAAAAGTTGTCAGAAAGGCGTGCTATCAACATCTCAATGGTAAAGTGCTAAGCTGGTCCTGCTGAATTTCAAGCATGGCCCTTAGACACTGGAGAAAAGTTGGTGCAGCAATTGCACTAACCCACTATGCTATAACACCACCGTGCTTGCAGCATTGGACGGAGAATTGTAGTTAACAAAATGGGATAATGAAGGCAACAGTTCAACTGCAATGGATAATCTGGCTACAGATAACAAGCCTGTGCCCAGTGAGAGATTCTGCCACTTCTAAAATAGGGTAATAAAGGGAAGCTCACCTACAGTGAACTGCAATGTTTCTTGAAACAGAATGTACCCTTGGGCACAGCAAACATTGCACCCTGACTCTCTGATACCCCGCGAGAAGGACAGGCTGGGCATAGAGCAGATAGGAAGCAGTGGCGTAATACAAGCCCTGCAGCACCGGTGGTATGGGGGGTGAGGTCCCGGGGTGCCACTGAGCACCACGACGTCAAGCACCACGCACTGGCTGACAAAGTGCATCGGTGGTGAGCCCCTGGGTTCAGAGCTCCTTACCAGGTCAGGCGGGGGACCCCCCCATGTACTTTGCAGGGGCACCCCCTCAAGTTTTGTTACACCACTGAGAGAGAAAAACATAATTTACAGGCTAGGACATTCTCTCATTGACTCCAAATGTAACAGAACCTCGCATTGAAGGAGTTAGTTCTGGAAAGAATTATTCTCAGGAGCCCACTGCCTCTTCTCTGCCACTTGCCTTCACCTTGTATTTAAGCCCAGATCAGGTCCGTTTTAGTGCAACAACATTCCTCGTAACTGCATTCCCCCTCTCCTTCCCAACAGGCCCTGATCTTACTTTGGAGTCCCGTTGTCCTACTAAATTCTTTTCAGTAAGAGATAGTGAAATATTTTGACTGTAATAAACTTTGGGAGGCAATCATTCATTCTGTCACCCAAAATGGAAGTCCCCAACAACACATGACATGTCTTAATTTGAAGACTATAGGCAAATCTGTGTTAGGAAAGATTCAACCTGTTCACTTGTTAGATCCCCAAGAATCCCAAGATCCAATACCATAGCTTTGAATGCATCATATTAATGGGGTATGCCTAAGAAAGTGGAAATATTAACACTAAGGCCCATATTTATACTTTTTTTGCGCCACATTTGTGTCATTTTTTGAGGCAAAAGCGGCGCAAACGTACAAAATATTTCCTAAATTTGTGCCGATTATGCGTCAAAAAATGACGCAAATGCGGCGCAAAAAAATATAAATATGGGCCTAAATCTTATGACACTGACTAGTAAGGCCCCTATAGATAAAACTTAAACCTACAGGAAGTACCAAGGTCACACTGATCCATTTCAGGTAGAGTTCCATCAGTGGAGCTCATCAGGTAGAGGTATCAATCCCAAACAGCTCCTGAATTGTTGGTGGAATTATTTAGAGTTTTGTAAAGAAAGAACATGACCCCACGTTAGGATAATGCAGTACAGTGGATTGGTAGTGTCTTGCCACTAATATTTCTAGCTACATTAACACAATTGATGTTCAGCATCTATTGAATGATCTACAGTAGTGGATTTGGATATAATTCCTAAGAAAACATAAATCATTTGGACTCCCTCTGGGCTCTTCGGTTTGACTTTTCTGTATGATCCACTGTGACTCACTCCTACATGTTTCTCTTACAGAAATATTCCATCTACGCTCAGTTTCTCATTCAACTGGGTAAACTTTCAAGAGCATGAGTTTCTTTTACTGCTATTCCACCACTTTCTTCCCCACAATCTATTTCCTTCATCCAGACCATGTTGTTGATTCACTAAGTGGTTGAATGCATGGTAGCTGAGATTGAACCCTAGCATAATTCAGATTGTGCTTATGGGTATTCCACCCCAACTCTGAACTTTGAAGCTCTGCCTCGAAAGCTGATTCTGTTCATAAACCCATTTGCCTCTGCACAAGATTTTAGAGATTTCAAATGAATTTTCTGCTGACTTTCACCACTCATAGGTGCCTGATGGTAAACAAGTGCCTTTTTTACTTGATAGGCTTGCATAGATTTCTTCCTGTTCTGGCCGCAGTTGATAACAGGAATATAGAAGGATGCAGTGGACACTGGATACAAACCACACTATGCCAACAGTTTATACTTAACGTCCCAGGTTTACTAAATCACCCAACGCAGCACAGAAAGGAAAGTTGCTGCACTGTGTTGCATGAACAGGGGAAAGCAAAACAGCACAATTCTACTAGGATGTGGTGCTGTTCTGCTCTCTTCGTGCGCTGCCACACTTTATGCTGCCATGCGCCAACACAGACCCGTTCTCTTCTGTATTGTGGTAAACATAGTTTTTGTGCCAGAATGATGGCCTTCCTGTATCACAACTGTACTGTAATGTGCACACATGCAAAGAGTCTCACAGAGCAAAAAAGGAGAAATTAATACATTTCTCCTTGATACACCTGTCTCATGGAGGTGCAGGATTGTGGCTCAAATCCCTGTCTACAATTCTTTGTAGATAGGGCTTGGCATCAACTCCAATGGGTGGTTGCATGGGAACGCCAGTGTACCGCTCATGGAACACCCCTTTGATGGAAAGTACTGCAAGGCAGCGCATTACGCAGCTTTGTGTTACAGCTGGTTACAATCCTTCACCGATCCTGATTGTGTTGGATTGTAAATACCAACACAACACTGTGCATCGGGTTAGCATTAAAAAGTAACACAAACCTTACGCAAAGTCTTTGAAAATGAGGGCCTTAAATCTTAGTGTGTTTTGGGAAGACTTCCATTGAGTAAACATGGTGAAAGTTTTATGTCAGAATATTGGAAACCGAAATATTATTCTACAAAGATAGAGTGGAGAATCAAAATATCATGAAGTTACAAACAGGCAAATATAAATGTACTGCCCTAAACACTGCTTTCACTAGGGCGGCCACCTTCCTTAGAAAATGAATGCCGGTCCTTTATTTACGTTTTTATATTCTGGAGCAGCCAAGAAGAGGTAAACGAAAAATAATTTGGGAAGAACTATCAGAAATATTGGTAACATGGCAATTGCCGTTATGTTTGCCCTAAGAAACATTCTGGAATGTTTTAGACAGCTCTGGAATATTTTTTAACTATTTTGAATATTTTCTTTTCTATTTTTATTTTCTTTATGTGTTTGTTTTAGGTTGAAGTTCCAGAAGGCAAAAAATACCAGATTTCAATGGTTTTCCCAATATTGTTACCGCCTTGACTTTAAAATGCACAGTGTAGAGTCCAGCTGGACTCGTTCTAGTGTTTCTGCCAGCCACTCTGCTGAGGGCTGGTCTTACATGTGCACCCCACACCCACACAGCACAGGCGTCACCAGTCAGGTGACCCTGCCAATAAAAGGGGCCGGGCGCACGTGCCTGAGGCCTGTTTGTACTACCATGATACTGTGTCTGCATTTATGATTTCAGTAGCATGAGGGCCTAAGGCCCCCAACACTACATTGGCAATGAGTGGGATCTGCAGCCCCACAGGTTGCAGACACGAACTTTGATGGTGCGCATGGGGGAAAAATGCCTCTGCTTAAGGCACCCCTAGGTCTCCTGCCAGCACGACCTGCACAGCAAGAGCAATTGGTGGAGGAAGAAGGAGGAAGAAGGCCGTCGCAGCCCCAGCCCCAGCCCCACATGTGTGTGAGAAGAGGTAGGTGCTAGCGACCTGAGCGTCCCGCAGCACTGCCAAAACGGATGCGGTCACCGAAAAAAAGAAAGCGCCACGAGGCGCGCAGTGCTGCCTTTCCCCCACGCCTTCGTGTCGAGTGAAGCGCGGCCCCACAGTGCTGCCGCGCACCGTGAAGAACAGAAGGGCATCAAGCAATGGCTGGGCGCTGGCCACCCCAACCCCATGAAGGTAATGCGGTTTGCAGTGTGTGCCATGCTGCTGCAGCTGCGTAGGAATAAAATGGTGCTGCTATGCACCACAAAACAAAAAATAAAATAAAGAAATGTCCAGGGCCGGCCCGCAGCGTTAGGGAAGGCTGCAGCGGAGGCCGAGAATCAGGAATGTGATGGTGCTCCCAGGCACCAGAAGAACAAGAGGCACGCCCGGCAGCATGAAGTAAAACTTGCCACCCGGGAGAGGAACTGGTGCTGTTTGTGCACCAGAAAGTTAAAAGAAAAATGCCCAAAGCCGCCCCCCAGCTGCCGCGTGGACAGAAAATACGGTGGTGCAGACACGCACCGAAACATGGTGAAATATGAGGTGCAGACACGCACTGACACGTAGTGAAATACAGTGGTGCAGGCACGCACCATAGTTGTAAAATACCAAGGGCAGCCACCCCCAACAAACTACAAGAAAAATGCATGGAAGGAAGGGGGCAGATGCTAACACGCACGAGGAGGACAATTAAAATGCCCGGCACCGCCCCCACCCTCACTGAACTCCATGCTGTTTTTTTTTTTTTCACGAGGCTGTGTGTATTAAAAAAAAAAAATAGAGAGAAGAAAAGAAGACAGAGAGCAAAGGAAAAGAAAGAAGAAATGGCACTTACCTGAGGCCCCCACCAGCCTGAGCAACTCCTCCGTGCAGCATGCCCTCCTCACCGGCATCTGTTTCAAACAAGGCCCAGTAGGAAGAAAGACTGTCTTCAACCTAGAAAGGAGCGCCAAAATGGAATCTAGTGGTTTCTGTTTAAAAGGGAAACAAGCAAGGAAGAAGGCAAGTTCACAGCAGCACCCCCAGAAAGTGACTGCTCCAGACCAACTGCGCACCCGCGGACGGAAACAGCGCAGAAGACGGAAATGGCACAGAAGATTGAAGCGACGCGGACGACGCTGCAAAGGGAAGGAGAAGACTGCAGCTGTCCCAGTCAAGCTGCAACGGTGACGAATGGACTTAAGTGCCACTTGAGGCATGAAGAGAATGTGCATGGCCTGCGCAGCCCCTGGCAGCCATCCGCCGCCACCACTGAAAGAAAGATGGACATCACCACAGGACAAGAAAGGGACATGCCAGGCGTTACCATTGGACGCCCAGAGATGAAACATAAAAGAGACTATGGGGGACATTACAACCCTGGCGGACGGTGTTAAAGATGCAGTAATACCGCAAACAGTCAGACGGACAAAAAAAGGGAATTATGACCCTGGCGGAAACCGCCAACAAAGACAGCCACTTTAACACTTCGTCCGCCACGGCGGTAAAGACAAGCAGCGCGGCGGTCACCGACAACAGACAGGCGGGAGACAATGTACCGCCCACAGTATCACAACAGGCCAATCCGCCACCTTTTCCGGGGCGGATTCACAGTGGATAAAAACACGGCGGAAACAGCTTTTGCTATGGGAAAACGCTCACCTTCTACACATCCCACGAGGAACGACGACTCCATGGACCCGGAACTCCATATACTACCTGCCCTTGTCTTTCTGCTCCTTCACGACCAACAGCGAAGTAGGCGCAGAAGATACCGGTGAGTACAGCACCTACGACACGGGGGAGGGGGGAGGCAAAAGTTAGGGGGACACCCACCAAACACCCCCACCCCCACCCTCGCATATTACAACATACACACCAATGCAGTCACAAAAATCACAGTAACAACCCAAAATTCCCCCGGAAGAATGCAAAGACAATGGGAATTTCGGTCAAACTTTGTAATGTGCCAATATACATGTCATACAAAAATAAACAAATATATGTATACTAAAATCGCTCTTATTCACATATATACAATCCGAGAAGTTGTGCAGATATGTACACAACAATGTCCGTGCACAAACTGTCCAAAAATGTATGGGCGAGGCCCACAATAGATACCTGACCAAAATCGGAGAGAACACTGCCGGGGCATCAGATAGAAACACTACAGGCACCTCAGGGGGAAGGGAAGGGGGGGCACCTCAGCCACATAAACGCAAAGCCAGATCCACGACGGGGCTCCATGCCCATTGATGTATCCTGGGGAGTGCAAAGCCACAGTCTCTCAAGTCTATACAGTGGGTGGGTTGCCCACTGTCACATCCTGGGGAGTGCAAAGCCACAGTCTCTCAAGTTGATGCAGGTCCATACTGGTACTGGGGGGTGACTGGTGCCCAGACTGGATGAGTCTCCCCATGAATGGTAGTGTCCTGTCACTGTCCCAGCTGCACATGGGATAAGGATGCCTGATGTGGTGGGCCATTCATTCCTACTCGGTGCATTGCCCTCTTCAGCGGTGCTATGACATGGCGTTTCAGGACTGTTCAGCGGTGCTATGACATGGCGGTCTTTGCCCTCTTCAGCTGTGCTATGACATGGCGGTCTTTGCCCTCTTCAGCGGTGCTTTGACATGGGGGTCTTTTCCCTCTTCAGCGGTGCTTTGACATGGCGTTTCAGGACTGTTCAGCGGTGCTATGACATGGCGGTCTTTGCCCTCTTCAGCAGTGCTATGACATGGCGTTTCAGGACTGTTCAGCGGTGCTTAGACATGGCGGTCTTTGCCCTCTTCAGCGGAGCTTTGACATGGCGTTTCAGGACTGTTCAGCGTTGCTATGACATGGTGGTCTTTGCCCTCTTCAGCGGTGCTACGACATGGCGTTTCAGGACTGTTCAGCGGTGCTATGACATGGCGGTCTTTGCCCTCTTCAGCGGTGCTATGACATGGCGGTCTTTGCCCTCTTCAGCGGTGCTTTGACATGGCGGTCTTTGCCCTCTTCAGCGGTGCTATGACATGGCGTTTCAGGACTGTTCAGCGGTGCTATGACATGGCGGTCTTTGCCCTCTTCAGCGGTGCTATGACATGGCGTTTCAGGACTGTTCAGCGGTGCTATGACATGGCGGCCTTTGCCCTCTTCAGCGGTGCTATGATATGGCGGTCTTTGCCCTCTTCAGCGGTGCTTTGACATGGCGGTCTTTGCCCCCTTCAGCGGTGCTATGACATGGCGTTTCAGTACTGTTCAGCGGTGCTTAGACATGGCGGTCTTTGCCCTCTTCAGCGGTGCTATGACATGGCGTTTCTGATACGGACATTGGTGTGTGGCATGACGATTTCCACACTGGACATTGGTGTGTGGCATGACGATTTCCACACTGGACATTGGTGTGTGGCATGACGTTCCATCATTGCCCAGCGGGGCTGTGGCATCCTGGCCCCGCCTGGGCTGTGACTTCGGCGGTGGTCTCTGGACCAGTTACGATACTTGTGCCCTCCTGGGCTGTGACTCTGGCGGTGGTCTCTGGACCAGTGACGATACTTGTGCCCTCCTGGGCTGTGACTCTGGCGGTGGTCTCTGGACCAGTTACGATACTTGTGCCCTCCTGGGCTGTGAGTCTGGCGGTGGTCTCTGGACCAGTGACTATACTTGTGCCCTCCTGGGCTGTGACTCTGGCGGTGGTCTCTGGACCAGTTACGATACTTGAGCCCTCCTGGGCTGTGACTCTGGCGGTGGTCTCTGGACCAGTTACGATACTGGTGCCCTCCTGGGCTGTGAGTCTGGCGGTGGTCTCTGGACCAGTGACGATACTTGTGCCCTCCTGGGCTGTGTCTTTGGCGGTGGTCTCTGGACCAGTTACGATACTTGAGCCCTCCTGGGCTGTGACTCTGGCGGTGGTCTCTGGACCAGTTACGATACTTGTGCCCTCCTGGGCTGTGACTCTGGCGGTGGTCTCTGGACCAGTGACGACGGTGCTGGCGGTTGTGTCTGGACCGCCAGAAATGATGGCGCACTTCTCCACCATGACACTCACAACAGGCTGGGCAGACTTCCTCTTGACCCTCCCCACCTTTTTTGGAGTTACAGCTGACTCACCCATCGCCTTCGATCCCATTTCACTTGTTGTCCCACCAGAAGTCTTGACACAGTCCTGTCGTCCACTCTCCAATTTCGGAGCCTTTACAGGGGGTGGGCTGCCTGTGCCTTGGCTCCGGGTCCTACTGCCTGCCCTGGTGGACGGTGCACTCCAAAAACCTTGAACAGGCACCACTGGTCCTGGAGGCTTTTTTGCTGAGGCGCTACGACGGGACTGATGAATTGGAGGGGGGGGTGGGGGCAGAAAGGTCAATTTGACAGAAGGACAGTTTCTGATGAACACTGGGATGGGTAGCTGGAGGGGGTCTGGGAGTGGAGGAAGAGGAGGTGGTTGTAGGAGGTGTCACTTTAGCTCTTTTGGGTGCAGGTGCAGGTACTGGAGGCTGTCGTGAGGTGGATGGGATGTTGGGTGAGTGATTGCCGGCGTTTGGGTACTTTGGGAGGGGGCGTCACAGACACACTGGGAGAGGACACAGGGGACGTGTAAATGGCAGTGGAGGTGGTGAGTGCAGGTGAGCGGCGTGTGGTGCTGGGTGTCCTGGTGCGAGTCCTAGTGCCTGTAGATGTGGTGCATGCAGGTGTGTGTGTAGACGAGACTGGGAGGGAGGAGGGAGAAGAGGAGGAGGGGAACACAGTGGAGACAGTGGATGTTGCTGTGTCTGTATGGGAGTGATGCTTGTGTGAGTGCTTGTGGTGTGTGTGGTGCCTATGTTTGCTTGAGCTACTTGTGTGTGTTGACTTGTCTGCATGCTGGTCTGTAGGTGTGCTTGGGATGGGCTGGGAAACAGGGCATTGGGTCTGGATGGAGGAAGTTGGAGGGGGGAGGCTGGACACAGGGACAATTGCTGCCATCAGTGCTGAGGCCAGAGATTGCAGGGTTCGCTGAAGGGCAGCCTGACCAGAATGAATGCCCTCCAGGAATGCATTACCGTGTTGCAACTCCCTTTCTACACCCTGGATGGCATTCACAATGGTAGACTGCCCAACAGTGAGTGACCTGAGGAGGTCAATGGCCTCCTCACTGAGGGCAGCAGGGGTGACTGGGGCAGGGCCTGAGGTGCCAGAGGCGAAGGTGATGCCCACCCTCCTGGGTGAGCGGGCACGGGCGAACGCTGAGGGGCTGCTGGGAGGGCGGTGCTTGTAGGGGGGTGGCGGCTGTACCTGTAGAAGTGGGGCGCGCAGATGGTGCCGCCACCACAGGGGACCTCACATCGGCGGACGAGTCTGTGTCGCTGGTTGGTGATCCGGTGGCCAACGTGAAGCTCCCCTCGCCCTCCGTCCCACTGGTGTATTCAGAGTCTGTGGTGTGGCCCTCCATGGCCATGTGGGATGCAGCTCCCTCGTGCTCTGGTGCCACTGTACCTCCGCCTGTTGATGCTGATGTACAAAAGGACAGGGAGAGCAGGAAAAGGGGGGGAGACAGAAGAAAGAGAGTTTTAGTACACGGCATACCGCTACCGTTGGCGGACAAGACAGACGCAGCAGCCCCATGCACAACGCCGCGCTCCTGCCTTCTGCACATGCAATTTCATGGATATGGGCTACATGGCAATGCTGGAAATCTGCGCACATGGATGCCACAGGGGCAACTATACCCCAACTTGCTACTTTTCTGAGGTGGGATAGAGTGCCACATGGCCTACCTTACGGAGGGGCCTTGCCTTACTAACTCGCCCTGGCCTACGGACACCCACAGCCCACCTCCCCCACCCAGACACCTCCACTGCACGCAAAGTCCGCAGAATGAGGTTGTACTCACCCCCTTTTGTCTGCTGTGATGTCCTTAAGCGCCCATCCAACTCCAGGTAGGCCACAGCCAGGATCCGGAACATCAGCGGGGTCATGTTACGACGGGCACCCCTCCCACGTTGGGAGGCCATCCCCAGCTGAGCCTCCGCCGTCTTCTTGCTGCAGCGGCGAATGTCCTCCAATCTCTTCCGGCAGTCGGTGCCCCGTCTCTGGTGGGCCCCCAGGGTCCGGACGTCCTTGGCGATGGCACGCCAAATGTCCCTCTTCTGGTGGGCGCTGACCTACATGACATGCACAAGGGAAGAGGAACAGTCATTACCAATTGCACCATCAATGTGTGTGGCCCCCTCCATACTCTGACCATGTGGCCCATTTATTCCCATGCTTTACTGTAGTATGACTTCTGCCCCCTTCCCTCTTCCACCCAGCCCTCTCCACCCAGGCCTAGCCCCTACAATGTGCTCCCTGTGTACTAACCTGTTGGTCTGGAGGACCGTAGAGTAGCGTGTACTGGGGGAGGACCCCATCCACAAGTTTCTCCAACTCCTCAGATGTGAAGGCAGGGGCCCTTTCCCCAGACGCAGCAGCCATCTTCGCTTCCAGACCGAGGTCACAGCAGCACTAGCAGTGTAGGTCCTCTCCTGTCGAAGGTCAGGTATCTAGTGATTGAAGAGATAGAAAATGGCGGTGACGTCCGCGGCGGTGACGTTCGCGGCGGGGCGCATCATCACCGCCGGCGCACCTGTTCATTGGCTCCTGGGACCCATAGGGTCCATTGTTAACCAATGCAGCATTGCGCCGCGCTCTACGACCGCCTACCGCCACGGTTTGCAACGCCAGCGCTGTTACCCCACAATCCCATTGTCCCAGTTTAGAGGTCAGGCAGCCGCCATTTCAGGTGCCCACATGGATTCATTTTCAACTGCGTCACACATACTGAGGCCTACACTCAACACACATACAGGAAGGGTTTATTGTCTGGGGTAGTTTTGTGTGTGACTGTGGGTACATACCTGGAAGAATAGTGACTGTTTCTTTGCTGTTGTCCTTCGTAGGCACCGTCAGCTGGGACATATGAGAAGATGGCGGAATCCGCCGGTGTACCGACCGCTGGTGGACCTGTTGACAATGAAGGAGCGACATTTAATCGTGACCTACAGGTTTGACCGTGCCACAATCCAGGAACTGTGTACCCAGTTGGAGCCAGAGCTGATTTCACCAATCCGCCATCCGACTGGAATCCCCCCTGACGTGCAGGTGCTGTCAGTGCTCCATTTCCTTGCAAGTGGGTCATTTCAAACAACAGTGGAAATGGCATCAGGGATGTCCCAGCCTATGTTTTCCAACGTCTTGTCCAGAGTGTTGTCTGCCCTGCTGAAACACGTAAGGAGATACATCATTTTCCCTGAGGTGGAGGATTTGCCTACTGTGAAAGGTGACTTCTCTGCCCTTGGACATATCCCCAACGTCATAGGTGCCATTGATGGGACCCATGTAGCTCTGGTCCCCCCCTCGGAGGAGTGAACAGGTGTACCGGAACTGGAAGAGTTATCATTCGATGAATGTCCAGATGGTGTGTTTGGCAGACCAGTACATCTCCCAGGTAAATGCTATGTTCCCTGGCTCAGTGCATGACGCCTATATCCTGCGCTATAGCAGCATCCCTGATATGATGGGTGAACTCCAGAGGCACTGTGTATGGCTATTGGGGGACTCTGGTTACCCCAACCTTTCCTGGCTATTGACCCCAGTGAGGAATCCCAGGACCAGGGCAAAGGAACGGTACAATGAGGCCCATGGGCGGACTAGGAGGGTTATAGAGCGCACCTTCGGCCTTCTTAAGGCCAGGTTCAGGTGCCTCCATATGACAGGTGGATCCCTATTCTACTCACCGAAGAAGGTGTGCAACATCATCATCGCCTGCTCCATGCTCCATAACTTGGCTTTGCGACGCCAGGTGCCTTTTCTGCAGGAGGATGATCCAGATGACGGTGTTGTAGCAGCTGTGGAGCCTGTGGAGCCTGTGGACAGTGATGAGGATGAAGCTGAGGAAGACGAAAACGACAACAGGGAGTCAGTCATACAGCAATATGGGGAACATCCTTTTTTACGACTTTTTTTTTCCGAAAGTCATGGTTAACGAAAGCGCAACAACGCTTTTTTTAACCACGACTCCGGTTTTTTGTGCCTTAACTACGTATGTTCTGAACAACAAACATGCATGGTTAAGGTACAAAGAAGTGAGTTGGCGAAGGTAAGTGGTGGGTTTAGGTTTTGGGGAGGGGGTGGGGGGGTCAGGGAGTTTTAGGTTTTGGGGTGGGGTTGGGGGGTGGGGCGTTTTTGGTTTTGGGGAGTGGGTGGGGGGTCAGGGGGTTTTAGGTTTTAGGGTGGGGTTGGGGGGTGGGGCGTTTTTGGTTTTGGGGAGTGGGTGGGGGGGTCAGGGGGTTTTAGGGTGGGGTTGGGGGGGTGGGGCGTTTTTGGTTTTGGGGAGTGGGTGGGGGGTCAGGGGGTTTTAGGTTTTGGGGTGGGGTTCGGGGGGTGGGGCGTTTTTGGTTTTGGGGAGTGGGTGGGGGGTCAGAGGGTTTTAGGTTTTGGGGTGGGGTTGGGGGTCAGGGGGTTTTAGGTTTTGGGGTGGGGTTCGGGGGGTGGGGCGTTTTTGGTTTTGGGGAGTGGGTGGGGGGTCAGAGGGTTTTATGTTTTGGGGTGGGGTTGGTGGGGTGGGGTGAGGGATGTAGGGTGAATGGTGCCTATTGCTAATGATTTTATCAGGAATGCCTTTACAACGAAATATCGTTGTTAAGGCATTCGTGGTAAAATCATTAGTAGTAGCAACGAGGTCGGTGTTCCGACCTCGTTGTTAAGGCAGTAGTTGTTTTTTAAGTCGTTGTTTCGTCGTACAGTCCAGCAATATTTCCAGTGACACACAGGTGAGAACATTTTCTATTTTACCATTACATTAACTTTCACACATCTACCTCTATCCTGTACCTCAATTTCACTCACTATTTGTTAACTGAGTTGTTCCCTTCCATTTCAGTTCCACAAATGTGGTAACCTACGTGTCAACTGTTTGCATCCTTGAAGGGCTTATGATGTGTGACATAGGTATGTTAGCCTTCCAATGGGTAACCCATTATGCAACTGTAATTGATTATACAGATTTACAAATCATTGACTGACTCCATTTTTTTTGGAGTTTCAAGGGTGTTTATTTAAGTGCACAAAAATTAAGGGGGGTTGTAAAATGGTGATGGTGGAGGAAAGTCCATGGCAGAGTCCAGTCTATTAGTCTCACAGGTACATTGCACATCTGGGCATTGGAAGTGGAGCTGGGCCCGTTCCGATTTGGGCAGGGTAACAAAGTGGGACAGTGGGAGGACTATCAGGGTGGTCTTATTTCCTGGCGGGGGTCTTGCCATCTTGCTCTGTCCTGTTCCTGGATCTCAGGGCCCGCTTGCGTGGTGGTTGTCCGTCTGCAGGGGGTGGGGTGCTGGTGTGGTGGTCCTGTGGCGGGACGTCCTGTCCACTAGCGCCGGCGGAGGTGGTGGGCAGTTTGTCGTCCTGCCTAGTGTCAGGGGCCCCTTGGAGTGCCACGGTGTCCCTCAAGGTCTTTTGAATGTCCGTCAGCACCCCTACGATGGTTCCCAGGGCGGAGCCGATGGTCCTGAGCTCCTCCCTGAACCCCAAATATTGTTCCTCCTGCAGACGCAGGGTCTCCTGCAACTTGTCCAGGACCGTGGCCATCGTCTCCTGGGAGTGGTCGCATGCTCCCATGATGGAGGAGAGGGCCTCGTTGAGAGTGGGTTCCCTTGGCCTGTCCTCCCTCTGTCGCACTGCAGCCCTCCCAGTTCCCCTATGTTCCTGTGCCTCCGTCCCCTGGACCGTGTGCCCACTACCACTGCCCCAGGTCTCTGTTGTTGTTGGGGTGGTGGGTTAGCCAGGGTGCCCTGTAGTGGTGGACACACAGCTGATTGACCTGTCCTGGGTAGGGAGGTTTGGGCCCGCTGGGTGGGTGCTGTGCTGGTGTTACCAGAGGGTGGAAGCTCGGTGTTGGGCTGTGGCTGGGCAAGGGGAACCGACTGTCCCGAGGCCCACGATGGTCCGGGCTGGTCATCAAGATCCCGTGGGCCAGAGCTGCTATCGTCACTGTGGGCCTCTTCTGGGGGTGGAGTGGTGTTGTCTGGACCCTCTGGTGTGGTGACGTTCCTTCGGGTTCCTGTGGGGGTATAAGTACATGATTATTGCATGTGTGTGTTTCATGGTGTGCAATGGTTGGGTGTGCGTGAACCCCAGTGCTGGCATTCCTGTGGGGGGGCTTGTGTGCTGATGGTTGGGGGGTGTTCTGGGTCTGTGCAGTGGGCATGCTTTGGTGATGGGTGTCCATGCTTAGTTGTGTCATGCAGGTCTTGGGGTTGGGATGAGTGGTTGGTGTAATGGGTAGATAGGTGAGGATTTGGGGTGATAGGGGAGGGTGTGATGGTGGGGGTGTGTGATATCATGCAGGTAGGGTGGGGGTTATGATAGTTAAGATTTGACTTACCAGTGTCCGTTCCTCCAACGACTCCTCCGAGGCCCTCAGGATGCAAGATGGACAAGACTTGCTCCTCCCATGTTGTTAGTTGTGGGGGAGGAGGTGGTGGTCCGCCGCCAGTCCGCTGTACCGCGATGTGGTGCCTGGATACCGTTGAACGCACCTTCCACCGTAGGTCGTTCCACCTCTTCCTGATGTCCTCCCTATTTCTTGGGTGCTGTCCCACAGCGTTGACCCTGTCCACTATTCTTTGCCATAGCTCCATCTTCCTGGCTATTGATGTGTGCTGTACCTGTGAGCCAAATAGCTGTGGCTCTACCCGGATGATTTCCTCCACCATGACCCTGAGCTCCTCCTCGGAGAAGCGGGGGTGTCTTTGGCGTGACATGGGGTGGTGTGTGTGATGTGTGGGGTGGTGTATGTGTTGATGAGTGTGGTGAGTGTAGTGGTATGTGGTGTTTTGTGCGTGGATGTTGTGTAGGTGATGGTGTCGTGTGCCTCTGTGTGGTGGGGTTGTCTATTGCTGTGCTCTCTCTGTCACCTTCGTCTCTAATTTTGGGTTGTAGGGGTTTGTGGGTGATGTGGGTGTGTGTTTTATATTGTGTTGGGTGTGTGGGAGTGTTGTTTGTATGTGTATCAGGTGTGTGTATTTTGAATTGTCCAATGTGGCGGTGTTTTGGAGATGTGTGTGTATTTTGAGCGCGGCGGTGTGTACCGCCAATGGAATACCGCGGTTGAAAGACCGCCGCGTGGATTCGTGGGTCGTAATAGCATGGGCGTGTTTCTGTTGCCGTGGAGGTGGAGGATTTGCTTCGGCATGTTTATCGCTGACCTTTGGTGTGGCGGTATTGTGTGGGTGTCTGAATTTCGGCGGATTCCGTGATGTGTGTCATAATAGCTGTGGCGGTCTACCGCGGCTGCGGCGGTGTATTGGCGGTCTTCTGCACGGCGGTAAGCACCTTATACCGCCAATGTTGTAATGATCCCCTATGTCACTTGCGCAGAGAGCTGCACCAGAGAACGTGACGACACGGGAAAAAGCCTGCGAAGATGGAGAGAGTACCCGAGAGCGTGACGTAACGCACGGGACAAGAGGCCATGTCAGCTGGCCACACAACGACAGAAGATGGCCACCGTTGGCCCACCAGTGAGCAGGTCATCTGAACTGACCGACCCCGCCAAAGCAGATGGCAGGAGTGAGTGCCGCAACAGCGCAGCCTCGAGGCGCAGGAGTGGCACCCTCGAGTGAAGAGATGGAGGAAGAGGGCGGTGACCCTCCTTACAGGGAGAGGTCCACCAAGAGGATCCGGGAACGGACCAGACCGGGAGAGGTCCTCCTGAAGAGCAGAGCATGTCCTACCCGCAGGACTCAGCCCGCGAGATGCTGCGACTGAGCAAGATGCACCAGAGGAGGTGCAGTGATAGGTCCGTGTGAAGCAGCATGTGACCTGTGGCATAAGGCCACGTCGAGGACGAAGAGGAAGATGCACCAGCGTAGGTGCAGTGATAGGTCCATGTGATGCAGCATGTGACCTGGGGCACAACACCACATTGAGGACAAAGAGGAAGATGTACCAGCAGAGGTGAAGTGATAGGTCCATGTGATGCAGCATGCGACCTGTGGCACGACGCCACACCAAGGAGGAAAAAGAGAAGAGAGAGTGGCACGACGCCACAACAAGAAATGAGAAGAAGAGAGGAGTGTGACAGACCGGTCACACCACAGATCGACTCCATCACAGCTGTGCAAGCGGAAGGAAGTAGAGTGACACGACCGAGGACTCGTGCGAGCAGATGAGAAGGTATCCATCAGCACAAGACAGTCACCGGGGTGAGCAGACGTCACTGAAGACATCGATGCGGGTGGTCCCCCAAGCTTTGCAATGCGACCGTCCTGTCACTTGTCACCGGCTGCTTGGCTGCGATGGCATCCCTGACACTAACTGCACAGGCCACACAAGACCCGCCGGTGGCCACGATGTCCATCAAGTGGTCCTTCTGCCGATGAAGACGCTGCCACCTGTTTGATCTGCAGAAGGATGAAAAACATCATCATCATGAGGTGCATCGCCCAAACACCGAAGGAGCACAGCACCACCTGAGTGGAGCCAGTCAGTAACAAGAACCGACGCTGACAAGGCATGTCTGGCAACGTAGAAACATACCATCTGAACACCTGCCATGAGCCCTGTGAACCGGACACCTGCTGGTGAGAGCAGACCAAATCATTTGGACCATCCATCCTTGGGGTTGCCCAAGACTTGGACGTGGCCCTGTTGGGAGTTCTGAGAGACTCCTTTGGCGTGGCCTACGTTGGCCCGCACAGCCCACACAGTCCTGCGGCAATCCAGGGGCAAGGGCCTCCAACAAATTCCTTGGAGAACGGAATCTCGCTGAGAGAGAATGCATCTGAGACAGCTCCACGTCAGGCATCCGGAAGCACAGAGGTCTCATATTGAGAGACAGGTCACCTGAAGACTTTGCACTATGGCCAGAGCACCGGATTCCAGATGGCTTGAGCAAGCTGACCCTGCATCAACCACCCTTGTGGCTCCATGCGAGACTTGGATGTGGTCCTGTGGGCTGTTCCTCTGCAACGTCTTTGCTGGGCCTGCGATAGGCCGGCACAGTCCACACAGTCCCGTGGCAACCCGCAAAAAGGGCCTCGAGGAGACTCCTGCTTGATGGAGGTCTGGCACGAGAGGGAAGACTGCCGCTGCTCTGCCGCTGGACCCCCAGGTGCACCAGGCCGTCACGTCATCTTCAGTCTTAGGAGGTAGACAATCTCCAGAGCCAGAATGCCGTCCAGAACTGTGTACTGTAGACTCCCCACTGCTCCAGATGCACCCGCATCAGAAACTATAAATAGACTTTGACAACGTGAGCTCAGGCAGGACTGGATCGGCAATAACCAGTGAACTGTGAGGTTGTGGGCAAGCGACTGAAGTATCTGGACTTCATCCACACAGTGTTCGTGCCCAGCAGTACCTGGTTAAATCATGGGCTCGTGCAGAGGTGTCCGGGTGCTCCCAGCTGCACCATGTCCCCTGCAATTCTGTGGTCTGCCTTTTCGAGGCCGAGAGACTGATTGTGGTGCTTTGTTATTGTTTTCTTTTACAGGTTAGACTTTGTTTGGTTCTTCAATAAAGTTTGGGAGGGATGTAGAGTCCAGCTGGACTTGTTCTAGTGTTTCTGCCAGCCACTCTGCTGAGGGCTAGTCTTACATGTGCACCCCACACCCACCCAACACAGGCGTCAACAGTCAGGTGACCCTGCCAATAAAATGGGCCAGGCGCACGTGCCTGAGGCCAGTTTGTACTACCATGATACTGTGTCTGTGTCTATGATTTCAGTAGCATGAGAGCCTAGGGCCCCCAACACTACACACAGCAGGCCAGTAAAAAAAAAAAAAAAAGCAGCCAGGTGGCAATACCCTACCCCCTAGCTATATATATATATATATATATATATATATATATATATATATATATATATATATATATATAGGCAATGTACAAATGTGAGGCGTCGCACATAGTAAACCTTGATTTAACTATATATACTTTACTTAACTTAAGCTTTGAAGTGCCCCGAGCTCATTGCCAATCGGCGCCACAGAACGGAATTTAAAAGGAGACATCTTGCTTGAATGGTTTCAAATCACAGGTTAATTTTCACCCTCCTTCCATCTGTCTCTACTATCAACCTATGCTTCTAATTTGTCATTGCTAAATTTCCGAAGCATCAAAACGAATGTTAGCTGTGAAGTGAGTGACAGGCGAGAACGCATCCGACGCGCCTTTACCGCGTGTGCGATGAGGCTTCATTTTAATGTGACGTTGAAAGACTTTCTTTGTGACAAGTCCTGTTAAGGTTCATTATTTCTCCTCTCAGATGAGCTGCACACGTCTTGGATCTGCCCTGTCACGCCACCTCCTCATCCGTCTCGTTAGTACTGTGCCTCGTTCCTGTTACCTGCTTCCAGACCAGACCCCAGGTCCCCACAACTCCTGCTACAGAGCAAGCAATTACCTCCGGCTGCTTGTAGCATCACATGGTGCTGGCTCGTGTTAGGCGAGAAACTTGGAGGTAATTGGTCAGTGTGTTGGACCTGGAAATTGTGCAGACAAGAGAGTCATTTTCAGCACAGATTCACTGGGGCCATGAACATTTACTGGAACACTTGAAGCCATGGGCTTTATTTATGGTTTTATTTAGCTACTGAAATGACTTGGGTGCAAAAACGCAGTCAGTCATTTCCCTGTTTCCTCAGTCCGCCCAAGGGAGTGAGAAAGCAGATCATTAGATGAAATGTCTGAGGGTCCTCTTCAAGTAATAATGACGCTATTTCTTACTAGGTCTACTTAGGTCTCAATAATTTACACATGAGCTCAACTCTTGGTAACTGTAGCACAGAGCAGACAAGCTCAGGTTAATAGAAATGTGTAAAGCATAGATCAGTGCCAAAAAAGTTAAAAAGTAGAAAACATAACATAATAAAAAACCCACACCAAGTTATAAAGATAGCAACGTTTTTAATGAACAAATAGATACCAAAAAAAATCTGATTTAGGGAACCTGAGATATGATTTTTCGAAGTTTTCGATATTTCTATTGCTAAAAAGTGCAAAGTGACAACCGCAGGTATCAAGTCACAGTGGATAGGTCAAAGTTAAAGCCAACTGCGATGGAGCACGGGTCGGATACAGGGACCACGTTTGTCCCTGTGGAAAGTTTACTTTTGAACTTACTTGTTTTTCTGGAGAAAGGTCCTCATCAATAAGGCCTTGAAAAGATTGGGGTGCAGTCTGTATCCCAAGAGGGGCTCATCGACAGCAGTTGTCTGAAGTGCAAGGCATTGGTGGGAGCATCGGCTCTGCTGGAAATTTTGAGGCTCTCGAGGCTTTGTCAGGTAGGTACTCGGTGCTGATCCCAGTGAAATCCTCTACTTTCGGACTTAGAAACTTTACCGGAACTCTGGGCCCACGAGTACAATATATTGACAACATAGTGATACAGATTACAAAATGTTCCCAGTAGCTGATCCTCACCACAGTTTTTAGTGCGCTCAGGTGACAATATTTATGTGTCCCTCTTTTTAATGCCCTCCACTTTCTATTTCTGTCTTTCATCCATGCTTCCTTTTCCTGCTATCGCTAACACCAGAGAATAGGGACATGTGATCAAAATGTAAGATCCTGGGAAGCATAGAATAATGGAGTGGCCATTTTTGAAAAAATAAAAATAAAATTCTGATGGTGAATGTTAGAAATGGGGTCTCTGGTTGACAGTCAGGTTACCCCCTGTTCAAGCAAGGACCCTCACTCTAGTTAGGATAAAAGAGAATCACCCTCAGCTAACCCCTGCTTACCCCCTTGGTAGCTTGGCAGAGCAGTAGGCTTAACCTCAGAGTGCTGGGCGTAAAGTATTTGTACCAACACACACAGTAACTTAATGAAAACACTACAAAATGACACAACACCAGTTTAGAAAAATAGGAAATATTTATCTAGACAAAACAAGACCAAAACGACAAAAATCCAACATACACAAGTCAAGTTATGATTTTTTAAAGGTTTAAAATAAAAAGAGTCTTTAGGTAGTTGTAACAACACACTAGCGCTGCTAGCGTGTAAATGTACCTGGTTTGCGTCAAAAATAACCCCGCACGGGCGGTGTGCGTCGAAAGTAACCCTGCACGGCTGTGTGCGTCGAAAACAACTCGGCACGGCGGTGCGTGTTGAAAAAGCCAGCCACACGACGATCCGAAAGTCCCGCGGCGCAGGGTGCGATCTCTCAGCCTCCGTCAGCGATGCTGCGCGTCGTTTCTCCTGCTCCGGGCGTCGGTTTTTCGGTCGCGTTTCCTGCGGCGTCGTTTCTCAGCTGCGGAACCGGCGTCGCGTCGTTTTCTCAGCCGCGATCGGATTCGCGTCGATCTTTTCTCCGCACGGCGCTCGGTGCGTGTATTTTTGTCCTTAGGCTGCCAGCCTCTCCTTTCAGGGTCCCAGGGACTGGAAGGGCACCACAGAGCAGAGTAGGGGTCTCTCCAGAGACTCCAGGTGCTGGCAGGAAGAAGTCTTTGCTATCCCTGAGACTTCAACAACAGGAGGCAAGCTCTACATCAAGCCCTTGGAGATTTCTTCTTCAAGATGGAAGGCACACAAAGTCCAGTCTTTGCCCTCTTACTCTGGCAGAAGCAGCACTGCAGGAAAGCTCCACAAAGCACAGTCACAGGCAGGGCAGCACGTTTTCCTCAGCTATCAGCTCTTCTCCAGGCAGAGGTTCCTCTTGGTTCCAGAAGTGTTTCTAAAGTTTGTAAGTTTGGGTGCCCTTCTTATACCCATTTTAGTCTTTGAAGTCACCTTCCTTCAAAGGGGACTCACACCTTCTTGTGAAATCCTGCCTTGCCCAGGCAAGGCCTCAGACACACACCAGGGGGTTGGAGACAGCATTGTCAGAGGCAGGCACAGTCCTTTCAGATGAGAGTGACCACTCCACCCCTCCCTCCTAGCAGAGATGGCTAATCAGGAAATGCAGATCACACCCCAGCTCCCTTTGTGTCACTGTCTGGTGTGAGGTGAAAAACAACCCAACTGTCAAACTGACCCAGACAGGGAATCCACAAACCAGGCAGAGTCACAGAATGGTTTAAGCAAGAAAATGCTCACTTTCTAAAAGTGGCATTTCCAAACGCACAATCTTAAAATCAACTTTACTAAAAGATGTATTTTTAAATTGTGAGTTCAGGGATCTCAAACTCCACATGTCCATCTACTCTCTAGGGGAATCTACACTTTAATCATATTTAAAGGTAGCCCCCATATTATCCTATGAGAGAGAGACAGACCTTGCAACAGTGAAAACGAAATTGGCAGTATTTCACTGTCAGGACATATAAACCACATTACTATATGTCCTACCTTATCCATACACTGCACCCTGCCCTTGGGGCTACCTAGGGCCTACCTTAGGGGTGCCTTACATGTAAGGAAAGGGAAGGTTTAGGCCTGGCAAGTGGGTACACTTGCCAAGTCGAATTTACAGTGTAAAAATACACCTACAGACACTGCAGGGGCAGGTCTGAGACATGATTACAGAGCTACTTATGTGGGTGGCACAACCAGTGCTGCAGGCCCACTAGTAGCATTTGATTTACAGGCCCTGGCACCTCTAGTGCACATTACTAGGGACTTACTAGTAATTCAAATATGCCAATCATGGATGAACCACTTACATACAATTTAAACAGGAGAGCATATGCACTTTAGCACTGGTTAGCAGTGGTAAAGTGCTCAGAGTTGAAAAGCCAACAGCAACATGTCAGAAAAAAATAGGAGGCAGGAGGCGAAAAAGACTGGGGATGACCCTGCATAAGCAAAAGTCCAACACGACCCCCTACCAGCCTAAAGCCAGGGGAGAACAATCAATACCTTGATGTACTTCCCTGATTGGGGCGATAGAACAGGGACCCAGGCCCACAACAGCAGGGGCATGTTCCAGTTCTACACCTTCCTGACTCCAGTTGGATCCCTCTGTCCATACTCTCAGGGCCCACTAAGCTAACCCATGGGGAACCCTTCTCCACATCTACAGACACCATCTGTGCAACACCTAACTTTACTTTGCTCACAGATGTATTGCAATGGGCAGATAGTACCACCAGGGCCAACACAGTGGTGTTGCCCACTCCACCCCCGGGATGTGACTCTCGTCCTCCCCCCCCCAGGGGCAACTCTGTCCACCAGGACAGCAAGCCACAGTGGCCCCAGACAACTGTCAGGGATGAGAGCCCGACCTCAGGCCTCTCTAACCACTGTGACTGTGGAGAGTGGGGGGTGGTAGCCCCAGGTGCCTGGCACCCTTTGACCACTCTCTCTTCCACCAGGTCAGGGATGACAACCTGACCCTGGTCCTCCCCTCTGGGGCTCTGTAACCTCCCTGCAGAAGCGGCACCCCCAGAGTCAAAAACTGTCAGGGTGCTTGTAGAAGCAGTCCTGCACAATTCTTCCACCAGTGCAGGGATGTTAACCTGCAACTGATCCTCCAACCTGGGGTCTGTACCTTCAGGTTGGACCAGGGCCAGGGGTGAGGCTTCCCTCCCCCTGCCCTCTCCTCTGGGGTCCTGAACCACCCAACTAGGAGTGGACCCCCCAGAAGACAACATGGTAGGGGCACTGTTAGCAGTAGCCCCTTCCTCCAGGTCAGGGGGGACACCCTTAACCTGGCCTCCCAATCCAGGGTCTGTACCCACAGACTGGATCACTGCCTGGCAAACCAGGACTTCCTGGGGGGCATACCTACCCCCTACCAGGTCAGAGTTTACCCTCTGAACCTGGTCATCCAACCCAGGGTCACCACCCTGCGGTTGAACCACTGCCTGGCACACCAGGACTTCCTTGGGAGCACACTTACCCCCCATCAGGTCAGAGTTTACCCCCTGAACCTGATCATTCAACCCAGAGTCACCACCCTGCGGTTGAACCATTGCCTGGCACACCAGGACTTCCAGGGGGGCACACTTACCCCCCTCAAGGGACACACTGTCCCGAAGGGCCACACAAGAGTCTGGCTGGCGCAGGTCTCCTGACCTCTGCCCATCTGACAGAGTCTGGATTCCCCCCAACCCAGAAATGGTCTTACCAAGGTCATTCATGGGGGGCTCTGCTCTCAGAGCTGACCCCTGACCCTCCAGGTTCTCCACTGGGGTCCGCAACCCCCTCTCAACCCTCTGTCTGGACTTCTGCACCCCCTCACTAGGAGTGGTACTGCCAGACACCAGAACTGGTGGGACGTTGGCTACAGCCGCCCCCCCAAGTTCTCCTGACACTGTGGGGTCTCCCTCAACAGATGGCCCTATGGTACAGGCTAGGCTCCCCTCCTGGTGTTCCCGCAGGGAACCCTCCAGGACCTGGGACCGGATCTCGGGCACCTTGGGCCTCAACCCATCCCCATTCCCTCTCCTCTGAGACTGGACATGGGGTCCCTCACCCATCCCACTACACTGGGACCTACCTGGGACACTACAATCCTTCCCTACCTCACCTGGTTGGGAACTACCTAGACCACTCCTCTCAGGAGCACCCCCAAATGCCTCTTCAGACTCTCTGGTACTCACCCAGAAGTCTGCCTCCATTGTAAGCTCCCTGGGGTCAGAGAACTCACACTCCACCTGGTGTTGGCATAGCTCTGGAAAATAAGGACTAGACATATGCTCTCCAGCAATTACATCACTCAGCCCCTCACATGAATTAACCAAAGTACCCTTCACCCAACCATCCAGTGACTCTGCCTTGAAAAAGCACCCCACATCACCCTCCTGAGACTGGTGAGACAGTACCTGACTGTCCCTGACACTCAACCCACACTCTTCTGGGATGTTTTCACACTCCATAACCAGGACTTCTACCTGGGGGGAACCCCTCTCCCTGTCACTCTCACCTAGAGTCAGTAGAGTGTCCCTCCCACCAGTAGGAATATGACTCCCCATGCCAGTTCCCCAATCCACCTCAGGGACCCTGTGCATCACTGGAGCTACCTCATACCCCTGAACCTCCTGGCGTGTGTTAACTCCCTCCTTCAAGTAGGGCACCACCTCTCTGGGCATGTGCACTTCTGCAGCATCACTGGATATACAATTGTTGCTGCCACCATTCCAGCTGGACTCAGCCCTCATGACTTCCAGCTCTTTCAATTTAAGCTCGTAAGCATAAATCATTTTTTTAATCTCTAAGTTCCTCCTCCTTTCTTCCAACTCCCAATTGAGCTTTGTCAGCTCCCATTGGTACTCCCTCTCTGCCTGTCTGTCCTGTAACTCTTCAGGAGTCAGACCCTTGGGTGACACCCTGCCACCCCTCCTGGGGACCCTCCCCCCAGGCGTAACAGGTTCCTCCACTACACCACTGTGTATCCTCTGCACTTCCCCCCCCATATTCTCCTCCTCTGTGTGCCTTCCAGCCTTCTTGATTGTCACCCAGGCCCTCTGTGCCTGTTGCAGCTCCCCCTCCCTGGTGGAGCTCTCAGTGGGACAGTCAAGATCTTTAAGGAACTGTTTCAATTGAGCAACTGAGTACTCCTTCAGTTTCTCCATTTCAAACACAGCTCCAGCTGTTGCATCTCCAGATTGAGACATGATGGTCACAAGTGCAAAGTTCCAAAAGGCAGAAAAAAATAATTTCCCAATGAAGTAAAAAGAATCAGTCAAGGGATCAGCAAAATCATGGAAGTAGAATAAAAAGAGTCCTTAAGAGAAAAATCAAAAGATCACCAAACAAGTAGTATGTGGTCACGTAGTGGTCTGAGATCAAAACAGTAGTGTACACTTAATTACTGTATGTCAAGTACAAATACAAGTCCAAATCCCGACCGCTGGTCACCAATGCTAGAAATGGGGTCTCTGGTTGACAGTCAGGTTACCCCCTGTTCAAGCAAGGACCCTCACTCTAGTTAGGATAAAAGAGAATCACCCTCAGCTAACCCCTGCTTACCCCCTTGGTAGCTTGGCAGAGCAGTAGGCTTAACCTCAGAGTGCTGGGCGTAAAGTATTTGTACCAACACACACAGTAACTTAATGAAAACACTACAAAATGACACAACACCAGTTTAGAAAAATAGGAAATATTTATCTAGACAAAACAAGACCAAAACGACAAAAATCCAACATACACAAGTCAAGTTATGATTTTTTAAAGGTTTAAAATAAAAAGAGTCTTTAGGTAGTTGTAACAACACACTAGCGCTGCTAGCGTGTAAATGTACCTGGTTTGCGTCAAAAATAACCCCGCACGGGCGGTGTGCGTCGAAAGTAACCCTGCACGGCTGTGTGCGTCGAAAACAACTCGGCACGGCGGTGCGTGTTGAAAAAGCCAGCCACACGACGATCCGAAAGTCCCGCGGCGCAGGGTGCGATCTCTCAGCCTCCGTCAGCGATGCTGCGCGTCGTTTCTCCTGCTCCGGGCGTCGGTTTTTCGGTCGCGTTTCCTGCGGCGTCGTTTCTCAGCTGCGGAACCGGCGTCGCGTCGTTTTCTCAGCCGCGATCGGATTCGCGTCGATCTTTTCTCCGCACGGCGCTCGGTGCGTGTATTTTTGTCCTTAGGCTGCCAGCCTCTCCTTTCAGGGTCCCAGGGACTGGAAGGGCACCACAGAGCAGAGTAGGGGTCTCTCCAGAGACTCCAGGTGCTGGCAGGAAGAAGTCTTTGCTATCCCTGAGACTTCAACAACAGGAGGCAAGCTCTACATCAAGCCCTTGGAGATTTCTTCTTCAAGATGGAAGGCACACAAAGTCCAGTCTTTGCCCTCTTACTCTGGCAGAAGCAGCACTGCAGGAAAGCTCCACAAAGCACAGTCACAGGCAGGGCAGCACGTTTTCCTCAGCTATCAGCTCTTCTCCAGGCAGAGGTTCCTCTTGGTTCCAGAAGTGTTTCTAAAGTTTGTAAGTTTGGGTGCCCTTCTTATACCCATTTTAGTCTTTGAAGTCACCTTCCTTCAAAGGGGACTCACACCTTCTTGTGAAATCCTGCCTTGCCCAGGCAAGGCCTCAGACACACACCAGGGGGTTGGAGACAGCATTGTCAGAGGCAGGCACAGTCCTTTCAGATGAGAGTGACCACTCCACCCCTCCCTCCTAGCAGAGATGGCTAATCAGGAAATGCAGATCACACCCCAGCTCCCTTTGTGTCACTGTCTGGTGTGAGGTGAAAAACAACCCAACTGTCAAACTGACCCAGACAGGGAATCCACAAACCAGGCAGAGTCACAGAATGGTTTAAGCAAGAAAATGCTCACTTTCTAAAAGTGGCATTTCCAAACGCACAATCTTAAAATCAACTTTACTAAAAGATGTATTTTTAAATTGTGAGTTCAGGGATCTCAAACTCCACATGTCCATCTACTCTCTAGGGGAATCTACACTTTAATCATATTTAAAGGTAGCCCCCATATTATCCTATGAGAGAGAGACAGACCTTGCAACAGTGAAAACGAAATTGGCAGTATTTCACTGTCAGGACATATAAACCACATTACTATATGTCCTACCTTATCCATACACTGCACCCTGCCCTTGGGGCTACCTAGGGCCTACCTTAGGGGTGCCTTACATGTAAGGAAAGGGAAGGTTTAGGCCTGGCAAGTGGGTACACTTGCCAAGTCGAATTTACAGTGTAAAAATACACCTACAGACACTGCAGGGGCAGGTCTGAGACATGATTACAGAGCTACTTATGTGGGTGGCACAACCAGTGCTGCAGGCCCACTAGTAGCATTTGATTTACAGGCCCTGGCACCTCTAGTGCACATTACTAGGGACTTACTAGTAATTCAAATATGCCAATCATGGATGAACCACTTACATACAATTTAAACAGGAGAGCATATGCACTTTAGCACTGGTTAGCAGTGGTAAAGTGCTCAGAGTTGAAAAGCCAACAGCAACATGTCAGAAAAAAATAGGAGGCAGGAGGCGAAAAAGACTGGGGATGACCCTGCATAAGCAAAAGTCCAACAGTGAACAAGGTGTTTGAATGAAACAACACAAAAAGTAAGCTATAATACAAGTTGTGATCAAAAGTGATCGCACCACCAGAGAAAGAGTGGAAGACATACCTAAAACAAGTGTTGGCAAAGTCGTGTTCATCATGACTTATTGGCTTTGCCAATTGCTTTTGGCAGTGCTGCACAGTGACGGGACGCTATGAAGCATAGTCAAATGAAGAAATGAAAAAAGGTGCCATGGAGTCTTGTCATTCCACTGACGCATTCATGCATCACTTGTTCATGCGTGCACCAGCAAAGTGGAGCGGGTCTCATTTGCATTAATTTTTAATTTACATTTTTATTTACAGAGCCACGATGATGGGCACCACTTTGATTAGTAAACTTGAAAAATTATGATTTGTTAGTGTAAAGGACCAATTTAAAAAAAAGGCCTGTGTATTGTGGGAATCAGAGGGAGCAATGGAGGAGCGGGTAGGAGGAAGAAGGAGAAAAGCAGCACATGGAGGGTAGTGGAGAAGCACAAGAGGGAACAAACCCCAAAGAAGTGCATGAGGGAGCAACATGAGGAGCGGTGTGAAGGAAGAGCAGCACATGGATGAGAGGGAATAGCAGGGAAGGGAGAGCAACATGGACCATGTTGAGGAATGAAGCATAGATGGGAAATTGCTGGAAAACACATGCACTTGTGGAATGCGTAAGCAAAAAGAATCAAGAGAAAGCACCGTGGCTGGGGAGGAAATCTGATGAACAAGAGAAAGCAAAACAGAGCAGGCAGGGTAAGGAAGCACACAAGGGTGACAGCTGGGAAGAACATGCACTTGTGTAAAATGCTTAAGCAAAAAGAAAAATGTGAGTAATGACCAAAAAGTTAGTTTCCAATTGCACGACGGGTTGCCGCATGGACGGCAGGTTTTAGACAAACAAGGCAGATCTTAGGTAGGCCTGTCATGAGGGTGTTACCATCAACCAACCACGATAGTCCTGGAACTTTGAACATCATTCGAAATACTTAATTCAAGATGTAGCTCATGATGTCTTTTAGGCACCTCCGAATACATCAGGCACTTTTCTTTGTCCACATGGCACTTTACAAGTTGACTTTGACTTCACATTGTGCGGGAGAGCGGGAAATGTTAACTATAAAGGAGAAAAGTCAAGTTAAAAGGGGAGGTCACAGTCCTAAAGATCAGAAATTTGTTTCTTGTGGGTTCAGTCTGGGAACCATCCAGAATCAAACGTGTTCCAATCTTGAGAGGTTAAGAATATCATCTTCAGAAGAAACAGTTAGGTAGAGTTTTGTGCCACTGACTTATTGAAAGTAGGACGTCAAAGTCATATAACGACTAAGAGTCTCCATAAAACGATCATGGGCCAAGATGCAGACCTGAGGTACTGTATGGGAAAAGGTCTTTGTCCAAGAAGAAAAAAAACAATAAATCAATAAATTATCTGTCTTTAGAACACGGGATGATATTTAATGGTGTCTTGGAGTGCTCTATGATCAGCTGTATTAAAAGTGAGGATAAATCCAGGAGGATCAGAAGGCAGGAGTTTCCTTTGTCATGCAAAAGCAAGGCTTCGTATATGATTCTAAGTATGGCAGCTTCAGTCCTGTGGACACTTCTGAATCCACATTGGTAGAAATGAAGAATGTTATTGTCAGTAATGTACTTTTTCTGTTGTAAGGACACAGATTGCTTGATTATTTTCTTCAGAATCAGCATTGTTTTTTTCCGGACATGATTCAGCTACATTTTTAAGCAGCTTGGAAAAATACTCTTGGACGTTTACAGGGGTAGTCCAGAAAGGATGAGTGTGATGGCTGAGAGATTAGATCAGAGGGTCATGGATTAGGCCAGCAGAGTAGCTGGAGGGATGAGTACTTTGCCTGCAGGATGCCATAATTCTTGCAATCAACATCTCCTGTAACCACCTTGTCTAATCCTCCTCTCCTTCACAGCCCTGTTCAGTTCTTCCCTTTCTTGTTTCTGCCCCTCTGTCGATCACATTCCTTGTGCACCCCTCTAAAACCCTTCTTCAACCAGTATGTTCTCCCATTTCTCGCATGGATATGAGTTAGGGCCAGCCAGGTGCGGCAGCTTATTCCCTGGATTGTCCCTGGGTAACCCTAGCCCTGCCTTTTACTAGTCCTAGTCTCAGGGATCAAGAGGACTTTAGCAGGATCAAAAAATAATTAAAGATCTAAAGGTCCTCTTTATGTTCTTTAGCTTCCATTAATCCTTTCCGCTGTTGTCAGCAGGTAGTAAACTGTTTATCTGCAATGGTTGGAATTTAGCTTCAACCATGTGTTATAATTGGGTGTCAAAGAGTGTGGTGTTTCAGTTATATTACACCTGCCATTTTGTTGGATCAGAGTAAATGGCTTCCCAGCACTCCGAGTCTTGCATCTTTCTCTGCCACTTGCATTCTTTGTATCTCTTCATTCTTTTCTAACAGCTAGCGTCCTGCTTCGATTGCCCGTTCGAGCGCCTCTTCTCCTACCTGCTCCACTGTCCGTGAGTGTCACCTCTGTGTCCCTTTTCCTTCTCTGTCTCCATATTCCTCCCTCCTTCAATTGACTGTCGCTTCCATCTCTTCAGTCTCCTGGCGCCAATGAGCTTGTCCTTTGACATGTGACAGGTAGATCTAACATAGTAAATGCAATGGCATTGTAGGCAATGAGATGGGTACACTCCATGTAGTTTAAACAAAACCCAAACCCTGTTATATTAAGTTCTCTGTTTATATATAGGTTCTCTGTTTTCCCACCAGCACACCCTTTGCACACTCTGCTTTCCTTAGATAGGTGCATATTACCTCTCTAGAGAAGACTCTGGAAATTGGTTGCAGTTTCATGGGTTTGGTGATCTGTGGACTCTGGAGTGACTGCTGTCATTTTAATGGTATACTATACAGTGAATAACACTAACCTCTGCATTAATGATAACCCAACATTTGCAGAACTTAATACAAAACTCAAAATCTACATGAAGCATAGCCTCACTCTAGAACAGAGCTGGACTATTATATAAACACAATAACATGCTGGGTGGCTGTATATCAGAATACTGTTAACAAAAAAATCATCTGACATAAATATTGTGGGGAAAGTATAGATCGCAAAAATATCGCTCTGATGGGCGTAGCTCTTCTAGTTTCAATTCCAATGGGGTGATATTTTTGTAAACAATATTACGATGCAATCATTTTTTAGAAGCTATTTAGGGAGTGATAGTTTGGTACCATAACTTCTGTAGTTAGTTATTTAGAAATTACTTTTTGATGGGTTTCAGTTAGGCAGGCGGATGAATGGACTGTTCAACAGGCTGAAAGTATGATTAATGATGTACCAACAAATCTAAACAATAATGGATGCATGGACATTTATTTGTATTTAAACGTTATCACACCTTGAGAATAATCTCCTCGTAATCCTGTGTCTCATTCATTAAGACACAGCACTGTGCAGACTCAAGTTCATATTAAATACTGTATTGGACTGCTGTATCATAGACTTTGTGATTGATTATGGGAGGATTCCAATTCTATATACGATATATATATATATATATATATATTCCTTTACACATCACGTATAAATCACATTGCATGACGAGTGGACTAAAGTACTGTCTTGAGGTTGATTCTGGGGAGCCTACATAAGTTTGAGACAAGGGACATAGGTGATTGGGACTCGTGTTTGAGTTTATGAATACTAATTAGATGATGGCTTGGTGTTGTAGGAACTGTTTTTTTGGGATTTAATATGATGAAACATACATATCATATATTTCCTTGGGTGAGATATTTATCCTAATAATTTTGAGAATATTAGTTTATACTACTTTTTCTTCTTTGTTTCTTTGGGAGACTCTCCTACTGATTTTCTCTATGATGACACATTGGATATGAGCCTTTATGCTATTCCTTGAGAATGGGCATGTGGTGTTTGATCGTTCCTTCACCCTCGGTGATGTTGGTGGTAGTTTGAGCTGTGACCCTTTTGATTATATATTAATCTTTATATTGTAGCCCTAATGAAGTCTGTGATGACACCTGCTTAGCAGATGAAACACGTGTTGGCTTTGTGCTTGGAGGCTTTATGCTTGGATGCTGCTCGTTAATGAAACCCGTGTAAATGTTGTCAAGTGAAATAAAAATTAAATGTAACCCTATTTGAGGACTCACGTTGGTACTTTCCCTTGGTGTAGAAGTGGAGTGCTTGAAATTATAGCCTTATATTTGGCAGACTTTCCGGCTCCCAGAGGAAAAGGTGGCTAATGCTAAGTTATGATTTGAAAGTGTGCTGGGACCCTGCTAACCAGGCCCCAGCACCAGTGTTCTTGCCCTAAACTGTACCTTTGTCTCTACAATTGGCACAACCCTGGCACTCAGGTAAGCCCCTTGTAATTGGTACCCCTGGTACCAAGGGCCCTGACGCCAGGGAAGGTCTCTAAGGGCTGCAGCATGTCTTATGCCACCCTAGGGACCCCTCACTCAGCACATGCACACTGCTTCCCAGCTTGTGTTTGCTGGTCGGGAGAAAATGACTAAGTCGACATGGCACTCCCCTTAGAGTGCCATGCCAACCTCACACTGCCTGTGGCAAAGGTAAGTCACCCCTCTAGCAGGCCTTACAGCCCTAAGGCAGGGTGCACTATACCACAGGTGAGAGCATATGTGCATGAGCACTATGCTCCTACAGTGTCTAAGCAAAACCTTAGACATTGTAAGTGAGGGTAGCCATAAGAGTATATGTTTTGGGAGTCTGTCAAACACGAACTCCACAGCACCATAATGGCTACACTGAAAACTGGGAAGTTTGGTATCAAACTTCTCAGCACAATAAATGCACATTGATGCCAGTGTGCACTTTATTGTAAAATACACCCAGAGGGCATCTTAGAGATGCCCCCTGAAAACATACCCGACTTCCAGTGTGGGCTGACTAGTTTTTGCCAGCCTGCCACACACCAGACATGTTGCTGGCCACCTGGGGAAGAGTGCCTTTGTTACTCTGTGGCCAGGAACAAAGCCTGTACTGGGTGGAGGTGCTTCTCACCTCCCCCTGCAGGAACTGTAACACCTGGCGGTGAGCTTCAAAGGCTCACCCCCTTTGTTACAGCGCCACAGGGTGTCCCAGCTAGTGGAGATGCCTGCCCCTCTGGCCACTGCCCCCACTTTTGGCGGCAAGGCTGGAGGAGATAATTAGAAAAACAAGGAGGAGTCACCCACCAGTCAGTACAGCCCCTAAGGTGTCCTGAGCTGAGGTGACTCTTACTTTTAGAAATCCTCCATCTTGTAGAAGGAGGATTCCCCAATAGGATTAGGGATGTGCCCCCCTCCCCACAGGGATGAGGCACAAAGAGGGTGTAGCCACCCTCAAGGAAAATAGCCATTAGCTACAGCCGTCCCAGACCTAAACTCCCCCCTAAATTCAGTATTTAGGGCCCCCCAGAACCGAGCAAGATAGATTCCTGCAACCTAAAGAAGAAGAAGGACTGCTGACCTGAAGCCCTGCAGTGAAGACGGAGACAACAACTGATTTGGCCCCAGCCCCCCCGGCCTGTCTCCCTACTTCGACGAAAACTGCAACAGCGACGCATCCAACAGGGACCAGCGACCTCTGAAGCCTCAGAGGACTGCCCTGCATCTAAAGGACCAAGAAACTCCCGAGAATAGCGGCCCTGTTCAACAAACTGCAACTTTCTGCAACAAAGAAGCAACTTTAAAGACCCCACGTTTCCCACCAGAAGCGTGAGACTTTCCACTCTGCACCCGATGCCCCGGCTCGACCTGCGGTAAACTATCACTACAGGGAGGACTCCCCGGCGACTGCGAGCCCGTGAGTAGCCAGAGTTGAGCCCTCACAGCGACGCCTGCAGAGGAAATCCAGAGGCTCCCCCTGACCGCGACTGCCTGCAACAAGCAACCTGACGCCTGGAACCAACACTGCACCTGTAACCCCCAGGACCTGAATGAACCGAACTCCAGTGCAGGAGCGACCCCCAGGAGACCCTCTGCCTAGCCCAGGAGGTGGCTACCCCAAGGACCCCCCCCCTGTGCCTGTCTGCATCGTTGAAGAGACCCCCGGGTCTCCCCATTGCTTTCTACACAAAACCTGACGTCTGTTTGCACCATGCACCCGGCCGCCCCTGTGCCTCTGAGGGTGTACTTTCTGTGCCTGCTTGTGTCCACCCCGGCGCCCTACAAAACCCCCTGGTCTGCCCTCCGAGGACGTGGGTACTTACCTGCTGGCATACTGGAACTGGGGCGCACCCCTGTTTCCATTGAAGCCTATGTGTTTTGGGCAGCTCTTTGACCTCTGCACCTGACCGGCCCTGAGCTGCTGGTGTGGTACCTTTGGGGTTGCCTTGAACCCCCAACGGTGGGCTACCTTGGACCCAACTTTGAACCCTGTAAGTGTTTTACTTACCTGTGAACTTTACATTTACTTACCTCCCCCAGGAACTGTTGATTTTTGCACTGTGTCCACTTTTAAAATAGCTTATTGCCATTGTTGTCAAAACTGTACATGCTATTTTGAGTATTCAAAGTTCCTAGAATACCTGAGTGAAATACCTTTCATTTGAAGTATTACTTGTAAATATTGAACCTGTGGTTCTTAAAATAAACTAAAAAAAGATACTTTTCTATATAAAAACCTATTGGCCTGGAGTAAGCCTTTGAGTGTGTGTTCCTCATTTATTGCCTGTGTGTGTACAACAAATACTTAACACTACCCTCTGATAAGCCTACTGCTCAACCACACTACCACAAAATAGAGCATTAGAATTATCTCTTTTTGCCACTATCTTACCTCTAAGGGGAACCCTTGGACTCTGTGCACACTATTTCTTACTTTGAAATGGTATATACAGAGCCAAATTCCTACACCCATCATAAATGTTGAGACTGAAGATATTTTATAAACTAATAAATGTACACTGGTAGTGTGTGCGCCAATCTCCCAGCCACCTATTTATTTTTTATATGGATGCATAGACAGACAGATAAAAAATGCAGCAGAAATCAATGGAACGATGAAGATGGCTTATGGTGTGGTTCCAGAATATTGTTGTCAAAATGTTTACATAACAAACTTACACAGAAATGTAGCTCCATTGTAGTTCATAATAGAAAACCTACACCCAATGTGACAATACGTTTGCAAATGATATTTAGGAGACAACATTTCTGTATATTGTATGCTGATGCACAGCCTGGCTCATGGACTCATGATCATAACCGTGGATGCTGTAAGGGATATGGAGAGGTGGACTGATTACGTGGTGGGTGGGTGAATGGACAGGTGAATGTATACATGTATACATAGGAGGTTTTGTGGGTGGGTGTTAGAAATGGGGTTTTTGGTTGGCAGTCAGGTTGCCCTCTGTCCAAGCAAGAACCCTCGCTCTAGTCAGGGTAAGTCACACACAATCCAAAATCAGCCTGTGCCCACCCTCTGGTAGCTTGGCATGAGCAGTCAGGCTTAACGTAGAAGGCAATGTGTAAAGCATTTGTGCAATAAATCATACAACACCATAGTATAACACCACAAAAATACACCACACAGTGTTTAGAAAAATATATAATATTTATCTGGGTATTTTCAGGTCAAAACGATCAAAGTTGCAATATGAATTTGTAAAGATATCACTGAAAAGTGATATAAAGTGTCTTAAGTCTTTAGAAAGCAAACAAAGTCTCTTTCAAACACAAAGTACCTGGTTTCTGGTGGAAGATCTCCTCAGAGGGCCACAGGAGAAGAGATACGTGGAAAACTGGTGTGTGCGTCGATTTCTCCTCAGCACACACGGACTTGCGTCGTTATTTTCCACGCGGGGAGTCGTGCGTCATTTTCCGGCGCGTGGACAGTCTCTTTCTGTGGTTCGCGGGGAGTACCAGATGTCCCGGGTCTGTGCGTGGATTTTCCTGCTTGTTTTCTGGCTGCGCGTCGTTCTGCGGGGCTGCGCGTCGAAGTTTCGATCTCACGGCAGGCGTTGCGTCGATTTCTCCTGGGGAGTCGGGCGGCGTTGTCCTTGCGAGGCCGT
The DNA here is from genome assembly GCF_031143425.1 of Pleurodeles waltl. Classification (NCBI taxonomy): domain Eukaryota; kingdom Metazoa; phylum Chordata; class Amphibia; order Caudata; family Salamandridae; genus Pleurodeles; species Pleurodeles waltl. Next base: position 92,183,225 of record NC_090448.1, read on the forward strand.
GCATCAAAGTTTTGATCTCACGGCAGGTGTCGTGTCGATTTCTCCTTGGACGTCAGGCGGCGTTGTTCTTGCGAGGCCGTGCATCAAAGTTTTGATCTCACGGCAGGCGTTGCGTCGATTTCTCTTGGGAAGTCGGGCGGCGTTGTCCTTGCGAGGCCGTGCATCAAAGTTTTGGTCGTCCCAAAGGCGTCGTGTCGATCAGCGTCGGTGTGCGGCGTTTTTCTTGCCGCGGAACAAGCTGTGCGTCGAAAATTTCGGCGCACTGAGCGTCCAAGTGGAAGAGAAAAGTCTTTTTGGTCCTGAGACTTCAGGGAACAGGAGGCAAGCTCTATCCAAGCCCTTGGAGAGCACTTTTACAGCCAGACAAGAGTTCAGCAAGGCAGCAGGCCAACAGCAAGGCAGCAGTCCTTTGTAGAAAAGCAGACAGATGAGTCCTTTGAGCAGCCAGGCAGTTCTTCTTGGCAGGATGTAGTTTCTGGTTCAGGTTTCTTCTCCAGCAAGTGTCTGATGAGGTAGGGCAGAGGCCCTGTTTTATACTAAGTTGTGCCTTTGAAGTGGGGGTGACTTCAAAGAGTGTCTAAGAAATGCACCAAGCCCCCTTTCAGTTCAATCCTGTCTGCCAGATCCCAGTAGGGGGTGTGGCAGTCCTTTGTGTGAGGGCAGGCCCTCCGCCCTCCCAGCCCAGGAAGACCCATTCAAAATGCAGATGTATGCAAGTGAGGCTGAGTACCCTGTGTTTGGGGTGTGTCTGAGTGAATGCACAAGGAGCTGTCAACTAAACCTAGCCAGACGTGGATTGAAGGGCACAACAAGATTTTAGTGCAAAGAAATGCTCACTTTCTAAAAGTGGCATTTCTAGAATAGTAATATTAAATCCGACTTCACCAGTCAGCAGGACTTTATATTACCATTCTGGCCATACTAAATATGACCTTCCTGCTCCTTTCAGATCAGCAGCTGCCACTTCAACAGTGTATGAGGGCAGCCCCAATGTTAGCCTATGAAGGGAGCAGGCCTCACAGTAGTGTAAAAACGAATTCAGGAGTTTTACACTACCAGGACATATAACTACACAGGTACATGTCCTGCCTTTTACCTACATAGCACCCTGCTCTAGGGGTTACCTAGGGCACACATTAGGGATGACTTATATGTAGAAAAAGGGGAGTTCTAGGCTTGGCAAGTACTTTTAAATGCCAAGTCGAAGTGGCAGTGAAACTGCACACACAGGCCTTGCAATGGCAGGCCTGAGACAGGGTTAAGGGGCTACTGAAGTGGGTGGCACAACCAGTGCTGCAGGCCCACTAGCAGCATTTAATCTACAGGCCCTAGGCACATATAGTGCACTCTACTAGGGACTTATAAGTAAATTAAATAGCTAATCATGGATAAACCAATCAATAGTACCATTTACACAGAGAGCATATGCACTTTAGCACTGGTTAGCAGTGGTAAAGTGCCCAGAGGTCAAAAGCCAACAACAACAGGTCAGAAAAAATAGGAGGAAGGAGGCAAAAAGTTTGGGGATGACCCCGTCAAAAAGCCAGGTCCAACATGACCCCCTACCAGCCTAAAGCCAGGGGAGAACAATCACCATCCTGATGTACTTCCCTGTTTGAGGCGACAGAACAAGGACCCAGGCCCACGACAGCAGGGGCATGCTCCAGTTCTTCGCCTTCCTGACTCCAATTGGATCCCTCTGTCCATACTTTCAGGGCCCACTAAGCCAACCCATGGGGAACCTTTCTTCTTACCTGCGGATCCCATCTGTGCAGCCCCTAACCTTACTTTGCTCACAGATGTATCCCAGGAGCAGGATAGTACCACCATGACCAACACAGTGGTGTTGCCCACTCTACCCCCAGGGTGTGACACTTGTCCTCTCCCCAGGGATAACTCTGTCCACCCGGACAGCAAGCCACAGTGGTTACTGACAGCTGCCAGGGATGAGAGCCAGGCCCCAGGCCTCTCAAAGCTCTCCCACCACTGTGGCTGAGGAGAGTGGGGAGCGGTAGCCCCAGGTGCTGGGCCCCCTTTAACCACTTTCCCTTCCACCAGGTAAGGGATGACAGCCTGAACCTGGTCCTCCCCTCTGGGGCTCTGTACCCTCCCTCCTGGAGCGGTACCCCCAGAGTCCAACATGGTCAGGGTGCTTATAGAAGTCACCCTGTACCATTCCTCCACCAGTGTAGGGCTGTTAACCTGCAACTGGCCCTCCAACCTGGGGTCTGTACCTTCAGGTTGGACTAGGGCCTGGGGTGAGGCTTCCCTCCTCCTGCCCTCCCTTCTGGGGTCCAGCACCCTCCAACTAGGAGTGGCCTCCTCAGAAGACAACATGGTAGGGGCACTGTTATCAGTAGCCCCTCCCTCCAGGTCCGGGGGGACACCCTGAACCTGGTCTTCCAGACCAGGGTCTGTACCCTCAGACTGGATCACTGCCTGGCAAACCTGGACTTTCTGGGAGGCACACCTACCCCCCACCAGGTCAGAGTTTAACCTCTGCACCTGACCATTCAACTCAGAGTCACCATCCTGAAGTTGAACAATTGCCTGGCACGCCAGGACTTCCTGGAGGGCACACTGACCCTCCACCATGTCAGAGTTTAACCTCTGAACTTGGCCATCCAACTCAGAGTCACCACCCTGAAGTTGAACAATTGCCTGGCACGCCAGGACTTCCTGGAGGGCAAACTGACCCTCCACCAGGTCAGAGTTTAACCTCTGAACCTGGTTCTCCAACCTAGGGTCACCACCCTGAGGTTGGGCAACTGCCTGGCACACCAGGACTTTCTGGGAGGCACACCTACCTCCCACCAGGTCAGAGGTTAACCTTGGAACCTGGTTCTCCAACCCAGGTTCACCACCCTGAGGTTGAACAATTGCCTGGAACGCCAGGACTTTCTGGGGGGCACATCTACCCCCCACCAGGTCAGAGTTTAACCTCTGAACTTGGCCATCCAACTCAGAGTCAGCACCCTGAGGTTGGACAACTGCCTGGCATAGCAGGACTTCCTGGGAGGCACACCTACCACCCACCAGGTCAGAGGTTAACCTCTGAACCTGGGTATCCAACCCAGAGTCACCACCCTGAGGTTGAACCATTGCCTGGCATACCAGGACTTTCTGGGGGGCACCTCTACCCCCCAACAGGTCAGAGTTTATCCTCTGAACCTGGTTAGCCAACCCAGAGTCACCACCCTGAGGTTGAACCATTGCCTGGCAGGCCAGGACTTCTTGGGAGGCACACCTACCTCCCACCAGGTCAGAGTTTAACCTCTGAACCTGACCATTCAACTCAGAGTCACCACCCTGAAGTTGAACAATTGCCTGGCATGCCAGGACTTCCTGGGGGGCACTCTCACCCCCCTACAAGGGACACACCGTCCCCAAGGGCCACACAAGAGTCTGGTTGGCGCAGGTCTCCCGACCTCTGCCCATCCGGCAGAGTCTGGGTTTCCCCCAAACCAGAAACGGTTTCACCTGGGTCATTCCTGGGGGCCTCTGCTCTCAGAGCTGACCCCTGACTCTCAAGGTCCTCCACTGGGGTCTGCAACCCCCTCTCAACCCTATGTCTGGACTTCTGCACCCCCTCGCTAGGAGGGGTACCGCCAGACACCAGACCTGTTGGGATGCTGGCTACAGTCACCCCCCCCAAGTTCTTCTGACACTGCGGGGCTTCCCTCAAAAGGTGGCCCTATGGTACAGGCTAGGCTTCCCTCCTGGTGTTCCCTCATGGAACCCTCTAGGACCTGGGACCTACCTGGGACACTACAATCCTTTCCCACCTCACTCGGTTGGGAACCACCTAGACCACTCCCTTCAGGAGCACCCCCAAATGCCTCTTCAGACTCTCTGGTACTCACCCAGAAGTCTGCCTCCATTGTAAGTTCCCTGGGGTCAGAGAACTCACACTCCACCTGGTGTTGGCGTAGCTCTGGAAAATAAGGACCAGACAAATGCTCTCCAGCAATTACATCACTCTGCCCTTCACATGTATTAACCACAGTACCCTTCACCCAACCATCCAGTGACTCAACCTTGAAAAAGCACTCTACATCACCCTTCTGAGACTGGTGAGACAGTATCTGACTGTCCCTGACACTCAACCCATATTCTTCTGGGATGTCTCTACACTCTATATCCAGGACGTCCACCAGGGGGGAACCCTTTTCTCTGTCACTCTCTGCTACAGTCAGTAAAGTGTCCCTCCCCCCAGTAGGAATATGACTCCCTGTGCCAGTTCCCCAATCCTTCTCAGGTACCCTGTGCATAACGGGAACTACCTCATACCCTTGAACCGCCTGGGGTGTGTCAACTCCCTTCTTCAAGTTGGGCACCACATCTCTGGGCTTGTGCCCTTCTTCAGCAGTACTAGATGCAAGATGTTTGCTGCCACCATCTGAACTGGACTCAGCCCTTCCGGCTTCCAGTTTCAGCTCTTTACAGCTCAGCTCTTGAGCTGCAATGTTTTCTTCTTCCAGGGCTAAGAGACTTGCTGCCTCAGCCCTTTCAAGCTGCTCATCTAGCTCTTCCATACACCGCTCTAGAGCTAGTAGCCATCAATCTCTCACTGGTTCTCTTTCCTCATCTGAGTAGTCTTCCTCCTCATTTGAGCAGTCCCCCTCCCCATCTGAGGGGTACTTAGTCATTTGGCTTTTTTCTGCCTCTCTCTCTGCCCATCTTTCTTCCCCCCAGACTATGTAGGCATGTAGCATTTCCATCTTAGTAGATCTCCTTGATACAGGAAGGCCCCATTTTTTGCAAAGCCTCCTTAGGTCAGCCTTAGTGAGGTGGTCAGTAGGCACAAAGAGTGAGTAGGTAAGCAATCTCATTGTTGATAAGGTCTTACCGGCAAAAAACAAAATCCAAAGTCCAAAATCTCAATAGTATATCCAGGAGGACATCAGAGAACCAAAAGCAAAAAAGATGAAAAATCAAGTTGACCTTCAACTGTGGGTAGGTAGTGAAATACTTAGCTACTGTATGTCACTGCACAAACACAAGTCCTATCCTCACCGCTGATCACCAATGTTAGAAATGGGGTTTTTGGTTGCCAGTCAGGTTGCCCTCTGTCCAAGCAAGAACCCTCACTCTAGTCAGGGTAAGTCACACACAATCCAAAATCAGCCTGTGCCCACCCTCTGGTAGCTTGGCACGAGCAGTCAGGCTTAACTTAGAAGGCAATGTGTAAAGCATTTGTGCAATAAATCATACAACACCATAGTATAACACCACAAAAATACACCACACAGTGTTTAGAAAAATATATAATATTTATCTGGGTATTTTCAGGTCAAAACGATCAAAGTTGCAATATGAATTTGTAAAGATATCACTGAAAAGTGATATAAAGGGGGTGATTCTGATTCTGGCGGGCGGCGGAGGCCGCCCGCCAGAATTCCGCCCCCATTATACCGCTCCGCGGTCAAAAGACCGCGGAGGGTATTATGAGTTTTTCCCTGGGCTGGCGGGCGGTCTCCAAAAGACCGCCCGCCAGCCCAGGGAAAAACTCCCTTCCCACGAGGATGCCGGCTCGTAATCGAGCCGGCGGAGTGGGAAGGTGCGACGGGTGCAGTGGCACCCGTCGCGTATTTCAGTGTCTGCAAGGCAGACACTGAAATACTTTGCGGGGCCCTCTTACGGGGGCCCCTGCCGTACCCATGCCATTGGTATGGGCACGGCAGGGGCCCCCAGGGGCCCCGCGACCCCGCCTACCGCCATCCTGTTCATGGCGGCTTTCCCGCCATGAACAGGATGGCGGTAGGGGGGGTCAGAATCCTCATGGCGGCGGAGCGCGCTCCGCCGCCATGAAGGATTCCCCCGAGCAGCGGTAAGTCGGCGGGAACCGCCGCGGTCAGAATGCTCGTGGGAGCACCGCCAGCCTGTTGGCGGTGCTCCCGTGGTCGGTGGCCCTGGCGGCCACCGGCCGCCAGGGTCAGAATGACCCTCAAAGTGTCTTAAGTCTTTAGAAAGCAAACAAAGTCTCTTTCAAACACAAAGTACCTGGTTTATGGTGGAAAATCTCCTCAGAGGGCCACAGGAGAAGAGATACGTGGAAAACTGGTGTGTGCGTCGATTTCTCCTCAGCACATACGGACTTGCGTCGTTATTTTCCACGCGGGGAGTCGTGCGTCGTTTTCCGGCGCGCGGACAGTCTCTTTCTGTGGTTCGCGGGGAGTACCAGATGTCCCGGGTCTGTGCGTGGATTTTCCTGCTTGTTTTCTGGCTGCGCGTCGTTCTGCGGGGCTGCGCGTCGAAGTTTCGATCTCACGGCAGGCGTTGCGTCGATTTCTCCTGGGGAGTCGGGCGGCGTTGTCCTTGCGAGGCCGTGCATCAAAGTTTTGATCTCACGGCAGGTGTCGTGTCGATTTCTCCTTGGACGTCGGGCGGCGTTGTTCTTGCGAGGCCGTGCGTCAAAGTTTTGATCTCACGGCAGGCGTTGCGTCGATTTCTCTTGGGAAGTCGGGCGGCGTTGTCCTTGCGAGGCCGTGCATCAAAGTTTCGGTCGTCCCAAAGGCGTCGTGTCGATCAGCGTCGGTGTGCGGCGTTTTTCTTGCCGCGGAACAAGCTGTGCGTCGAAAATTTCGGCGCACTGAGCGTCCAAGTGGAAGAGAAAAGTCTTTTTGGTCCTGAGACTTCAGGGAACAGGAGGCAAGCTCTATCCAAGCCCTTGGAGAGCACTTTTACAGCCAGACAAGAGTTCAGCAAGGCAGCAGGCCAACAGCAAGGCAGCAGTCCTTTGTAGAAAAGCAGACAGATGAGTCCTTTGAGCAGCCAGGCAGTTCTTCTTGGCAGGATGTAGTTTCTGGTTCAGGTTTCTTCTCCAGCAAGTGTCTGATGAGGTAGGGCAGAGGCCCTGTTTTATACTAAGTTGTGCCTTTGAAGTGGGGGTGACTTCAAAGAGTGTCTAAGAAATGCACCAAGCCCCCTTTCAGTTCAATCCTGTCTGCCAGATCCCAGTAGGGGGTGTGGCAGTCCTTTGTGTGAGGGCAGGCCCTCCACCCTCCCAGCCCAGGAAGACCCATTCAAAATGCAGATGTATGCAAGTGAGGCTGAGTACCCTGTGTTTGGGGTGTGTCTGAGTGAATGCACAAGGAGCTGTCAACTAAACCTAGCCAGACGTGGATTGAAGGGCACAACAAGATTTTAGTGCAAAGAAATGCTCACTTTCTAAAAGTGGCATTTCTAGAATAGTAATATTAAATCCGACTTCACCAGTCAGCAGGACTTTATATTACCATTCTGGCCATACTAAATATGACCTTCCTGCTCCTTTCAGATCAGCAGCTGCCACTTCAACAGTGTATGAGGGCAGCCCCAATGTTAGCCTATGAAGGGAGCAGGCCTCACAGTAGTGTAAAAACGAATTCAGGAGTTTTACACTACCAGGACATATAACTACACAGGTATATGTCCTGCCTTTTACCTACACAGCACCCTGCTCTAGGGGTTACCTAGGGCACACATTAGGGATGACTTATATGTAGAAAAAGGGGAGTTCTAGGCTTGGCAAGTACTTTTAAATGCCAAGTCGAAGTGGCAGTGAAACTGCACACACAGGCCTTGCAATGGCAGGCCCGAGACAGGGTTAAGGGGCTACTGAAGTGGGTGGCACAACCAGTGCTGCAGGCCCACTAGCAGCATTTAATCTACAGGCCCTAGGCACATATAGTGCACTCTACTAGGGACTTATAAGTAAATTAAATAGCTAATCATGGATAAACCAATCAATAGTACCATTTACACAGAGAGCATATGCACTTTAGCACTGGTTAGCAGTGGTAAAGTGCCCAGAGGTCAAAAGTCAACAACAGGTCACAAAAAATAGGAGGAAGGAGGCAAAAAGTTTGGGGATGACCCCGTCAAAAAGCCAGGTCCAACAGTGGGTAAGAAGTTTATCATAGATCAATTGACACTATAGGCATACAATGTGTCACAGACAGACGCCATCCTAAGAAGAAGCACTGAAAATGTCTTCCTTGCTTAAGCCTCCCAGTCCCTGCATCCACTGAAAGTTTTATTCATGCTAAGTACGTGCAATCACTTCCCTGAAGTCATATTTTAACTTCTAAGCAGCAGAGCAGGGTGACTGATCAGCTAAGCTTGTGCAAGAGAAAATATAATCCTTTCTCCTCAGAACTGGTTCCATAAATCCTCCACCAAGGCCCGCAGCTGCTAAAGGTCACTGCGATTTGCATTTTTGTCAGAAGGAATATGAGTGACTGAAGAAAGGCACATAATGGATGTCCTACTGTGTAGAAGGGCACTGGGCACTGAAAACAGCAGAAAGGGCTACAGAAGAAAAAAGGACAGGAAATGATTGTGTGTGTTGTGTGTGCCTTTGGGCAAAGGTCAACAACTAATAATGTGCAATAGATTTGGCAGTGCTTAATTTGTGCAGGCACTCACTTTTGGGAACAAAGACATATATTTCCTCACCAGACTAAGACCCAGTGCAAGAGAGAGAAATGTGGAAAAGTAAGAAAGAAGGGAGAAGAGAATATAGGAACACAGTAACAAAGGGAGAAAGTGAGAAGGAAAAAGAGCATGCAAGAGGGAGGCGATAACACAAGAAGTGTAAGGTGGTGGAAGAAAGAGGCATTAGGGAAAATCAGGACCAGGCAGGGTTAGCATTCTGCATCCTTGGCATCAGGGTCAGATAGGAAAGGTGGGCAAACAGGCATTGGGCAATGGGCCAGTGCCTCAGGGTCACTGGTGGGCCAAATTTTTAGGTCCTCTGTTAACCGGTCCAAAGAGACTTCCTGTCTTTCCCAGTCCCTGTCAGGCCACTGTAATGTGGCACCAGCATGATGGGGACGCCCCTGCAATGCTGTCAAACTGAGACTGGGGGCCAGGTGTTCCTATGGTCCTTAGGGCATTCTCAACTCCGCCCCCTGCCCTGTGTGGCCTGGCCGAGAAGGGGTGTCATCGCCCGCTTGGCCATTACTTTCAGGCCATGCTGTGTGTGGGGAGGGAGGGCTAGGGTGGGCTGGGAGGGGGTGAGTAAGAGAAATGGTCTAGCTAGGGACAAGGTGTTGTAACTTGGGTCCCAGTGTCTTTTAGGACTTGGTGGAGGGGTAGGGTGTGTTTGTATAGGTCTCCCTAATAGAAAATGAATTTGATCTTGTGCGATGTAACTGATTCACATGTAAATTGCTTCAATGCCTTTAACCCAACTTCATACTATATAAAAAAACAAAAAAACTTGATTTGTGAATGTGGGCCACTTTTTTGGGAGTGCCCAGGCCTAATTGTGTTCCCAATCTGACCCTGCTTGGCATGTGGCAGTACCTGCGATGAGATCATAGGAAAATCTTTGAGCCCTGCACTCACTGTTGTAAAAACTAAGAGTCGAGCATGGTGTTATAGCAGATGAAACCTGGTAAAATGCAACACAGGAGAAATCTACCAGATTCCACATCCCACACTCAGAATTTAATTCAGCTGTTAACGTTTCTGCTTTCTGCCAGCAGAATGCTACTCGGTGTGGACCGTCTGTAAATATGTACATATGTATGTATGCAGGATGAATGTACATATAGGTTTTTTGTATGCTTGCAGAAGACTTCTCCCAGATATGCAGGACCACAAATCAGTCCTGTGTATTTACCCGCAACCATATATGTTGGTAAAAAACAAACAGGCCAATCTAAGAGACCTGGGTGAGTGGGCATCTGATAGCCTGAAATGTTCCTCTGCTGCCTGCACCATCTTTGAGTACAAAGATTGCCACTGGTAATTTACAGAATTTCAAGACCCCATCCCATGAGCAGTCGGTTTCTCCAATATAAAAGCTCAATCTGGTCAAGAGTGGGCACTCAACGAGATTGGTTGACTACATAACTGCTCCTAAGGATGTCATGAATGATATAAAATACACAGATTGAGTCATCAGGTGTGGGGTAACCATTGCTTAATTTGTTATAATTGTTGGAGGTGATGGGCATTGGAACTTAATTTCATTATCAAACTGTGACACAGGGCAAGATAGAGAAAAGCAAAAACTAGAGCAATAAGGAAAAAGAGAAAGATAGGAAAACAGGTGCCAATGAAGTAAGAAAGGATGCAAAAGAACCACTAAGTCTGAGATACAGTATAATGTGGTGGAAGAAAGAGTCAGGAGGTGGAATTGAGACGAGGTATGGTTAATATTCTGCAACCTTGACATTCGGAGCACCAATAGACGGCTTCTAAGAAGGTCTTGGGCTCCTGTACTTATTTGTCTTTTTTAAATTAGGCACTTTAAGGCCATAATGCCACCATTATGACAGCCTTGTGTGCAAACCTTTATCCAACAAGCAATAGTGTGCAGCTTGCAAATGCTTGAGCTATCAGTTCTCCACTGGTTCCTAAACAGGAAGTGATGAACAAATAAGAACATGCAGTGGGTAAGGAAATCAAGTGCAATTTTGCTCAGTAGCCTGCTAGTCATTTTCATGGCTTTTTTGGACTTCTAGGTATCATGGTTTGCACAATGTCTTCTGTTGGTCTTGGGTTATGCCAATGGCGAAAGGCTATGAAGGTAAGTCAGGTTTTGAGACAGTTCCTCAAATCCACTCAAGTGTTAGCAGTGTTTTTATTTTTATTTCAATGTGCCTGCCATTGTCTGTCTGGCCCAATGTGTGAGTCATCCCCAGCCTGTGGCTCTTCATGTGGGACTGTCAGTCTTTCCCGTCTGGTGTGCATCACCAGGTCCCAGTTTCAGTGTAATCTCCCAACCAGTGTTGGTGTGGTCTCTCATCCAGCAGTATAGAGACATAATTGTCACTATGTAACTTTGCTGGATGCTCCAAGAGGGCAAATAGAGACCATGGTTGTGTTACCTAAAGTCCGCCTACAAGTGTACATGAGCAGACACTTCCTAACAAGCTCACTCCCTGACTGGGCCCATGTTTTGCTTATTGATATTGATGACATAATGGGCTCAGAGATGTCAAGTTCACTGAGAAAAGAAATTCAAAGTGGGCTACTAATGCACAAATAGACGGGGGTACACTGTCCAGAAAGTTGATTACTATAATTTCCATACACACCCACTACCATCTACGCAGGAACCACGGGCAAACATCAAAAGAGGCTGCAACACATCCAGAATGCCTCTGCACGCCTCATCCTGGACATCCACCGCCACTGCCACATCACAGACCACCTGAAAAACCTGCACTGGCTCCCAGTCAACAAGAGAATCACCTTCAAACTCCTCACCCACGCTCACAAAGCACTGCACAACACCGGACCAGAATACCTCAACAGGCGGCTCTCCTTCTACACCCCGACCCGGCATCTCCGCTCCGCCGATCTCGCCCTCGCAACCGTCTCACGCGTCCACAGAACTACAACTGGTGGTAGATCATTCTCGCACCTCACCGGACACACGTGGGAAACTCTTCCCACCCACCTGTGCCAGACCAAAGACCTCCTTACCTTCAGGAAACTTCACAAGCCCTGGCTGTTCGAGCAGTAACAGCGCCTCACCCCTTTTCCCCCCCCTCCTCAGCACCTTGAGACCCTCACGGGTGAGTAGTGTGCTTTAAAAATTCCTGATTGATTGACCCACTGGAGTTGAGGACAGCTGCAGCTGTTAGGTAACACAAAGGAGAGTCCCATTAGTGACCCAGGCTGTCATTGGCGTTTAATGGCGTGGACAACCACATACATTGATTCAGCACTCCATGAGGTTTGTGGGGTCACATTGTGTATCAGTGGTGTTCAAGCATAAGAACTACAAGCAGTCTGATGAAGCCCACTATGGACATCGGGCACATGTCAGCTTGAGCAGGATAAAGAGCAAGATATGGCAGAATGTTTGATCTGGGGCCTAGTCTGACTTAATGTTTTTCGTCGGCATGAAGATGTTCTATGATTTATGGCTGTGGACGGCTTCATTAAAGTGTAGTGGGATCACCAAGATCGTTAGGCTTTCATTAGAGTTCTTGGTGGCCATTTTGCGTTTTTCAAATTAAATACAATACACACTAGTTGAGGCCCAGCTGAGAAGTAGACTATCTCCAACTCGCTTGCGAGCAGAACTGCCACGTGTCAAATATCTTGTGTTAGGCTAATGTGTTATAGGGAATTTCTCACATTATAACAAACATAGCATATTGTACATTGAGCTTTGAGGCCTTCCCATCATGGTATTGTGGGAGCGGAACCACAATAATCACTTCAACCCCAATACTTTGAACACCCTGATTTTTGCCTATTCAATTCAGATACAAAAACTCCATTTGATCTTGCAGTAATAGACTACACTCCTCATCAGAAAAAATCACAATTTAGCACAGTAAAACAGTAAAATAGATTAGGTATGTAAGCATTAATAACTAATTTCTACATCAAAATAAGGCAAAAATTGATTTATTACAGAATTATAATCAAATGTGGTACAGAGAAAAATGCATAAATCGCAGTGAAGACCGAAGTAGAGAAATACAGCTTCAAATAACTTAGTGGAAATTCCTAATTAATTGAATCTAAGCAAAATTCAAAAGCCAAACTCATAAAGAGTACTAACAACATCCCAATAGAAAATCTAGGAACAAATTGACAGAGTCCCGGGGAAAAATGTAAAGTCATCACCAAAGAAAGGACAGGGAGTAAGACCAAATCAAGGCAAAAACCAAGCTAAGCCAAGCCAAAGGATTTGCTTTTTAAAACAATTCACACAAACTATTAATAGATTCTGCAAATTCAGCATGGTATGATCATGGTTAGGGTTGTATTAGCTAATTGAAAACAACAATGTAATACTTTAAGTCTATAGTACCATTTCTTAAGGAAAGATAAATCTTCCACCTGCCCCCTCAGCAACTGCACTCCAGAGATGTACAACACAAAATGAAACATTTCTTGAAGCAATGCTGCACATAATTAGCATGCCTACAATGGAATTTCCAATGGAAGTCCTTGACAATGATACTTTGGGTACAGATGGAAGTGAAAGAGCGTAGCTTATATACTCAATATTAACGTAAAATGTTTATGAACTAATGCATAATAATGCTGCATAGAAAATGTATTAATGTGTTTCTGCTAAACGTGCGCTTGAAATGTACCCACGGGGAGTGGCCGTCAATGTATACAATGATTAATCAAACTGACTAATGATGTAGAATTAATATGCTAATGTATGGTTTTACACTAAATATTAAGGGTTATATGCTAAAGTTCTGCTAATAAAACATTATGCCTTAGTTAGCATGAGTGGAGGCCTAGCTGCCCGGTTTCATATTAAATGTGTTTTTCTAACATACAGTGTGCTGACTTGCTGAAGGACATGAACTCGTACTTTTCCAAAAGCTAGAAGCTGAGGGTAACTGTAGTAGATCCGTTCTCATGAAATTTGACTTGCTCAAGGAAACATTCTTGCTGAATGCAACAGTTTAGACTAGTCGCAGGTACAAGGGTGCCTGAACCGGTACAGACAATGGAGCCACTGACTGAAGATGCGAAAAGGACCACAAGAGTATGAAATCATACCGGACATTCTACCCGCTGGGGACATCAATCATAAGGACCAATGAACTACGTAAGAACTATTATGGGGTGACAATTTTGATGAACTCACTGGAAACCTATTGGATGAAGATAGTGGGGTGCCAACTCTATCCAATTAAGAACTAGGGGACTGGACAACAGAAAAGGGATAAAAACCCTTGACACAAGGAAATTAGTTAGTTAGGAAGATGCTATTGCGAACTTTGCTATGACCCAGACACTTTGTCACTCTACCTAGAGACTTTGCTCTTTGGTTCTTCAACCCATCCTTGCCCGTTTATACTTTACCTCCTTATGAGGGAAGTACCCATTTACCTACCTTACCGAGCTGTGCTAAATTCTTGGCTGATGGCGAATTAACTGATGTCCTAAGGACGAAGACTGAATCTGTATGCTGACCCAATACGGAGGGTAACTATATGACAATGGAATTGTAATTGTCTGTTTGCTTTTCCTTTCTAGGTACCAACTGCTTCTTTTGACAGAGACCATAGTTAGATGTTTTCTAAATTGGTGTTGCCAAATTGTTTTGCATGAAGTCCAACATGCCAATGCTAATTCGAGGTTAGTTAAGGGATTCATTAAACGGACGCAAATAGACAAATGACTGAATCAAGGCTTTGTTGAATAATGCTCTAATGATTCTCTGCTAAGGTTAACCTATGTTGACGTTGAGCTATGTTCTAATATTCGTGATCCTTGCTTTGATTAAATCTTATCAGAGTTGCCATTTTGTGACGATGCTAATGTGTTTCTTGGTTTTGAGACTAATAAACTTAATTAATCTGAATTGTCTTGTTATGGTAAATATTGATGACGTTATTGACATATTGATTGACATGTTGATCAGTTATTTCGTCCTCAATCAGGGTCGAAAGATTCATTGGCCTAAAACGAGTCCCAGAGCAAATAAATTAGTCATAAAGGGACGTGTTATCAGAAGCTTTATTCACAATACACCCTTCCTAATAAAATTGTCCATTTTCAAATCTTTGACGTCATTCACTTGCTGCTCCATGGAAACGAGGGGAGAGATGTCTAGCAGCGAGACACTGATTGGGAGGGGGGAGGAGTAAGAGTGGGATGAGCAAAAAAACACCAGAATATGCATCCATTTTAAAATAAAGGAGATACACGCGAAAATGTGGTATAAATAATTCACAGTATTAATTGGCAAGTGACATAACAAATTCGGAGCCTACTTCGGAGTTTTTTTTAAGACACCTTGGTACATTATAAATCCAGTAATAAAGTCACTAAATACATTCTTAGGCTTTCTATACAATTTGCTGATCACTTGCTGATGGCATTGACTTGGATCATGCCCAATCCCCTTCCTTGTCACAATGCTTGCTTCTTCAATATAGTCATCATCCTGTCAGCATGTCACATGAGCAAGTCAGATTCTTCATTTAGTCCGTGGCAGAGGTTGTGGGCAGGTCAAAAGGAGACCCCTCCGTAGAGCCCCCATTTCAGGCTCCATCGGGCGCCGCCCATTTTAAAATTCCCCCTCTATGTCTTCAGTGTCCTCCTGCTCCTCGCTCCAGAGTACAATAATAAGGACCCAGGAGCACCTAAACAAGGTCCTAGTGGGAAGTGTTTCCAGAGGCATAGCAGACAAAACTGGAATATTTCAGCCAATTTACATCTGTGACCAGATGAGCATCACCCCGGTGTGAGTAACACCTGCTAAGGTCAGCCGTCCCATCCATCAGCTTCAAAGCTACTCCTGAACAACACAGTTCATGATGTGCTCCAGAGAAAATAGGGGAAACCTGAGAGGGTGACAAAGCCACGGTTCATGTCCATGTGTATCTGGTGGCAAAAAGAGATTTGAACTTGCCACTCTTGGAGATAGAAGAGAAGAGCCCATCATACCAGGCTGGGACAAAGGCAAAGACAGCGCGTCTGGTGTCTATCCCTCCCAAGCTTGGTCCTCTAGTCAGGAATTCATGCATTACATGTTACTCCATCTATCTACAAGGACCTTCGGGCACTGTCTACGCAATACACACGTGGAAAACTCTGCACCAGCATAGAAACCCAGGCCAAATTTCTATGAAAAATATTTTTAAGAATCTGAGGGGCTCAGACTTTCTAATAGTGAATGCAGTCTTTTCTCTTCTCCATATCATCCACGTAAGACTGGAGAGCGGAGAGAGCACACAAATCCTGGCTGCTTTAGAATTGCTTCCAGGAATAGAAACAGTTGGGGGCTGTGGTAGTTGGTGAGCTCTGAAAGTGGTACTGTTGAATGCGTGCAACAAGTTCACCCCATTATTTTCAGAATTTGCCTTTGGCAATGCCCATATGTTAAGAATATGTTAATAATTAACTCTAGTATGCAAAATCCAGCATTTTGTCATGGGTACCCCCTATATTCTAAGAATTGCATACATATGCCAGAACCAGAATTCTTCCAATGAACGTAACAGTACACTATGGGGGATCCATATGACAAAAATACTTCCAGTATGTAATACCAACTTATTGTGGTTAGCTTCCCCAACACAAACCTCACCCGCAGTATGCCATGCTTGCCCTGTCTCCGGCCAAGGATTACCTCCAATATACCAACTCCAGCATTTCGCCATTGGTGTCTCCTGATGCCAAGAATAACATCAAGTATGAATGGCCTTTTATGTTTCCACAGGTGCCCTCTCTTATCCCAAGGACTACCTCCTATGTGCAAGCAACAGCATATTACCTTTGGTGTCTCCATGAGCCAAGAATTATCTTGAACATGCCATAGCGAGGGTAGGCTTGAATTTTGCTAATTTTTTAAAAATATGGGGTAAACTTGTGGCCAGTAGTATTACACCCCTCCACTTTCAGAGATCACTAGCTGCCGCTGAGATAGTGGTTGGGGGATCCACTTGAAAAGTGTTGCATAAATCATTTAAAAGTCAGCACAAAACAAAAACTGAACAGCTAAGTGGTGCATGGCAGGACAGGATTCAGCACCCAACAGATCATCTACTGCTGATTAAGAAATGAAGTTATGCATTGATTAAGTCAACAGAACTTGGGCCTAGATTTATCAGAGGATTACAGAGGGCGATGCTGCGCCAAATTTGTCAGCTCCCCGCTCCGTCATTTTCAAAATGCAGGGATGCAACAGCGTTTGCAGGGATGCAAAAACGTAAATTTGCTGCAGAGTGTAAATGCACCCACCCTTGCACCATGGAGCAAGTGTGGCTGCGCTGCAGGAGAGATTGTTTTTGTGTAGGAAGGTTGACCATCCTGCACAAAAACAATCTTCAATCTTCAATGGCCTTTTGCTCTTTCTATGTGTGCTGCAGAATGCAAAATATGAGGAGAACAGAAAGCATTTCTCCTCGCTGAGCCATGCTAACACCATCCGTGAGGTGGTGTTAGATTTTGGCAACTCGTAAATCTGGGGCAGCGTCAAAATGCAATGGGGGTTGCTGTGGCACACTCACAGCAACACTAATTGCACGCCCCATCCACGCAAAGTGCTGCGTGTGAAGGGGCTGTATTGATAAGGTTACGAAGCCAAAGATTTTTCCAAGCCACCCTCCATTGCACCCGGACAGCAGGTCACTTGCCTCATTGTACTGTCCAACGGTGTCATGACATTCAACAATTCCAGTACAGACATTCACATCCAAAAGATTTTGGATGGTTCACTTTACTTATGGGCAATAAAATAGCCCTGTTTGTGACCTAAGATATATTACTGGATGTTGTAAATTGCTCTCCAAATGGCCACAAGCTATGTAGCTCTTCTGCACCTTTATCCATAAGATGTATTTCCTGTGCATGTCCTATTGCACCAGTTGCATTGGGTGGATATGTATACATACTTTTCTGCTTTTGTACTGATAGTAGAGATCCTGACACCAATGTGGTGTGATACCGTTTTTCCCAATAGGTACAGATGTGTGCTGGACGTGGGATGCCAATAAATATGTATGAGATCCAGTGCTTAATTTGAGCCGGTGGTTTCCGCTGCGGGGAACTGGCACTTATTTTTGAGGTCCAGCACAGTTTTCTACATCAGGAATTTACTGCTAGCAAAAGACACATATGGGAAGTGCTGAGGAAGAGAAAAACTAAAAAGGGTCACAAAGGGAAAAAGCAGAAAGCTGCAGGAGTGAGTTTAAGGGACAGGCATGGCATGCACATTTAAATGCAGCAGCCGCATGTTTCTAAACAGAGCTTTGGGCACAGGCACATTCTTATTTACAAATTAAGCACTGGTGAGATCCCTTCCTGAAGGTGGATGTGCTTTGTGGTAGTAAAACAATGTAAAATCCCCATTTCTTTGATGTGTGCCTAGTATTATTTTGTGTGACCTGATTGCAGGAAGCCTAGTGTGAAATTCCCATTTCTAGTTCTGTACAGATGAGATTTTGTTGTGACCGCGAGTGCAGGTTGCTGGGAACACAGTGAGAAATTCAGATTGCTAATACTTCTGTATGCACAAGATGCCTTTGTGAGGGTGAGGGTAGTTTTTGAGGAACCCAGTGTGAAACTTCAGTTACTAGCTATGTATGCACATGACACCTTTGCGAGATCGACTCCTGCCCATGTTTAGGTTTGAGTGCGTACCAGGAAAATGATTTATGTTGCAGGGCCCGTGTCCTCTTGGCATGAGATGCCATAAGTATTATTTAATGAACACATTTTTTCTGCACCTTGTTAGGAGTCTTCTTACATTTTGGAGAGAGAGTTTGTTGTCCTGGCTTGAGGGCCTTTTGCTTGTTGGTTGGAATTTTCTTTTGTTTGTCTTCTGCAAGACTACTGTCCTGAATATACAGGCCAAGATTTAAGAGGGGCTAGCGCCTCCTTGCACTATGATGCTAATGTGGCCCAACAACGTCAAATTCGCAGCTCCATATTTACAATATGGCGCAATGCATGCATTGCGCCGCTTTGTAACCCCTTGCGCCACATTATGCCTGTGCCAGGCATAATGTATGCAAGGGGGCATTCCCACATTAGGGGGACCGCAAAAATGGCACAGGGAATCTAAGATATTCCACTGTGCCGTTTTTAATGCCTGCACAGAGCAGCCGTTAAAAGGGAGCATACCATTGTTTTCAATGGGCCCCATGTACTCTGCACATTTAGCGCCAAAATGTTGGCGCTATTCCTGCACAGAACATTAATAGCTTCAACATTTATTATGCTATTGCCCTTACCCTGCACCATGGTGCGCTGTATATTATATGTGGCACACACATGGTGGCGGTAGCAGGGCGCTAAGGGGCTCAAGAAAAGTGTGATAATTTGTTTTGTGTAGTATTCTCCGTCTGCTCATATTCCATATGTTCAACTATAAAATAGTTATGCTCTTCTGAGAACATTCACTTGTCGCTGGTAGAGGCGGATCAGCAGCTGGATCAGTTCAACAAAGAGACAGACTAGAGATCCAGCTTCTTCCTGGTGGGGTGTTTCTGATACTTCTTCAGACCTAGTTGTAACACATATGTATTATTTATTGAGGTTTTTGATTAAAAGATGCATCCTTCCTTCATCAAGGGTCCAGCTTGGCATCTGTACTCGGAGGGCACTCTATTTTGCAGATGTTGCTGATGCTGCAAGTAAATACACCAGGGGAACTTTGTGTATCTGCATCCTAGGAAAACTGTTGAAATGAAGATGTATGTTGTAAAACTGGAAATTAGTCAGGAGTGGAGGCACTGATGTTACTGGAATGTAATGAAAGTGTCGGCTAAGGAGGAGTGATTATTTGAACTGTTGGTGGTTGTGCAGATAGACTGAATGAATGATGCAGACATAGTATAACTCAGTTCTTTTTACCTGTTTTGATTTTTCAATTAGTACTATTGGTGACGTGCGATTATTCATCGAAGAAAGGTTAGCTGAAAAGTTACTAATGATACTGGTGAAATATTTCTGTGCCATTCAATGATTAGACTGCTATTAAGTTCCAAGTCATTAGTGCTTCTCAGTTGGTGATTAGTTCTTAAGATTCTAAGGAAAGGTCTCACAGCTCTGCTCTACAAGGCTCTATAAGCTTAATGCAGGTTAAACATGCAGAGAAACATGGACCGGTGGCACAAACTAGATGTAGAGGTAGGGAGTCTGTAGCATCAAAGCAGAAGGCTGTGTAGAAACAACTAGCCCTCTGCATGCCAGGAAGGATCCGATACCTTCCAAAGCACCCTTCAGATGTCTGGCAGTAACAGGAGACTAGGGCCAAGTCCAGAAGTAGAGGACAGAAACGCAGTTTCTCGGTCTAGATACCCTTTGAGTAACGCTTGAAGCCTCGGTCTCAGAGCTGTTTATATCCTCCTGTCCTCGAGGAGGACTGACCAAGGAAATAGCTGATCCCTTGGTTAAAGGATAGCTTTAGTAAGTAGGCACCGGATTCTTTGATACATTCATGAGTGGAATGTCTTTAGGATGTCATTAGTGGCTGATGCCTTGCCATTCACACTAACAGCACCTTCATCTCATTTAGAGGTGTGGAATTACAAGGATGTTGACCTCTCAGCTAGCTCCTCCGTCGGAAACTCTTGACCTCATTGGCCATCTGTCACTGGGCTACCAGGTGACAATGAGAATAACCACACCCTGTGTTCAGTGGCGAGAAGGTCACTAGATTCCCGTGCCCAGAACTGCCAGGTGGGGTATGGCTGCTCCCGGCATGGAAGCCTCTCAATGCCCCTCACGCACAAGAAGAAAACTTTTTTTTCAAGTTTATTCTTCAAAAACAATAATGTTTGCCACGTGGGTGCAAAAAACATAGCAACCACTCGGCAAATTCTTTAGCAACCACTGGAGCAATGTTCTCAACCGAACTCTTAGAAATCCACGCCAGACACATGGAAATCTCTAAATATGATGGACGGACTCTCGTCAAAGAGGATGAGGCCAAGGCCTTTACTGGTCTGATGGACCAAGAGTTCATCCTCCACCCTCTAAACAAAGGATATGCTGGTAGCAGAATTGAGTGCAGCAGAAGCTATGTCCTAAACACAACATGAGAGAATGTGTTTTGATAATCAGGCAAACTGCAAAATCAACAGTTTTTCCTTAAATTTGTTTTAATGCTCTTGCGCAACTCATAGGTTATATGTTGACTAATAAATAAAATGACGTTCATGACCAAACTTTTCTGAACCATAGTTTACACAAGGTCGACCAAGGCAAACTTTGATTTACACTTGTTTTTAAGAGAACATCTGACATAGGTACGAAGATTGAGATATATGTTTTTCATATATAGCTGTGTTTTCTCCAAACATAATAGTTTATTTTTTTGGGAAAAGTCAGGTTGAGGCCAGGCCAAAGTATTTTATTGTGTATTCTGAACAAGAAACTGATTTTTTAAGATTTGGGTCTGGAATGCACTTTTTAGGCAGACACCCCTGGTATGCATATGCTGTTTTTCTCTGATGAAAGTGAATGAACAAAATTATCTGTTATAACCAGATAAAACGTGAGAAAGTTAAACAGTTGTCTCAAGCCAACTCCTGCTCTCTGCTTTGCAGGTGGGCAATGCCTAGTAGCACACAATGATATTTTATGGACAATGAGAGCCCATTGTCCTGGGCTGATGAAGGCTTCAAAGAACAATATTGTTAAAAGTTGCTTTTCCGCATGATGGGACCTGAGGGTGCAGAAACTCCTTGATAAACAAACTGTGTTTCAATGATCCACAGAAAAATGTTGCCTCTCCTAAACAATGTGACATTGAAGCAAGGTTCCAGGGAGCATTATGCAGCAAACCCAAAGATGTTTCAAAATGTACATAACTGTCTGGTAGGCTATTTTAATTATATTTACTGTGTGGTGTTTAAATATTTTGTCTCTGACTTGCTGAACACTACTGAAGAATTGGTCTACCAGAGGATATGCGAAGTCGTACCAGCATGCTCACTGTCAGACATATTTAAGATTAGAGAGGGGGAGTTGAATCCTCTGTGGTATGTGCACCTCCACATTTACAGATGGCCTACTTGCGCTACCTATGGTGGTGCTTATTTAGGTCAAGCTTAGACAGTGCTTGCGGTGTTGCTTAGCGACATGTTGTATATGGTTTGTGGAATCAACTCCACCCATTGCTTGTCAACCTTTTTCATTTGTCTATGTCACTGTCCTTTAAAAATCCTTGCTTGCTGGTGGTCATTGACCCTCCTTGTCCCTCCTTTCTCATTTTAGTTATCGCCCACGGAGCCGCACCTAACTACTCAGTATCCTTCCACTGGAGAGCTTATCTGTTAGTTCAGGAGCACGCTATTTTCTGCTAGTTTCCTTCTCTTCAAGCAGAGCAGTGTGGGTGCATATCTTTGCCACACAGCAGCATGAAGAAGCAGACAATGGCGTTAGAAAATGATGCAGCACACCCAATCGCCACCAGCCTCTTTCGGCGTGTTGCTGGGTGACCGAGTACACCGCCTGCACTACCTGATGAAACCTCTATGCCGTTGGTTGTGTACGAAATCCTGAGGAACAGGGTGCTGTGCCAGATGGCACAGTGACCAAGCGGAGCACAGCGTCATACTACTTTGGAAGAGTTCAGGACTTATTTTTCACAAGCATGAGTGACTATCATCGGGGCTCCTTTCACAAGTGCTACTGTATGTTCCGTCCTCTTGGACTCTTTGTGAATGCTGCGCTACTCCACCTCTTGTGCTGCATGTCCCTTCTGCCACTTATCACGCCCTATTTCTTGGCTCTGCCATTACAGCCCCTGTTCAGTGTGTGCACATGGGCGAAAGCAACGGGATGCTCAGCCCATGACTCTCATGCATGCCGCACTGCTCCATCCCTAGCTCCTCTTGTGCAGCACGTCTCTCCTGCCACTTAGTATGCCCCGCCCTCTCCTGTTTAGCAGCCATAGTGGTTCCTCTTCCTCCCCCATAATTGACTCCTTTATTGCAGTTTCAATTGCTTGTGTGCGGGACAAGGCAAGACAAACCACATAACTAGAAGGCTCAGCCCATAACTAGAAGGAAACCTAGGCAACAAGTCAAACGACTTCACCGGATTGGAGAGATTGGTGGCAAGATTGCATGCATTGTTTATGGACTACATGGGAATTTATCCACAAATGCTTTTTACAAGCACAACTATTTGTCTTAAAAGCACTTTTCACAAGTGCTACTGTGTGCCTTGCTCTCCCGTACTCTTTGTGCATGCCGCACTGCTCCTCCACTAGCTCCTCTGGTGCTGCGTGTCTCGTTTGACACTTAGGGTGCCCCTGCCCTCTCTTGCTCACTGGGTTGATGGGGGTAAGAACAGGTAGCAAAGCTCACCAGTATACACTCAACGGTAGTGTTACACTTATCTCTTTAAATCGCCCTAAAAACATCCATACCGTAACCCCCAAATTGCCATCTGATCAACGCAGTTCCCACAGCATTGCTCCACTATTTTGAAGTGGCACCACTTTTGCAACCCCTCGTCATCATCAGGATTCTTAAAACATTTAGGGGCAGATTTAAGAGACCCTAGCGCCTCCTTGTGTTTACGCTAATGTGGCCCAATGAGGCCAAAATTGCTGCATCTGATTAACAAAGTGGCGCGATCCATGCATTGCGCCACTTTGTATCCCTTTGTGCTACATTATGCCTGCACCAGGCATAAAGTATGCAAAGGGGGCGTTCTCCCATTGGGGGGGAGGGGAAAAGATTTCTTTGCGTCATTTTTTTGGGGCACTTTTAATTCCTGCTTAGAGCAGGCGTTAAAAAAGGAGGCACACAATTATTTACAATGGGCCTCAAAGGACTTTGCAAGATTAAAGTCAAAATGGTTCACGCTAATCCTGCAAAGCTCTGAACTAGCATAAAACATTCTGATGCTAATTCCCTAAGTACCACCATGGTGCGCTGTATCTTAGATACAACGCACACACGGTGGTGTTAGGGGAGCGCTAAGGGGTGCAAGAAAAGAGGCGCTGCACTGGGTGCAGCACACTTTTCTTAAATCTGGAGCTTAATGCACACATACTTTGTCCGATAGTTCTTGCTGCCAGTTACCAAATTCACCTGTGTCTCACGTATTTTACATTGAACTATATTTGGAGATTGAGAGTCTCAGGCCCACTGGCATATGTTCACAGTGTTTATTGCCACCGTATTTGAAAACTGCACACCTTTTAACCACACACACAGAGCACATAAAAATAAAAACGAGAGTGCCATATCAGCTTCTCCCGGAGTCCTCAGGCTCTTTTGGCATCATTACGTTCCGCATTTGCACATAAGGCGCTCTCAAAATATTCAAAAACTGTGTAGTTGGGATTAGTTAGTTTCAGCCATCAAAATGCCCATGCAACTCAAGATGCGAATATTAAACAGGATCTCGCTGTTCTGCTGACTTGCTTAATTGTTCCATTTGCATGCAACTTTTTTTTCCTTCAGCAAACCGTTTGGCTAGTTTAAGAATTTGGACTGCAAGGAATGAAAGATTGCACTTGATGCAGACAACCTGCTTAGCTGCTTTGCTACAGCCTGCTGTATCTGGTCTTTGAGGAAGCAAAGCTTGCACTGCTGCTGCCTAATTTGTACCTGTCCTCAGTTGGAGAAAGCCTGTGCTGCTGTTTCCCAAGCTGAAACTCTTCTTCGAAGGAGGGAAGCTCACAATGGATGTGCCTAAGCTGTATCTGCTCTAATAAAAATAACTCTTTCTACTGCTGTGGCCCCATTTTGTGAAAACAACAAAGTATATTTTTAATGCACTGGCCTAAAATGTCCTGACCAGTCAGACGTTTTAGTGGGATACAGGGCAAAAGCCTGTTGGGGGGCTCTGATACAGAGACCTTTATTTCAATCCTGACTACCCCTCTTGACCAATCTCTGTGACCCTTGGCAATTATCTTTCTTTGCCATACCTCTTCTTCTGTGATCATCACATTTGAGAGCACCTTGAAAATATTCAGAACAGGATGCACGCTGTTCAAAAACCTCTTTTGTATATGGTTTACTGGGAACCGGTCCCAGGATCCTTGTTTCCGGTCCAGAGAGGACATGGCCTGGAAGTTCGGGCTGGACTGTTCCCATGGGGAGCAGGGTCAAGACTGATTTGCGTATGGCTGGGTTCAAACATGGGTAGCGTGGTGAGCAAAAAACAATTATGGATTTAACCCAGATCTGTGACTGGGGGTGAATGTTTGACAATGTTCAGCTTTCCATACATCATCTTTTTTATGTTGCTATGGTTTAATACAATAATGTTGCCCCCACCTACAGTAACAATAATAACAATAATAGACTTGTTTAGGGGACACAAGACAACCGACTTACCTCGGTCATTATTAAAATTGTCATCTCATCATGGCTGAGGGGGCAAGAATGCGATACCCATCCAGGATGGACAATGTCTAATCAGGAAACCTGATTTTAATCCAGGCTTCCCAACTAGACCAAACTGTGTGATGTTAGGCAATCACTTTTCTTCACTGTGCTAGAATTTTGGGTCCATAATGAATGTGTTCCAAGGCAAAACTACAAGACTCATAATGCAACATGTCCTGGTTCCACTTGCCTAACTTAACTCCTCATTTTCTGCCTTTGTTTCCTGTACGCATTCAAGAATGAAACAATTCAGAGAGTGAGAGGGCAGTAAATAATTTTAAGTGCAAATAGAAGCATATCCGAGCAAATGGGCTAACGTTATCACGCATGTTAAAAAGGATGTTATGTGCCAGACCTTTGCGAGCAAAAGAGACACAGAGAAAACAATATGCTGCCGCCCCCTTCCCGATAGGAATTTGTAAGGACCCAGGTGGTGCATCTGATCCATCATTGTGAAACAGCCTGCCTTGAATAAGTGCAGCACGAGCTTATTCAAACTCACTCCAGAGGCCCTGTCGTGCTGCAAACACACTATTGTTCTGTGACATCATTTCCAGAAATGTGCTGTCCGCTAGGACAGCTTCCTGAGGGGCTCCTGTCACTCGGTAAGCAGGAGGTTTTGCTGCCTTTTCTGCAGGCTCCATTTTATTGCTCTCTATCACTGAACTGTATGAGTGAGAGCCACTTTGCTGGAGAAGGGAGGTCATGTAGTGTACTCTCAATGGCCAGGCCTTAAATAATTCCGTTTATTTAGTCCATAAAAAGCTCCAGCTTCAGAAGTAAGTATCCCCAGGACGTGTAGATCACTTGCTTTGACAGAATGCAAAGTTCAAGCTGTCTTGGAAGAGTGGGCTAGGAGAGAAGTTTGGAAGCGTGCCCACTCTCACATTCGGGCGCTACAGATCGTGTTAGAGAGCGGGCAGAACAGATGGGGGTGGTGTAAAAGAATGTGTTTGTGTGGGCACGTTCCCAGAATATAGAGGTAGGAATCTCAGTAGCAAGAAATATTGTGGACACAATATCGAAGGACCTAGATGTCAAGGTGCACAGATGTGGAGTTAATAGTAGACTGCTACTATGCACAGAAGTGAAGTTAATAGTATACTGCTGCTAAGCACAGATGTGAAGTTAATAGCTTATTGACATTATGCACAGATGTGGAGTTAGTAATATACTCCCGCTATGTGCAGATGTGGTGTTAATAACATATATCTGCTATGCACAGATTCAGAGTTAATAGTATATTGCCACTATAAACGGATGTGGAGTTAATAGCATACTGGTGCTATGCACGGATGAGGAGTTAATAGTATACTGCTGTTATGCACAGGTGTGGAGTTAATGGTATGCACAGGTGTGGAGTTAATGGTATACTGCAGCTATGTACAGATTTGGAGTTAATAGTTTACTGCGGCTATGTACAGATGTGGAGTTACTAGTATACTTCCGCTGTGCACAGATGTAAAGTTAATATTTAACTTTCGCTATGCACAGATGTGGAGTTAATAGCATACTGCCGCTATGCACAGATGTGGAGTTAATAGTAAACTTTTGATATGCGCAGATGTGGAGTTAATGGTACACTGCTGCTATGCACAGATGTGGAGTTAATAGGATACTGCCACTATGCACAGTGCAGAGTTAATAGTATACTGCCACTATGCACAGTGCAGAGTTAATAGTATACTGCCACTATGCACAGATGTGGGGTCAAATAGCATACTGCTGTTATGCACATGTGTGGAGTTAATAGTATACTTGGACTATGTAGAGATGTGGAGTTAATCACATACACCCACTATGCACAGATGTGGAGTTAATGCTATACTTGCGCAATGCACAGATGTGGAGTTAATAGTATATTGCCGCTATGCACAGACGTAGAGTTAATAGTATACTGCCTCTATGCAGAGATGTAGAGTTAATGCAGAGATCTGCAGTTAAAAGTATACTGGAGCTATGCAGAGCTGTGGAGTTAATAGTATACTGGCCCTATGCAGAGATGTGGAGTTAATAGTACACTGCCGCTATGCACAGATGTGGAGTTAATAGTGTACTGCTGATATGCACAGATGTGGAGTTAATAGCATACTTCCACTAAGCACAGATGTGGAGTAAGATATGGACAGATGTGGAGTTAATAGCATACTTCCACTATGCACAGATGTCGAGTTAATACTATATTTCTGTTATGCACAGATGTGAAGTTAACAGTATACTGCTTCTATGTACAGATGTGAAGTCAATAGTATACTTCTGCTATGCACACATATGGAGTTAATAGTATACTGCCGCTATGCACAGATGTGGAGTTAATAGTATACCGCCGCTATGCACAGATGTGGCGTTAATAGTATACTAATTCTATGTACAGATGTGGAGTTAATAGTATACATCTGCTATTCACAGATATGGAGTTAATACTATACTGCCACTTTGCAGAGATGTTGAGTTAATAGCATACTGCCGCTATGCACAGATTTGGAGTTAATAGTATACTCCTGCTATCAACAGATATGGAATTAATACTATACTGCCGCTATGCACAGATGTGGAGTTCATAGTATACTGCTTCTATGTACAGATGTGGAGTTAATAGCATACTTCTGTTATACACAGGTGTGGAGTTACCTATGCACAGATGTGGAGTTAGTAGCATACTTTTGCTATGCACAGATGTGGAGTTAATAGTATACTTCTGCTATGCACAGATGTGAAGTTAATAGTATATTGCTTCTATGTACAGATGTGGAGTTAATAGTATACTTCTGCTGTGCACAGATATGGAGTTAATAGTATACTGCTGCTATGCACAGATGTGGAGTTAATAGTATACTGCCACTATGCACAGATGTAGGGTAAATAGTAACTTCCACTATGCACAGATATGGAGGTAATAGCATACTTCTGCTATGCACAGATGTGGAGTTAATAGTATACTTCTGCAATGCACAAATATGGAATTAATACTATACTGCCGCTATGCACAAATGTGGAGTTAATGGTATACTGCTGCTATGCACAAATGTGGAGTTAATGGTATACTTCCGTTATGCACAGATGTGGAGTTAGCTATGCACAGATGTGGAGTTAATAGCATTCTTCCGTTATGCACAGATGTGGAGTTAATAGTATACTGCTGCTATTCACAGATGTGGTGTTAATAGTATACTGCTTCTATGTAGAGATGTGGAGTTCATAGTATACTCCTGCTATGCACAGATATGGAGTTAACTATACTGCCGCTGTGCACAGAGGTGGAGTTAATGGTATACTGCCGCTATGCACAGATGTGAAGTTAATAGCGTACAGCCGCTATGCACAGATTTTGAGTTAATAGTAAACTGCTTCTACGTACAGATGTGGAGTTATTAGTATACTCCTGCTATGCACAGATATGGAGTTAATACTATACTGCTGCTATGCAGAGATGTGGAGTTAATAGTATACTGCTTCTATGTACAGATGTGGAATTAATAGCATACTTCCGTTATGCACAGATGTGAAGTTAGCCATGCACAGATGTGGGGTTAATAGTATACTTCTGTTATGCACAGATCTGGAGTTAATAGTATACATCTGCTATTCACAGATGTGGTGTTAATAGTATACTGCTTCTATGTAGAGATGTGGAGTTCATAGTATACTCCTGCTATGTACAAATATGGAGTTAACTATACTGCCGCTGTACACAGAGGTGGAGTTAATGGTATACTGCCGCTATGCACAGAAGTGAAGTTAATAGCATACAGCCGCTATGCACAGATTTTGAGTTAATAGTAAACTGCTTCTATGTACAGATGTGGAGTTATTAGTATACTCCTGCTATGCACAGATATGGAGTTAATAGTATACTGCTGCTATGCACAGATGTGGATTTAATAGTATACTGCCACTATGCACAGATGTAGGGTAAATAGTAACTTCCACTATGCACAGAGATGGAGGTAATAGCATACTTCTGCTATGCACAGATGTGGAGTTAATAGTATACTTCTGCAATACACAAATATGGAATTAATACTATACTGCCGCTATGCACAAATGTGGAGTTAATAGTACACTGCTGCTATGCACAAATGTGGAGTTAATGGTACACTTCCGTTATGCACAGATGTGGAGTTAGCTATGCACAGATGTGGAGTTAATAGCATACTTCCGTTATGCACAGATGTGGAGTTAATAGTATACTGCTGCTATTCACAGATATGGAGTTAATACTATACTGCTGCTATGCAGAGATGTGGAGTTAATAGTATACTGCTTCTATGTACAGATGTGGAATTAATAGCATACTTCCGTTATGCAGAGATGTGAAGTTAGCTATGCACAGATGTGGAGTTAATAGTATACTTCTGTTATGCACAGATCTGGAGTTAATAGTATACATCTGCTATGCACAGATGTGGCATTAATAGTATACTGCTTCTATGTACAGAAGTGGAGTTAATAGTATACTCCTGCTATGCACAGATATGCAGTTAATACTATACTGCCACTATGCACAGATGTTGAGTTAATAGTATACTGCCACTATGCTCAGATGTGAATTTAATACCATACTACCGCTATGCACAGATTAGGAGTTAATAGGATACTGCTGCAATGCACAGATGTGGAGGTAATAGTATACTTCCGCTATGCACAGATGTGGAGTTAATAGTAATCTTCAGCTTTGAGCAGATGTGGAGTTAATAGCATACTGCAGCTTTGCACAGATGTGGAGTTAATAGTATACCGCCGCTATGCACAGATGTGGAGTTAATAGCATACTTCCGTTATGCACAGATGTGGAGTTTATAGTATACTTCTGCTATGCACAGATGTGGCGTTAGTAGTATACTGATTCTATGTACAGATGTGGAGTTAATAGTATACTTCTGCTATTCACAGAAATAGAGTTAATACTATACTGCCACTTTGCAGAGATGTGGAGTTTATAGCATACTGCTGCCATGTACGGATGTGGAGTTAATGGTATACTGCTGCTATGCACAGATGTGGAGTTAATAGTAAACTTCCTCTATGCACAGATATGGAGTTAATAGCATACTGCCGCTATGCACAGATGTGGAGTTAATTGTAACCTTCCGCTATGCACAAATGTGGAGTTAATAGTATACTCCCGCTATGCACAGATGTGGAGTTGATAGCATACAAGTTAACAGCTTACTTCCACTATGCACAGATGTGGAGTAAATAGCATTCTGCTGCTATGCACAGATGTGGAGTTAATAGCATACTGCACAGATATGGAGTTAATAGTATACTGCTGCTATGCACATATGTGGTGAGAAACAGCATACTGCTGCTATGCACAGATGTGGAGTAACTAATATACTTCAGCTATTCACAGATGTGGAGTTAATAGTTGTAGGAAGCTGGCGCTGTCTATAATATATCAAAATGAGATATAGGCCCTCATTACAGCCCTGGCGGTCGGTGATAAAGCAGCGGTAATACCGTCAACAGGCCGGTGGTGAAAACAATGAAATTATGACCACAGTGGAAACTGCCAACACAGACAGCCACTTTAATACACCGACCGGCACGGCGGTAGTAAAAAGCACCGCAGCGGTAACCGCCAACAGCCAGGTGGAAGACAATGTACCGCCCACACTATTACAACAGGCCTATCTGCTACCTTTTCCGGCGTGGTTCGAACAACATCAAAAGCACGGCAGAAACAGTACATAGAAGGGGAACGACTCACCCCTGGAGACACAAGAAGGAACCTCACCGCCATGGAACCCGGGTTGCATGTGTTCCCTATGCTCGTCTATCTCCTTCCTCACTATGCACCAACGCCGGCGAAGAGGACCACGGTGAGTACTGCCGCCTAGCACACAGGGGAGGGAGGGAGGAAAAAGAAAGTGACACACACACGCAACACGCAACACCCATATACACACAACCAGATGCAATAACAGTACATACTCACCCCGTACCCTTCAGGAATAATGCAAGGACAAAAGGAATTGATTAAAGTGAGTGTAATAAGTTGAAATCGTGGAAAATCGTGCTTCAAACAAAGCAGTATATACATATATACAAATGAAGGGACACATCCCAGTCCACAATGTCCGTGGGCCACAGGGCCACATCACATAGGCCCCGGCCCCACTTGACTCCTGAAACAACACAAAGAGAACACCGCAGGGGCATCAGGTCGAAAATATACAGGCACCTCAGGGGGATGGGGAATGGTGGGGGGGAAACCTCAGCTGGAAGATGGTACAACACCACTGGTCCTGGAGGGGGCAACATGCCCTGTGCGATGTCCTGGGGAGTGCAAGGCCACAGTCTCTCAAATGGGTGGGTTGCCCACTGCTTGGTCCTGGGGAATGCAAAGCCACAGTCTCTCTATTGGATGGCTTCTTCCACTGGTTCTGGAGGGGGCCTTGTGCCCAGTGTGCTTCATCCTGGCAAGGAGAGGGTGAGTGGATAGCTTCTTCCACTGGTTCTGTAGGGGGTCTCTGGCCCAATGTGCTTCATCCTGGTAAGGATGCAGTGAGTGGATGGCTTCTCCACTGGTTCTGGGGGGTGCATTGTGCCCTGTGATGCAGCACTTGGTGAGTGCAAGGTCACAGTCACCTGGGTGTCACACCTACAGGATTTGCAGGGTCCAGGACGCACTACAGTCCATGGAGGCAGGATTACACACTGCCCGCCGGCGGTGACCGCTGCTCAGTGGTGGCAGTGGCGGTGCTGGTGTCGGTTCTGGCAGTAGTGGGGGGAGGCTCCAGTCCTTCCCCTGTAGCCTCGGATGGCTGCCCACAGGGACTGCTGCTTCTGGCAGTGGTTCTGGGGCAGTGGTGGGGGAGGCTCCAGCCCTTCCCCTGCAGCCTCGGATGGCTTCCCACTGGAGCTGACACTGCTGGCAGTGGTGCTGCTGGCGGTGCTCGCAGTGGTGGGGAGAGGCTCCAGCCCATTCCCATACAGCCTCAGACAGCTGCCCACTGGGGCTGCTGCTGCTGGCAGCGGTGCTGGTGCTGGCAGTGGTGGGGGGAGGCTCCAGCCCTTCCCCTGCAGCCACGGACGGCTGAACCGCCATCGTTGGTGTTGGGGGCTCAGATTCAGTCCCAGCACCAGGCCTCCTGTCCTTCCTGCCTGCAGGGGCAGGCCCCTTGCCCTGCCCAGCTGGTGGTGCCTCCTTGCCCTTGCCCTTGGCAGCTAGTGGTGCCTCCTTGCCTTTCCCCTTGGCAGCTGGTGGTGCCTCCTTGCCTTTCCCCTTGGCAGCTGGTGGTGCCTCCTTGCCGTTCCCCTTGGCATCTGGTGCAGGTACACTGTCAGTGCTGATGTCTGGTTCCCTGGAGCCTCTCCCACCTGCAGTAGCTGCCGACACTACTGTGGCTGTGGACTGGGTGGCTGGGGCAGGAAGAGGGTGAAGATTTGGGAGTGGAGGAAGAGGAGTGGTGTAGGAGGTGTCAGTCTGCTGTGGGCTTTGGGTGCAGGTGCATTGGCTGGATGTTGTTGTGAGGTGGATGGCTGTTGGGTGTCTGAGTGCTTGCACTTGTGTACTTTGGGAGGAGGGGCCACGGACACAGTGGGAGAGGACACAGGGAACATGTGTATGGAAGTGGGTGTGGTGACTGTCAGTGAGGGGTGTGTTGTGATAGGTGTGATGGTGATGGAGGTAGTGGATGAGGATGTAGTGCATGCAAGTATGATTGGAGATGCTACTGGACTGGGAGGGTGGTGGATGAGGTGGACGAGGGGACACAGTGGATGCAGTGGATGTTGGTGTGTCTGCATCTGGATGGTGTTTGTGTGAGTGCCTGTGGGATGATGTGTGGTGCTTGTGTTTGCCTAAGCCACTTCTTTGTGTTGTCTTGGGTGCATGCTGGTCTGCCTGTGTGCTTGGGATAGGTTGGGGTTGAGGGGAATGAGACTGGGTGGAGGAAGTTGGAAGGGGAGGCTAGAGACATGGACAATGACAGCCATCAGGGAGGAGGCCAGAGCCTGGATTGATCTCTGTTGGGCCGCCATGCCAGAGTGAATGCCCTCCAGGAATGCATTTCTTTGTTGCAAATGGGCTGCCAGCCTCCTTGCAAATGGGCTGCCAGCCCCTGGATGGCATTCACAATGGTTGACTGCCCAACAGAGATGGATCTCAGGAGGTCAATAGCCTCCTCACTCAAGGCAGCAGGGCTCACAGGGCAGGGCCTGAGGTGCCTGGTGCGAAGGAGATGCCCACCCTCCTGAGTGAGCGGGCACGGGAAACACGTTGAGGGGCTGCTGAGAGGGCGGTGCTGGTACGGGGTGGCAGCTGTACCTTTAGTTGGAGTTGCCACAGAGGTGTCCGCCACCACCAGGGAGCTTCTATCGGAGGAGGTATCACTGTCAGAACTGTCCCCTCCTGTCTCCGCCGTGGTGCTCCCCTTGCCCTCCGTCCCACTGGTACCCTCACCGTCGGTGGATTCGGCCTCATGGGCCATGTGGGATCCAGCTCCCTCTGTCGCCAGTGCCGCTGCTCCTCTGCCAGATGATGCTAATGCACATAAGGACATGGTGACAAAACAAAAATGGGGGGTGAGACAAAGGATACACTTGGTCAGTGGTTGCACCAACACCACTGTTGGCGTACACAGCACCTTCACAGCACCTTTATACAGGGAACAGGCCTACGCACTATGCAATACACTACCAGTCACAATGCTGGTCACCAGCCCAAGGACAGGAATACCTAATGCCAATAGCAGCATACCTGACACCCACAGACCCCTGCCCAGTGGTGGATGCCTACTAGCTTTGTAGGAGGTGGTGTTCATCAGCCCCTGCCCAATATGGGACCTACCCTGCAATGTCCGGCCTGGCCTAGGGGCATCCACAGGCCCACATCCCCCACCGGAGACCACCCCACCACGTGCAAGTAGTATATTGGGAACCTGTACTCATCCTCTTGTGGCTGCTGTGATGCCCTCAAGTGCCCATCCAGCTCCGGATAGGCCACCGCCAGTATGCAGAACATCAGGGGGTTCAGGGTCCGACAGGCAGCCCTTCCTCGTTGGGAGGCCATCCCCAGCTGGGCCTCTGCCGTCTTCCGTGCCCAGCATCTCAGGTCCTCCCACCGTTTGCGACAGTGGGTGCCCGCACGTCCTTGGTGATGGCACGCCATATACCCTTTTTTTGATGGGTGCTGACCTGCAGGGAAATAAACATAGAAAAAGGTATCAGCCATATCGTCTGGCCTGTTACACTCATGGCCCACCATAACCCTCACATCCCCTGATGCACAGACATTGCCCACCATACATGCAGCATGCTGCCCAGGACCCTTCCACCAACCCCCCTTACACGAGGCCCTCACACACAGCACTCCATTCATTCATACCCCATGTATCGTGCTCACAGTGTACTCACCTGTTGGTCTGGAGGCCCATACAGCATTCGGTACTGGGGTAGGACTCCATCCACCAGTCTCTCCAACTCTGCAGCGGTGAAGGCAGGGACCCTTTCCCCAGTGACTCGAGCCATAGTCGGTTCCAGACACAGGTCACAGCAGCACTTGCAGTGTAGGTCCTCTCCTGTTGAAGGACAGATAGCAATTGAGGAATCTGTTAGAAAATGGTGGTCACGTCCGCGGCGGTGCATACCGTCACCGCCGGCGTACACCACCATTGGCCACTGTAACCCATAGGGCCCAATGACAACCATTAAGGAGTTACACAGCAGTACTCGACCGCCTCCCGCAATGGCGCACAACGTCAGCGGCATTACCTCACTTCCACATGTCCAACCACACAGGACAGGCAGATGCCATTTCAGAGGGGGGGGCAGGCCATGGCACCTAACTGCATCACAGTACACATAAGCACCATTTGGGCCTATACAACAACGTAGTGGTTCAGTCACAACATGCAATGTAGTGTAGTGTTTGGAAATGTGGACTACTGACCAACTGCTCCCCGTTTTGCCCCCTAGATTACAACTGCTGCAGATGAATAGGAGATGGAGACATCCCCCCGTGTACAGACCACTGGTGGACTTGGCAACAATAGAGGACAGGCACATTATCATCACCTATAGACTGGACAGGGCCACCGTCACAGAGCTGTGTGCCCAATTGGAACCAGACCTGATATCTGCTATCCGTCACCCCACTGGGATCCCCCCTCGTTTGCAAGTCCTATCTGTGCTCCATTTCTTGGCAACAGGTTCTTTCCAAGTGACACTGGGCTTGACAGCAGGAATGTCACAGCCAATGTTCTCAATAGTGCCGACCAGAGTGTTGTCTGCCCTGATTAAACACATGCACAGCTACATTGTTTTTCCCCAGGTTGAGGATTTGGCCACGGTGAAAGCTGACTTCTATGCAGTGGGACATATCCCCAACATTATTAGGGCTATTGATGGTACACATATTGCATTTGTCCCCCCCCCCCAGAGAAATGAACAGGTGTTCAGAAATCGAAAGAGCTTTCACTCGATGAATGTGCAGATAGTGTGCCTGGCGGACCAGTACATCTCGCATGTCAATGCAAAGTATCCTGGGTCTGTGCATAATGCCTTTATCCTGAGGAATAACAGCATCCCATATGTGATGGCTCAACTGCAGAGGCACCAGGTGTGGCTAATAGGTGAGGAGCCCACGGTTCCCACACATAGTGTTTGGCTAAAAAGGTATCCCTCAATATTTCAGGTGACTTTGGTTACCCCAACCTCTCGTGGCTACTGACCCCTGTAAGGAATTCCAGGACAAGGGCAGAGGAACGTTACAATGAGGCACATCAGCAAACAAGAAGCGTAATCGAGAGGACATTCGGACTCCTGAAGACCAGGTTTCAGTGCCTCAAACTAACAGGTGGTTGGTTCCCTGTGCTACTCACCCAAGAAGGTCTGCCAGATAATCGTGGCATGCTGTATGTTGCATAACCTTGCATTGAGACTCCAGGTGCCTTTTCTGCAGGAGGATGAGGCTGGAGATGGGTGTGTAGCAGCAGTGGACCCTGTGGACAGTGACGAGGAAGAGGGAGAGGATGAGGATGAGGACAACAGAACAGCAATAATACGACAGTACTTCCAGTGACACACAGGTAAGACACTGTAACTTCACCTTCGATTGACAGTTCTGTGTTGGACATTGTACAAGGCAGGATGATTTTCCCACTACTATGGCTACTTACTGTACCCTTTGGCATCTCTATTTTCAGATATCTGTGCCCCACTGTGGCTCCTGGTGTGTTGACTACAGCCAACTACAGGTCATACCTATGTATGCATTACTCTACAGTTGAACTGCAATGTTTATAGCTCATTAAACGTATACATAGTTCAATCAATTGACAGACTCCATACTTGTATTTTTTCCAAGGGTGTTTATTTAGGTACTTATAAGTGGAGGGGGTATTGCAATGGGCTAGGTTGCTGATGGAGGAAAGTCCAGGTTAGAGTCCAGTCTATTTGTATCACAGGTGCATTGTCCAAGGGGGCATAGGAAGGGGAGTAATGGCAGTTCAAGGTGGTCAGGGTGACAGAGTGGGACACAAGGGTGACATTCAGGAGAGTCTTATTGCCGGGCGGGGGTCTTGGCAATGTTCTCTGGCTTCTGCCTGGATCGCAGGGACCGTTTGTGGGGTGGTTCTCCTTCTGCAGGGGGAGGGGTGCTGGTGGCCTGTTGTTCCTTTGGCGGGGCCTCCTGTCCACTAGCGGCAGCAGAGGTGGAGGGCTGTTCATCGGTGTGTCTAGTGTCAGGGGCCCAGTGGTGTGCCTCTGCCTCCCTCATGGTGTTGGCCATGTCTGCCAACACCCCTGCAATGGTGACAAGGATGGTGTGGATGTCCCTCACGTCCTACCTGATCCCCAGGTACTGTCCCTCCTGCAGCCGCTAGGTCTCCTGCAACTTGTCCAGTATCTGGCTCATCGTCTCCTGGCAATGGTGGTAT
Source organism: Pleurodeles waltl (assembly GCF_031143425.1). Classification (NCBI taxonomy): domain Eukaryota; kingdom Metazoa; phylum Chordata; class Amphibia; order Caudata; family Salamandridae; genus Pleurodeles; species Pleurodeles waltl. The sequence goes on from NC_090448.1 coordinate 92,219,904, forward strand.
GCTCCCAGCATGTTGGTGAGTGCCTTGTGGAGAGTCTGTTCCCTGGGCCCGTCCTCCCCCTGTCGCACAGCAGTCCTCCCAGCTTCCCTGTTGTCTTGTGCCTCTGTCCTGTGACCCGTGTGCCCTCTGCCACTGACCCCAGGTCTCTGATCGTACTGTGTTTGTGTGGTGTCCTTGGGTCCCTGTCGTGGTGGACACACTGCTGATTGACGTGTCCTGGGGACAGAGGTATGGGGCCGCTGGGTGGGTACTGTGCTGGTGTTTTCTGAGGGGGGAGCCTCTGTAGTGGTATGGGGCTGTGCCTGGGTAACCGACTGTCCAGAGGTTCTTGATGGGCCAGGTTGATCATGCAGATCCAGGCGTCCAGAGCTGCTGTCATCACTGTGGGCCTCTTCTGAGGGGGGGACTGGATGTACCTGGCACCTACTCTCCAGTGCCGTTGTGTGGGGGACCTGTGGGGATGTTAATGCAGTGTTATTGTTTCTGTGTGTGCCATCTTGTTCATGGGTGTGTTGCCCTCTATGGTTGTGATTGCCCTGGCAGCTTGGCATTGTTTGAGTAGTGACTTGGTCGGCTAGGTGATTGTCTCTAGTGTGCATGCAGTGGTGATAGGAGTCCATGCAGGTCTGAGAGGGGTGCCCATGTATTGGTGTTGCATGCAGGGCTTGGCATTGGGATGAGTGAGATGTGATGGTGGGGTGTGTGGGAAGTGGTGGAGTGATGGGAGTGAGGGTGAGGGTGGGGGTATGTGATGGCATGCAGGTAGGGGGTGTTAGTAATTGAGATTTGACTTACCAGAGTCCAGTCCTCCTGCTACTCCTCCCAGGCCCTCAGGATGCATGATTGCCATGTTGTTAGTTGTGGGTGAGGAGGTGGGGTCCACCGCCAGTCCTCTGTACTGCTATCTGGTGTCTTGCTACCACAGAACGCGCCTTCCCCCGTAGGTCCTTCCACCTCTTTCTGATGTCATCCCTTGTTCTTGGGTGCTGTCCCACGGCGTTGGCCCTGTCCACGATCCTCCGCCATAGCTCCATCTTCCTAGCAATGGATGTCTGCTGCACCTGTGATCCGAATAGCTGTGGCTCTACCCGGATGATTTCCTCCACCATGACCCTTAGCTCCTCCTCTGAGAACCTGGGGTGTCTTTGTGGTGCAATGGGTGTAGTGTGAGTGGTGTGTGTGAGGGTGTGTGGGGTGATGTGTTGGGGTGTGTGCTGTAAGGTACGTGTATGGTGTATGGGTGATGATGTTTTGTGGCTCTGGTTGTGTGGGTGCCCTTGGTCTATCTCTCTCAGTTAGCATTATTTTTTAGTCAGAAGGGGTTTGTGGGTATTGTGGGTGAGTGTTTTATAGTGGTGTGGGTGTGTGGGTGTGGTGTGTGTCAGGTGTGTGTAGTTTGAAGTGTCCAATGTGGTGTTGTTGAGTGTGTGTATTTTGAGCGCTGGGGTATGTACCGCCAATGGTTTACTGCGGCTGAATGTCCACAGCGGTGATTCGTGGGTCATAATGTTGTGGGCGTAGTTCTGTTGGCATAACGGTGTGGGTTTTGGTACCACAAGTTTATCACTGATCCTTGGGCTGGCGGACTTGTGTGTGTGTCTGTGTAGTGACGGATTGCTGTATGTGGGTCATAAGATCGATAGCGGTAATACGCCGCCTCCGCGGTATGTTGACGGCAGTCAGCATGGCAGTAAGCGGGACTTACCGCCAATGTCATAATGAGGGCCATAGTGTGCACAGAGTCCAGGGTTTCCCCAGAGGATTGACAAAGACAATCATAGATAATACTAATGCTCTATTTGTGGTAGTGTGGTCGAGCAGTTAGGCTTATCAGAGGGTAGTTGTTAGACTTTTCATCCTTGGCGTGGTCTCCCTTAACGTTTTGCCTCTGTTCCCCTGGTTGTTGATGTGTGCTGGACTCTGATTTTACTGTTTTTGTTACTCTAGGCACTTTACCACTGCTAACCAGTGCTAAGGTGCAAGTGCTCCTTTACAAAATGTGTATGTAATTGGTTTATCCATGATTGGCATATTTGGTTTACTAGTAAGTCCCTAGTAAAGTGCACTAGAGGTGCCAGGGCCTGTAAACCAAATGCTACTAGTTCTGCCGCCTTAGTGATAAGAACTCCCATGAGGTTGAGTAGTTGCTCCCCACTTTCAGCTGGGGGTGGACACGTGCTAAGACTTTTCATCCTTGGTGTGGTCTCCCTTAACTTTTTGCCTCTGTTCCCCAGATTGTTGATATGTGCTGGACTCTGATTTTACTGTTTTTGTTACTCTGGGCGCTTTACCACTGCTAACCAGAGCTAAAGTGCAAGTGCTCTTTTACAAAATGTGAATGTAATTGGCTTATCCATGATTGGCATATTTGATTTATTAGTAAGTCCCTAGTACAGTGCACTACAGGTGCCCACGGCCTGTAAATCAAATGCTGCTAGTGGGCCTGCAGCACTGGTTGTGCCACCCACATAAGTAGTTCTGTAATCATGTCTCAGACCTGCCATTGCAGTGTCTGTGTGTGCAGTTTTAACTGTAAATTCGACTTGGCAAGTGTACCCACTTGCCAGGCCTAAACCTTCCCTTTTCCTACATGTCAGACACCCCTAAGGTAGGCCCTAGGTAGCCCCAAGGGCAGGGTGCAGTGTATGGTTAAGGTAGGACATATAGTAATGTGTTTTATATGTCCTGACAGTGAAATGTTGCTAAATTCGTTTTTCACTGTTGCAAGGCCTGTCCCTCTCGTAGGTTAACATGGGGCTACCTTTAAATCTGATTAAAGTGTAGATTCCCTTTGGGAGCGGATGGACATGTGGAGTTTGGGGTCTCTGAGCTCACAATTTAAAAATACATCTTTTAGTAAAGTTGATTTTAAGATTGTGCGTTTGAAAATGCCACTTTTAGAAAGTGAGCATTTTCTTGCTTATACCATTTCTGTGACTCTGCCTGTTTGTGGATTCCCTGTCTGGGTCAGTTTGACAGTTGGGCTGGTTGCACCTCACACTAGACAGTGACACAAAGGGAGCTGGGGTGTAGCCTGCATATCCTGATGAGCCATCTGTGCTAGGAGGGAAGGGAGGAGTGGTCACTCGCACCTGAAAGGGCTGTGTCTGCCCTCACACAATGCAGTCTCCAACCCCCTGGTGAGTGTCCGGGGCCTGGCCTGAGCAAGGCAGGATTTCACATTCCAAAGAGACTTTACTTTGAAGTAGGCCTACTTCAAAGGAGAAACTGGGTATAAGAAGGGCACCCAAAACCACAGACTTTAGAACACTTCTGGAAACAAGAGGAACCTCTGCCTGGAGAAGAGCTGAAGAGCTTAGGAGACATGCTGCCATGCCTGTGACTGTGCTTTGTGGAGATATCCTGCAGTTGCTGCTTCTGCCAGAGTAAGAGGGCAAAGACTGGACTTTGTGTGCCTTCCATATTGTGAAGAAATCTCCAAGGGCTTGATTTAGAGCTTGCCTCCTGTTGTTTGAAGTCTCAGGGACAGCAAAGACTTATCTCTGCCAGCACCTGGAGTCTCTGGGGAGACTCCTGCTTTGACAAGTGGTACCCTATCCAGTCCCTGGGCCCTTGAAAGGAAAGCTGGTGGAAATCCAAGGAAATCGACTTCGGACGACTTCGGACCGACGCTGCTGCTGAATCCGGTGACGCCGCCTGCACCTGACACTGTGATCTTCGCTGGAATGTGACGGCCTTCGCAGGACCGACATCGCTGCAGCCCCGCCGAAGTCTGCGTCTCCATGGAAGTCACCGCACCACGTCGTGACCGACGCCGCTCGAAGTGCGTGGATTCAACGTTTCGCACGGACGCCGCAATCCCCGACTTCACGCATCGGCTCATTTTCATTTCTTCACCAAGGTACTGTACCTGGGGGTCTACGCAACTCCGTGTCCGGCCCCCCTGGTGTCGGATTGTTGGGAACGACTCTGTTACGACGCCGTGTTAACACCTCATCGAAGCATTTTGTGTTTCTAAGTGCTATTTTTGAGTTTATTCTTTATAAATTCATAACTTGACTGCGTATGTTGGATTTTTGTCGTTTTGGTCTTGTTTTGTTTAGATAAATATTTCCTATTGTTCTAAACTGGTGTTGTGTCATTTTGGAGTGTTTTAATTGAGTTACCGTGTGTGTTGGTACAAATACTTTACACCTAGCACTCTGAAGTTAAGACTACTGCTCTGCCAAGCTACCAAGGGGGTAAGTAGGGGTTAGCTGAGGGTGATTCTCTTTTACCCTGACTAGAGTGAGGGTCCTTGCTTGAACAGGGGTAACGTGACTGTCAACCAAAGACCCAATTTCTAACATTGGTGATCAGCGGTTGGGATTTGGACTTTTATTTGTACTTGACATACAGTGATTAAGTGTACACCACTGTTTGAGTTCAGACCACTACGTGACCACATACTACTTGTTTGGTGATCTTTTGATTTTTTTCTCTTTGGGACTGTTTTTGTTCTACTTCCATTTTTTCGCTGATTCCTTGATTGACTTTCTTTGGATTTTCATTTGAGAACTTGTTTTTCTCCCTTTGGAACTTTGCACTTGTTTTTGAATCTTCATCATGTCCCAAGCTGGAGATGCATCAGTTGGAGCTGACTTTGACCTTGAGAAATTGGAGAGTTATACCAATGCTCAGTTGAAGCAGTTCTGTAAAAGTTTTGACTGTCCCATTAAGAGCTCATCCAGGAAGGAGGAGCTGCAAAAGGCGCTGAGGGCCTGGGTGACAGCCAAGAGCACTGAAGGGCACACAGAGGATGAGGGAGATGAGGAGGAGGAGGAGAAGGAAGAGTGTTCCGTACACAATGGTATTGTGGGTGGGCCTGTAATGTCCAGGGAGAAGGTCTCCAGGGCAGGTAACAGTGTCTCATCTAAGGGTCTGACACCTGAGGAGTTACAGGACAGACAGGCAGAAAGGGAGTACCAATTGGAGCAGAGAAGGCTAGCCCTTGAGGAGAGAAAGTTAGTGATGGCTCATGAGCTTAGCTTGAGAGAGATGGATCATAGAAGTCAGTCCAGTAGAGATGGTGGCAGCAACCCTACAGTGCAGCCTGAGAGGAGGGTGCACATTCCTAAAGACCTTGTGAAAGATTACAAGAGGGAGGATGACATATACTTGTGGTTCAAGGGGTATGAGTCTGCTCTCCACCTGAATCTGGTCCCTGAAGCTCATGGGGGGCGGGTATGTGGAAGCACTTTGAGGTAGAGGGGAGGGATACACTGACAGCCTTAGGGGATGCTCAGAATCTCACTTACTCTACCTTGAAGGATGCCTTGCTCACAAGGTATGGTCTCACCTCTGAGCAGTACAAGGATAAGTTTAGATCCTACAAGAAGAAGGAATCCCAAACATGGTTGGAATATGTTGATTCTTATTGCAGGTCACTGGATGGTTGGGTGAAGGGCAGTAAGATAACTACGTATGAGGGGCTTTACAATCTGATTGATTGGGAGCACTTGAACAGTTTATGTTTTCCAGAGCTGCGCCAACACCTGATTGACAGCAAGCTGACTGACCCCAGGAAGCTTGTGCAGGAAGTGGACCACTGGGAGAGCACCAGGGTCCAGAAGAGGTATGGGGGAGACCACGCCAAGGGTGGGCAGGGTCCGTCTCAGAAGAAAGGGGGGTAAGGGTAAACAGGGAGAGTTCTCTAAAGGGCCCCAAACTGATTCCCAGGGTAAGGATTCCCAACCCCCCAGTGAAAAGAAGCATAGTTCTCCAAAGGGAAGCCAGTGGCAGTTGGTCCCCCGCGTAAGTGCTATGCATGTGACCAGGTGGGTCATGTGAGGGGGGACCCCAAATGCCCCAAATGTTCACCGGCACCCACTGGTGCGCTGTCCCAGCGTTTGGCCAGTGTATCGCTTGGGGAGAAGTTGGTTTCAGGTGGGTGGGAACCAGCTGAAATGGCCCTTGTCTCACTAGCGGACAGTGAGATGGTCCAGAGAACCCTAGTGCCTGAAAACACTAAGAAGTACAGTCAGTGGGTGACCATTAATGGACAGAGGGTTGAGGCTCCGAGAGACACAGGAGCCTGTGTGACTACAGTGAGGAGTCAGCTGGTGTCTGAAGAGCAGATAGATCCCCAGATACTTCACAAAGTAGTTGCAGTGGACAACTCAGAGCGCCTGTGCAGAGTGGTGCAGGTTCCCTTTCAATGGGGGGGGGGGTCTCAGGTTCCTTGAAGGTAGCTGTGAGTCTAACCATGCCTGTTGATTGCTAGGCAATGACCTGGAGGATTCCCCTTGGAAGGAGGTGGAACACAGGTCTCACTTGGAGATGTTGGGTCTGCCTGGGTGGGTATGCGTATCCACCCAGTCAATGTCAGCCCGTCAGGGTAATCAAGAGCCCCTGGAGCCTGAAACAGTGGCCCAGGGGACCGCCAAGAGGAGGAAGGGCAGGGGGCATGGGAAACCGGCCCCAGAAGTTCCCACGGTCTGGGAGGAGGCGGAGCCTGAGGGTGACGCCCCAGAACCTACAGGGGAACATGTGGCTGAACTGGGGGAGGTCCCTGAGCTGTCGCAGTGGCAGAAGGAAGGCGGGCCCACCAGGCAAGCATTCTGTGCAGCACAGAAGACATGTCCTACTTTGGAAGGTTTGCAGCAGCAGTCTGCAGACCAGGCGGCTGGCAAGGAGCCAGGATAACACCTGATTTATTGGGAGGATGACCTCCTGTATATCGAGCCTAAGGTTCCTGAGCCTGGGTCAGCCCGTGTGCTGGTGGTACCCCAGTGCTTCAGGACCTTCCTACTGGGGTTGGCTCATGATGTGCCATTAGCTGGACATTTGGGGCAGGACAAGACCTTTGAGAGGCTTGTCACCCACTTTTACTGGCCCCTAATGCGCAGGCACTCAGATGCACATTGCAGGTCTTGTCAGACTTGTTAGGCAAGTGGCAAGAGTGGGAGGAAATGTAAGGCTCCCCTCCAACCTTTGCCTGTTGTCAGTACTCCCTTTGAGAGGGTAGGCAGGGACATTGTGGGGCCTCTGGATCCCAAGACAGCCATGGGCAACAGGTTTATCCTGGTCTTGGTGGACCATGCCACCCGGTACCCAGAAGCCATTCCTTTGAGATCAATCACTTCCCCTGTGGTGGGTTGTTCTTTTAGAAGTCTCTGTGGAAGGAGTGTGGGGTAACCTACAAGTTCGCCACCCCTTACCATCCCCAAAGTAATGGTCTGGTTGAGAGATTCAACCGCACCTTAAAAGGCATGATCATGGGCCTGTCAGAGCCCTTGAGGCAGAAGTGGGACGTCCTCTTGCCATGCCTTCTGTTCGCCTACAGGGAGGTGCCTCAAAAGGGACTTGGGTTTAGTCCATTTGAGCTGATCTATGGCCACCCTGTGAGGGGACCTTTGAGTCTGGTTGAGGAAGCTTTGGTCAGGAGCTCCCTCCCCCACGCTTGCAGCACCACCTAGCTGTGCCCGTGTCCCTGACCCCCGTACACGCCGCTGTTTGCGTGTCCGAGGCCGGGTGAGGTATCCCGGAAAGGATTGACAGATTGATAGCTCTTTCTCGATTCTGTGGGTGGTGGTGCATGGCCGTTCTTAGTTGGTGGAGCGATTTGTCTGGTTAATTCCGATAACGAACGAGACTCCTCCATGCTAACTAGTTACGCGACCCCCAGCTACTGTTTACTGTATTAGTTCTTGTACTTGAAGATCTTGAAATTTTGAGGGGCTATTGTCTCTCCTTAGATATCCATAGGCCTGCTATAGGAATACACTTCCAATTTGAAATTTTTCAATTCTAGTTGCAGCATTGACGTCGTGGAATGAATTGGATGATCGGAGCAATATTTGTATGCTTGGTTATAATGAGTCTGTTATTGGCATACTATTTACCCACAAGAACACATTTCTTGTTAAGCATAATCGGGCTTTTTATGAGATACCCGTTTCAATTCTTAGTGCGTCTGCTGTCCGTTTTCTGTGTTCATTACCCTTGCATGGGTCGGGGAACCCGGAAGTGTATTTATTTCCGGGCTCGGATACGCGCGAGGAGCGCACTCGCTATGCGTCCATACTTGGAGACGCAGCTTGCCATAATATGAGAAGTTATTGAGCTACGGGGTGAGTTTTTTGATGGAATTGTTTCTATTCAAGTTGTGATCATTAGGTTACTATTTAGCCTACACGAAGCTGTTATTCTGAGTGACAAAGGTTGTAACCTTGTTTGATGTGGCATTAAACTAATTACTGCCTAACCATAATAGCAGAACCTCTGGAAATCTCTTACTGATCTTTCTTTTTCTTGTTAGGGCATATAATAACCACGCATTACATATTCATTTTACATAATATTGGCATGCTGAAATTTATTTATTCTTTATTATTTTTTCTGACAGTGGTTTGGATTTTGCATTGGAATACTATTTGTG